>NC_047578.1:29019574-29336396 GCF_011004845.1 Esox lucius
TGAGCCAGGAACGAGCCTGCCTGTAGGATTCAACTCAGCCACTCACCCTTCTCCATGGGTGGACTCGTTTTTATTTAGAAGCACAGCGTTCAGTAGTCATAACACACATGTCCTTTTCCTCTTGGTTATCTCTAGTTGTTATTGCATACTGGAACATCTTGTTATTGCTCAAAGGTTGTACTGTCTCTGAGCGTTATAGGTAGGAAGCATGTTGTTTCATATCTGACAGTAATGACAACCACATATCTGTTTCAATTGGAACATGTTATTCTAGGCTTATACTGAACGTAATTTAGATAGATTGGTGAAAGCTTTCACAATGATTGAGACAGATCCTATATGAAACATTAACTTCTTACATTTCCCTCCTGTTGTTCCCATTGAAATCAGATGATGCACCTCTCTGGGTTAAGGTTTTCAGTGCAACCTTCATAAAAGGAAAACAGGATAGAAATGCACCAGACAGCACTCTGGGGGAGGCGAAAACCCGAAAGCATATGGGCAAAAATTCCTCCTCCGGCCCTCGGAAGGAGCGACCACCCTAATTTTGGTCAGGCACCGTCTGGTTATTTAAATTTTTACACAGTCTAAACATCGTCATACGGTCTGTCATACATTTCTTGTCCATTGAGTTGTTGGTAATGTATCTCTGCATACTGGATCATAGCCCCAGTCATAGTGCTCTTAACCATAACTTGAATGATGGGAATACAGCAGCAGAAAACAAACATACAAACAACCAGCATAATCCCTAACGGGGCCAAACATTTAACAATACCATAGCCCATGACCCTGATGTGAACCAGTCCAACCAACCCTCAGGAGGGTGGTAGTCAGCATTCATTGCCGCTTGCAGGTTGGTCATTGTGGTTAGAGCTTCTGCAAGGGTGGAATTACTTTCTGCCGGTATGTAAGTGCAGCACGTCTCCCCTATCATGGCACAGACCCCACCCTCCTTGGCCATTAACATGTCCAGGGCCATTCGATTCTGGAGGGTGGTTAGTCGAAGTGCCACTAGTTCCTTCTGCACACCTTTCAGTCCCATGACTGTTGCATTAATGAAAGCTTGAAGGCGATAATCCACAGTTTCCAACCTGAGTGCATTCTTTGCTGTGCCTGCCCATGGAAAAAGGGCTAGAATTATTTTAGCTCCCGTCGTGTGGTGTTTGAATTCCGGTGGTACATCTGATCCCCATATCGAATCATGAGGGATGAAAGTCAGGCTCCGGCATTTCCTAGTATGTTTCTTAGGAATGTCTGGTTCTTGGTAGAGGATGTAGGTATGGTCTGATACTGTTACTGGGGCACACATTCCAGATCCGTAACCTTGGCACGGCGGCATGCACTTTCCATCCGCACATCCACCATACTTGATCCAACATCTGGTCTGTTTGGGCTTGGGTTATGGTCGCACACTCTTGTTCTGGAATCCCTCCCATTCCGAGATTCGGGCCGGTGAAATTCACACACTGGGCATGGCAATGAGAGTGGTTGTTACAGATCACAAGGTTTCTAGTATT
The DNA here is from genome assembly GCF_011004845.1 of Esox lucius. Taxonomy (NCBI): domain Eukaryota; kingdom Metazoa; phylum Chordata; class Actinopteri; order Esociformes; family Esocidae; genus Esox; species Esox lucius. The sequence continues at coordinate 29,021,095 of NC_047578.1, forward strand.
CATGGTTGCATGGAGGCTGACAACTTGTTCTGGCATAGTTATTAACGGGTATTTTGTGGTGGTGTTGTCTGACCGCAGCACTGCTTTTATTACCATTTTAGCCTCGGCATCCACCATAGGGGTAGCAAATACTCTGGGTTGTGCTACTGACTGTGGAATGTACGAGCACACATAGCACCGGCCCTTATGGGTCTGTCGGGCTACCCAGGTGGCGTACCTGTACCACACATTTGAGGAAAAAGGATGCTCGGGGTCGGTTTCTTGGTCTAGCCAGTTTCCGAATAGGTCTTTTCCCTCATTCTTAATTGACTCAGTTCCCCCGGAAGTTTTCTCAACCTTCATCTGTTGTTTTATCTCGGGTTTCAGATATGGATCGCTGGACCGTACCATGGCCTCTATTTTGGTGGTGGTTATACATACCGTAATGGGGAACCATGGGTCCTTCCCTGAAACGTCCGGTCTAAGGTAAAGGTCTATGCAGCCTACGGTCACTGGCACTATCTGCATGTTCAAAACATTGTCCTGGATGGTGAGACCCGATAATACCTTCATCACCTGCTTTGTTTCTTTAGCCACTTCCCAAGCCTCTGTTTGGTTTTTGTGGTTGGGGTAGGCCGTATGCATATGGACTTGTTCCCAATCGTTTGCCCAATACCCCGTGGTGTCACAATTTAGAGAATACCAGTCATGCCCCACGTAATACGACCCCAGTTGTGATGCTCCCCAATTCTTCAAACTCAACATTGGTACAGTAAAGGTGGTTGGCCCATTTCCTTGCGGCGCACACTATACTGGCACAATGGCATTCCCTGGCGCTGGGCATTCTCCGTCCACCCATCCGAGGGGCATGTTTGCAGGGGTATACCATGGCTTTCCCCAGGTTCCTGATGTCCCGATCACCAAGAGGAAGGTGGCAGCGTATAATGATGTCATCATTCCTCTTGATTCCCTGTGGTTTTTCCCTGTGGCTGGTGAGTGAGTGTCTGTTGGTTTCTTCGGCGGACAAGGGTTTTGATACCGTCCGTCTTCCCACTTACTCAAGGGCAGCGTCTGGTGTCAACTTCTTGCACTGGGACTGATGTATCCAGGTGCTTCGTTCTGCGATTTTTACCGCAGTTGGGGTGGTAATGAGTACTCGGAACGGTCCTTCCCACTTGGGTGTCGCCCAGGACTTCCTTTTGATGACCTTTATCAGGATTTCGTCACCCGGTTTCAGGAGAGCCTGTGGAAGAGAAGACAAGGAGACTGGCAAGTTACTGGCATTTTGCACACTCTTTTCTCTAAACATTTTGCACATCCATCCTGTCAATGGGTCCAATTCCCCCTCATTCTCCTGCCATGGTTCCCCCTCCCACAAAGGTAATCTGAAAGGTCTCCCATTTACTATCTCGAAAGGTGTCAGGCCCATTGTGTTTGGTACTATTCTCATGTACATTTTGACTAACGGCAGACATTCCGGCCATGTTCTATTTGTTTGTTCCATGGTTTTCCTAAGCCTTAGCTTGATAGTCCCGTTCGTACGCTCGACCAACCCTGCACTTTGGGGGTGGTATGAACAGTGATTTTTTAATGTAATTCCTAAATGTTGACTCATGTTCTGTATGATTTCGTTTACAAAATGAGTCCCATTATCACTCCAGATTACTCTCGGGATACCATGATTTGGAACAATTTCTTTACGGATGGCTTTGGCTACTGTCAATGCGTCTGCTTTCTTAGCTGGTACTATCTCTACCCATTTGGAGAACGTATCTATTAACACTAGACAGTATTTGTATTTATTTGTGCTACTTGTTAATTCTATGAAGTCCATGTGTATGATTTCAAAAGGGTAAGTACCGCTAGGACATCTGCCCCGTTTTGGCCTTATGTTACCTTGAGGGTTGTGCCTACAGCAAATCAAACACTGTCTACAAAATTTTTTTAAATAAGAGTTTAGTCCTGGAGATGCGTGGAACGCATTATTAGTTCCATCCCTCCTGTTGAGACATGGCAGGGACCATGGCTCAATCTTGCAGCCAGAGCGAACAGGTTTCTTGGCAGTCAGGGTTTGTCCCCTACAGTGTATATCCCTCCATCGTTCTTTGCGGCACCATCCCGTTCCCATCGTTCTTTTTCCACTATTGATGCATGCTGTTGCATATCCTTCAATACTTCAATTGGTATGAGGGGATTGATTTGAGTGTTCAGTGTCAGGGCCGACATAGAGGTGAACAGTGTTCCCGCCTCCTTTGGTTCAATCTTGATGACGTGGGTCTCATCATACTCTGGTTCTTGTATCCGGTCTTGTAAGGGTTCAGTCATGTAGACCACACCTGAATCACCCCTCCCTATCTGCCGTCCTACCATCCGATGTTCTCCAGTGGTGTGCTGTCCCACCATGCTGATCATGATCGGGTGTGTCAGGGCTGCCAATTTCGCTGCAGCGTCGGCCAATGCATTCCCCTTGCTTACATCATCTGTCCCCTTCGTGTGTGCCTTACATTTTACCACGGCCAATGCTTTTGGAAGCTGTATAGTTACTAACAGCTTTATGAGTAACTCCGCATGTTCCACGGGTCTGCCAGTGGAGGTGGTCATGCCTCTTCTTGCCCACTGTGCAGCGTAGACGTGTAGGGTTGAATGGGCATACTGGCTGTCAGTGTAGATGGATACCTCTTTTCCTGCATATAAGATGCATGCTTCCGTTAATGCAATAATCTCTGCTGCCTGTGCCGAGAGATTTGATGGAAGTCGTTCAGCCTTTAGCGTCTTTTCTAGTGTAACTACTGCATATCCCACTCGGTTCTTTCCTGTTTCTGATTTGGACGCAGACCCATCCACAAAAACCTGGTCTGCTCCAGGCAGGGCTACATCTTTCAAATCTGGTCTCGGCTTGCAGCACTTCTCAGTTCGTTCCATGCACTCATGCGGGTCTCCATCTTCAGGTGTCGGTAAAAGGGTGGCCGGGTTCAAAGTAGTGCATCGCTCAATAGTCAGATGTGGTTGGGACAACAGTATAGCTGATACTGCCAAGTGTCGAGCTGGTGACATGAATGACATCTTGGTGCACGTTATTAACATATCGACGGCATGAGGGACTCGGAGAGTAAGTGGGTGGAATAACACCACTTCGGCTGAGGCTTGGATTGCCAAGGCCGCAGCACAAACTGCGCCTACACAGGGTGGTAAGGCTGCCGCCACTGGATCCAGTCTTTTGGAGTAGAAAGCTACAGGTCTTAGTTTTGTGCCGAATGATTGGAGCAGGACCGAAGTCATGAACTTGCCTTTATAGTCCACTGTTTGGATGAACAATTTTGCATAGTCCGGTACGGCCAGTACTCCTGCCGATGCTATCTGGTTCTTCAATATTTCGAAAGCTTCGGTGCCTTCTGGATTCCAGATGATGTTATCTTTCATTGCCATTTCTGTGGTGTAGATGAGTTCCAGTAATGGTTGGGTGATCTTCGCATAGTTTGGAATCCATGAGCGGCAGTAATTGGTCAGTCCCAAAAAGGCCATCATGTGTTTCTTGGTGTTTGGCTTTGGGCAATTCTGCACGGCCACTTTCCGGGCATTTGTGAGTTGTTTCCCTTTGTGTGAGATTTGATGTCCTAAAAATACCACTTCCTCTTGACAAAACTGCACTTTCTTCAGTGAGGCTTTATTTCCCGTGTTGGCTAAATGTTTTAATAGCTTGATGGCTTCTTCCTTGTTCTCCTGTTCTGATGGACTGGCTAGTAGTATATCATCGACATAAACTAGGATCTGGGAGGTTGGTTTGGTATCATGTAAGCTCAAACATGCTTCAATTTCTTGGGAGAAGATAGTAGGGCTTTCACAGTAGCCTTGGGGAAGTCGGGTGTAGGTGTATTTCTTCCCATTAAAGGTGAAACCAAACCAATGTCTGGCATCAGGATGCAATGGAATGGAGAAGAAAGCGTTACTCAAATCCACCACGGTGAAAAACTTTTGGTGGGGTTTCAAACTGTTTAACAATGTATGTGGGTCGGGGACGCACGGGGCTCTTGATTTTACTGCTGCATTCACACCTCTCAGGTCTTGCACCAGCCTCCATGCTCCTGAATCTGCCTTTTTTACTGGGAAAATGGGTGTATTGCATTCACATGTTGGGTCTTCCACCAGTACAGTAGCTTTTACCATGTCCGAGATTACTGGTGCGATTCCTGCAATTGCATCTGGCTTCAGGGGGTATTGCCGTATCCTAGGTCTGTAAGATGATTTGGGTGTTATTTCTACTGGTTTGGCCATTGTCATTAGTCCCACATCAGTTTTAGACTTGGCCCACAGCGTGGTAGGGACCCCAGGAAAATCTTCAGCTGAATATAAGATACAAGGACTTTGTCATTCCATTATGTGGCTTGTTGTGGTAGCTGTCGTAGTCCAATTCAGAACAATCCGTTTTATCCAACTCCCTGGGGTGTCGGTTATTTGTTGCCTGGGCCCCATGAATTTCCAGCAGGTTTCCGGAATTTGTTCAGCTCTTCCCGCCACAAGTCCGACAACTTTCCAGGTGAGATTGTATGTCTTCTTGAGTGACACATGGGGCACATTTCCAAATGGCATTCTCCTCAGTGCGTCCATTTCCCTACTCAAGTTAGCTGACGCCCATGTTGCTCCCTTTTGGGTTGAGTATAGATATCTCTGTTGAACCTTTTGTGGTGGAGATCGGAGAAATCGTTGTTTGAAATGTTCTTGGTCATCATACTGGTCCCCAAAACGAATGGTGACATGTAAGGGCCATTCGTTCTGTTCTTCCCCTGGGTTGTCTTTGGTCCGTTCTTTCAGGGTGGTGGTGACTGACCCAGGTCCCTGATCTACCAGGTCCAGTGTATAAAATTTCGTGGGCGTTCCTGATCCCTCCAATAGGAGAATGTCATCCAGCCGTCCCTCCTTTCTTGGTACCATCCCCTGTTCGGTCACAATGAGGCATATTTTCATCTTTGTCATCAGGTCTCGCCCCAGGAGGTTTACTGGACACTGGGGGCTCAGTACAAATATCCCTTCATGTCTTTCTCTGTCCTCATCCACGAATGTGGTTTCCTTTGAGTATCGTAGTACTGAATGTTGGCCACCTGCGGCTATAACTGTGATCAATTTATTTCCTGGTGTTATTCCTGGGACCTTATCCCTGAGTACAGACCTGTCTGCGCCCGAATCACAGAGGAATTTAACAGGGGTCTCTTGAGGCCCTATTGTTAATGTATAATAGGGTTTATCATCACTATGTGCCATACCTATTTGGGTTAAATCTAAAATTTCTAGTGGTCCCTCTTGATGTTGCGAGGCATCTCCCCTGCTTTCCTCTACATCCTGGCGTCAGTCCTGGTAGTCAGGGTTGTACGGGGTTTCGCGTCCCTGTTCATGCGGGGATCGCCTCTCTTCCCGTCCATCCCGACCCCTATTCCGGTTTTGTCTTCGTGGTCTCAGCGGTGCTGTGCAATCCCTTGCGTAATGTCCCCTTTTTCCACAGTTATAGCATCTGTCATCTTGTTGTTGTCCCTCTCCTTTATTGTCTCCTCTTTGGTTCCCCGGGCCTCGATCCCTCTTTTGTCTCTGTTGATAATACACTTCCCCTTCTTCCCCTTCTTCAGTAGTTAGCGCGGCTAGGGCTGAGGCCACTGCCATGACCCCACCCTTCCCTGCCTTTTTCTTCTGGACCTGTTCGGCATGTGAGGCCCACTCTAGTAGTTGGGGTGTATTCAGCGTACGGTGTCCAACACAGTGTTTAGTGATAAAATCCCGGACACATGGACGCATGTTGCTCATCAGATGTTGTCTTAAATTTACCTGGTAAGGTCCATTGTCCCCTCCGTCGTTTACCAGTCCACTGTGGACTCGGAATACCTCCTCGAGCCTTGTTCTGAATTCGTATGGGTCTTCCCCTTCTTTCTGACGTGTGCTATGTATTTTCCCATAGTCTAGTCTGGGTCTCCAGAGGGCGGTGGCTCTCGCACATATGCCTTCTACTTGCGCATTCAGTTGATCACCTTGTGATGTTGGCAGTCTGTTTGGTCCCATCCCCTCGAAGGTTCCCCTCACTCGGGCCCAGTTGTGTCCCAGGGAAGCTTTACACGCTCTTTCCACTTCCCTCCCATTCAGTCCATACGACTTCAGGTTGTTTCCCCAAGCTTCTGGGTCATCAGTCACGTTTCCCAGCCCCTTACATGCCTCAATGCATTCAGCATCAGTCCATGGGCGGAACACCTGGATGGTTCTATCCATGTCACCATCTAGACCATAGTGTGGGTTTGCCACCTGGACTAAGGGATAGGCCCCTGCCAATTCAGTCAGGCATGGATATATCCCTTTCTTTTGGGGTTTGGGTAAGAGTGCCCCAGTTTCTTCCCCACTCTCTTCATCCTCCGACTCTTCTTTTCCCCTCCTATTCTTTTTCTGGTATCTGGTGACTAATCTCTTTCGCCCCTCCTTTTGCTCCTCTCCCATGGGTGTCTGTGAGGTTGGTTGGGCTGGAACATCCTCTTTTTCTTCTCCAGGGCCCGCCCCATCGGCACCTTGGGGAGGGGGCCCTGGCACTCGTTGTGTTGCTCTACTTCCTGTTTCTTCATCAGGCTTGATGTTGGCCAACCCCACCAATGCTTTTTCTGCTTTCCGCTTCTTCTTCTCCTCCCTGTATTGTTCCCTCTTCTTTGCTTGTTCTATCCACACAGCTATTGCCATTAATTGGGCTTGGATTTTTTCCCGTCTTCTCCCCTTGCTTAAAATTTCCTTACTTTGCAAATTTCGCCTAATGAACTGCAGTTCTTCTAATTTAAAGTTGCCTGAAAAATCAAAACGTTTTTTCCATTCTCCTATGTACGTAATGGCACCCGGGTGATTATTGCGCATGTATTTTTCATCTGTTGTTAACGTTTTCTCATTACATAGCCCCATTTTATAATACTATATTTGCATTTACTTACCTGGGACGTCCCTTCTAATTTTAACTTGAAATCAATAAAAGGTTCTTATCTTGTTTATAGTGAATCCTATCGAATCCACCATTTACTGTCTCTCCACGAAAATCCCAGATTTCAGCGTTTAGGTTGGTTGGAAATCCCCGATTCCCCACCAGGTCCCAGACCTAGACAACGTATCCCTGACACGTTTTTAATCTAACCCACGACTGTCGTTTAGGTTGGCTAGAAATCCCTGATTTCCCCACCAGGTCCCAGACCTAGACAACGTATCCCTGACACATTTTTAATCTAACCCACGACCGTAGAGAGCGTTTAGGTTGGCTAGAAATCCCTGATTTCCCCACCAGGTCCCAGACCTAGACAACGTATCCCTGACACGCTTTTTATCTAACCCACGAATACAGTTTCTTAGTGGTTTCCACACGACTCACTACTTTTTTCTAAAAGATAACGAAAACTTTTACCGTTTTTCTGTCTCCCGGTGAGGTCCTGGTTCGACGGGATCCTTCACTGTCCCTCGGGACGGCCGCGGATCAACACCTAGGTGGTCCCCCTCCGTGAAGGTCGGCGGGGCCGTCGACAGTGTTAATGACCTGTTGTTCCTCCGTCGCCCCGACGGGCAGGTATCGGATCCCGGGTTTCGGCACCAGTTAATGTTGGGTTCAGTTCACCAAACTTCTATATAGTCTAATTTGTCTAATGAGAAAGAACCACACCAAGAGTCAGAAAGACGTTTTAGAAGTCACTTCTGCAGAAGGGAGAGAGCCGTTGATCTCCACTGAGCCAGGAACGAGCCTGCCTGTAGGATTCAACTCAGCCACTCACCCTTCTCCATGGGTGGACTCGTTTTTATTTAGAAGCACAGCGTTCAGTAGTCATAACACACATGTCCTTTTCCTCTTGGTTATCTCTAGTTGTTATTGCATACTGGAACATCTTGTTATTGCTCAAAGGTTGTACTGTCTCTGAGCGTTATAGGTAGGAAGCATGTTGTTTCATATCTGACAGTAATGACAACCACATATCTGTTTCAATTGGAACATGTTATTCTAGGCTTATACTGAACGTAATTTAGATAGATTGGTGAAAGCTTTCACAATGATTGAGACAGATCCTATATGAAACATTAACTTCTTACATATATGTATATCAAGTTTTGTTTATCACAGATACAAGAGACACATCTTAATGCAGCATGGTGTAAATATTGTGCTCCAGGTCAGCAATGCCATTATAATGGAATATTCTACTCTAGAGCTTTACTCAATGGCTTGAAAATGTGATGTTCTACCTCGTTTTATTTGGTATCCTGCACATTCTTTGGTACCAAATATCCTCATTACTTGTTATGTTTACTGGTAATTATTTTCATCCCAGAGCTGACCTCTATATTATTAACAATGATTGTGTTTGTGTTATAATTTGCTTGTATGGCTGTTTTTTTTTTAACCAACATTTTATTGGAAACCTGCATGTTCTGTGTGTATTTATGTTTATTTTTTTCTGCCTATTATTTATTTCAGTGATCTGACACATCTTGTTTGAATGACAGTTACTGTACTTTGAAATGTGGAATTAAAACACCAAATGGAAATTTGTCTGGTTTGATCAATCATTATTCTCGATAAACTGCATGCTATAAATATTAAATATATATATAAAAGCGGCAGATCGCTCGAAAACCTTTTGTATAACGGCGGTGGAAAGGCGTTTGGACCACGGGCCGGCCGCAGAACACAGGCGGTAGGAGTGCGACTGCCGCTTTTAAAAAGCGTCTGCCGGCGGAAAGCTGGCAAACGTGTTTGCGATTTAGACATTCTGACGCTTCTACTGTCTTTGGAGGACCGCCTCCGGTCCGTCGACTCATTGCTATCTGGGATGTTTAAAACACATATTTTCCATATGGATAGCTTGTTAATATTAAGAGAAGTCTGTCAAATTGAATTGGCAAACTATAAGATCACAGTTCCTTTGACTGGCTGTGTTAGCTAACGCAAACATGGCATTTGTCATTGCAACAATACAGTACTACACACATATGTTAACCAACACAATATACTTAAAAAAATATATATATATATATGGACGCAGAATTGCAATTTCTGGAGCGAGGAGCAACAAGTGCACGAGATATCACACATTAACAGAAAGAAATATTCGATAGCAGCGCATGCGCACTTGAATTTGACAGGCACACTGAATTTGCACGGTCACTGAATTCTTCATAACACCTGCCTAGAAGAGCAAATGTGTCTTATCGACTGACTGACCGACCTTGTTAAACAGCGTAGTGGTTAGAGAAGCGGACCTGCAAGTTATTGGTTCTGCGACCGAATCTCCTCACAGTCAAAACTAAGTATGCATTTAGATTTGTTCCGGATAGACAGAAACTTCACTGGCTATAACCCTCGTATCTACATTATAGTAAGCCTAAAATAAAACTGTTTACGGTTATGTTGCGACTGTTCCTGGTAGATTTTCAAGGTACGGATCCGTGCATGCTTTTTGGGTCAGGAAGGATAGACAAACATTTAGCTGGCTACATACAAGTTTCAGTAGCTACATTATGGTAAGCCTAAACTAAAACTCTTTACACTTATATTGCAACTGTTTCTGGTGGAGTTTAGATTTTTCTGTTTCTGATGTGCACTCTTTTGGGGGTAATAATATAGGCTTTATCAAAACCCCTTGTGCAGTAAAAGAGCTGGTATTTCCACGATTTTCTTGTATTTTCACTTGACGAGAAAGTCCGTTATCATCACCTTTTAGTTATTGTATCAATGTAATTCACAAATGAAAGAAAAACAAATGTTTTTGTGCCATGAAATGAAATAGCTTTGGTAGGAAAAAGTTAATCTTCAGTCACGCTAGAAATTGCTCAATTGTTATGAATTTGCCAGTGGCAAAAGCCATACAGTTCATAGATGGTATTTGGTGGAGGAAAACTTCATAAGAAATGTTAGTGGTGTCTAAAGAAATATTCAAACTTCACGTGATGCATGACAGAATTATATAATGTAAAGAGGCTATACCAACACTTGGCAGTTGTAGAAGTTGGTGGCGTAGTGGATCAATGCTTTTTATTGCGGGCCGGCTGAATTAGGCTTGGGTGGTTTCTTGTTTCTTTACCGGAAGGCACTTCAGAGAAGACTCATGGCGCTTTTCCACTGCATGGTACAAGCTTGACTCAGCTCTACACACCTCGCTTTTTCACTGGCCAAAGTTTAGGATTGTACCTGGTACCAGATACTTAGATCTGTCATTTGTAATACAAATAAAAAAAGATATATAATGTAATTCAACAAAATAGTAAGGTGGCCGATAATAGGGGATCATATTATTTTGCGACAACACTAACGAACTACTGAAAATATTAATTTCCCATTAATGACATGATAGCTAACATTGGTATGTCACTAAAAATCATCAGGAACACAGTTGCAAAACAGTGCGTTTCACATAGGTTTGAAGTTAACGTATTGCAACCTATTCTGTTCAGAGGAAGGGAGGTCTGGTTGTTAAATGTTTCTTTTTTTAATTATGATAAAAATATGTATGACTTTATTCCAAGATGAATTGCTGCAGTGTGTGCAAACCTGGTCAAAAACTACAGGAAACGCAAGATCTCTGTAATTGCAAACAAAGGTTTCTGTAAATATTAAGTTCTGCTTTTCTAATGTATCAAATACTTATGTAATGCAATAAAATGCAAATGAAGTACAAGAAAATCATACAATGTGATTTTCTGGATATTTTTTTTTTGATTCCGTCACTCACAGTTGAAGAGTACCTATGATAAAAATTACAGACTTCTATATGTTTTATAAGTGGGAAACTTTAGATTTTTCAGGTTATCAAACCTTCTCCCCACTGTATACTTTATGCAGATGTTCATTTACTGTGAACTGTAGCTGACAAAAGTACAGCCTTAATTGTAATCTTAGTTGGTGTTGGATGGGTGAAGAAAGAGTGGACTTTCAATTCTTTATTTAGATCATATTAGATCAGTGTCTAACACAAACTGAGACATGTATACTTTTAGCCAACCCTGACCAAAAATGACCTTATTTTGATAGATTTTACACCCGTTTTTACTCTAAAAACATGTTTTGTGGAGTATGCCCAGACCTCCCAATACGAGGCTTAGCCCCCCCATCCATGATTTTCTAGTGACGTCCCTGCAAAATACTGGGTGTAAATTGTTGTCCAATTATTTTTATCGTACTTTCTCACATTTTACTACAATGGTAGGAGACTATGATTGATTGTATAGGCATGGGATGCATTTTCGTTGTATAACTTTTTTCTTTGGTTACTGTCACTTTAAAACAGGTGGTGATTGGACTTAACTGCTGTAACGAAGTGGGTGCCCAGGGTTTTGGGCTGCGGAGCAGCACAGTTTTCTTATTGAAAAGGATTGAATCATTTTTCTTCGTATCATAATAATTTTTTAACCCATGGACCCCCCCCTGCAATTATGCCAACCGACATGTCATTCAACACAATGCTGCTCACCTCCTTCAGTTGGGAGTAGGGCTGGTTCAGGCGTATAGGGATGGGATGACAGGGCTGCTGAGCCTGAACCTGCATCTGTTGGGCCTGGCACCAGGCAGGATCAATAGCTTGCTTAAAGTTTGCCAGCATTGATTAAATGTTGGCTAAAGAGCAACGAAATGTAAAAATTTTCTGTGAAGATAATAAGTAACTAACGTTAGGGGTGCAAAAGTAACTTGATAAAACAAAAGTTGTTTTCCAAGCTATAGGAATCTTTCCTACGACTAGTGTTTGTTTGAAGATGTACGTCACTGCACTAGCAATGATAGGTGCAGCACACTTGAATAAATATGGATCCAGATAGATTCTAAGAAATTGTTAGGCGATGGCTAAGTGCAGATCAGACTTCATCTTCTGGCTTACTGTTTTCCCCATCAGCTGGGTTCTGAGGGGTTGAAGCAATAGGATCAGGATCATATTGTCCTTTAAAAAAGAAATTTAATTTCAGTCACTGATGATCACAGACTCCGATGTAATTTGCTTCAGCAGGGATGTTGAGGTGTTTTCTCGTTTAAGCAAGTTATCGGTTTTACAGAATTTAGAAAAATACCTAGATTTCCTTTTTTATTCCTCTAGTCAATTCTTTCTCAATTGCCTAAAAAGCAGCCAGTCAGCTGTTTCACCAGTTTTCCTCACCAAGGCCCATGCTTGATTGTTTTGCAGGGGGAAAAAATCTAATCAGAGGAGAACCAAGGATTATTTCATTCTTTTACCCTACCCAGTTTGTGGATAACATTTTTCATGAATAATGGCTTCCTCTGAGAAGTGTTTATAGTTTCTCTTTAGAATTATACAGGGTTCAGTGTATTTTAACCTAGTTTCTTAGATGCAATTGGGCAGTGGTCACTGATATCATTTGCAAATAACCCAATTGTTATATATTTGTGAGGTGTATTTGTTAGAGACTATTAGCACTATTAGACAATGTTAATGTAGATTTTTCCAGGTTTTTTGTATTAGGATGGGTAGGTGTAGTTATTAGTTGAGCAAGATTTTGTTTGTTACAAATGTCTTTTAGTTTAATCGATTCTGGCATCAACCAATCCAGATTGAGATCTCTGATAATCTATAATTCAGAGTTTACATAATTAGACGTTAACTCAAACAAATTGCATAGAGCAGATACCAGAGCTGAAGGTGGCCGATAAACTCCCGCTAGTGTTAATAGTGCATTATGACCAAGGACCACAGACCACATTTAGAACTAATCATTTACACTGTTGTGGGACTGAGGTTGAAATGGACACTGATGTCTAGGTTTCATTTAACATATATGCCAATACCTCAACCTCTACCTACTCTGTCTGCTCTGCTGGAAGATCTCATTTGTATTTGAGCAAAACATATCTGCAAATCACATATCTTCCCCCACAGGTAAATACTGGTAGTAGTTTTTTTTCTGCATGACTATCTCTATTTTCTACATTAAACTCCAAACCTACCTTTAGTGTTTATGTCCAAAAAGCTCTATTTTGTCTAATATGATCAGAGAACCTGGTGGTTGTAAGCTTCAACGAGATGAGAGCTTCGATGGGATGACCGGGGATAACTTGGTAAGGTTGAACACTGGACATGCAGCAAGGTTTTGTGTATTGTATGGGTCTGGTGGCACATGTTGGTCCAACAAACAGTTGCAGTAGTTTCTGGGCTGGAATTAGGGTGAGGTAAGTCTTTACTCTATGAATGTGCAGCGCCCTCCACTAATATTGAGAATTTAACACAATTTGTAGATTTTATTTTTCACTTTGACATAAGTCAAAGTCCAAGGGAAATACTTTGAGAGTCACTTTACAGTGCATAGGATTTAGAGCACTTGTCAGCAAAAAATATACATGAAATGTTTTACTAACATAACAAAGAATAAAACTAATATTTTAAAAGACAAATTTAAAACACTAAAGCATGAAAATGTACAGGGTTTCAAGTAAATTAGTGTCAATATGGGTTGTAATAAGTTGTTCAAAATATGTTTCATGACATATCTATCTTCCTGAGCTAGGGTTTTAAAATGTGTCACTATCTTGACATTTTGGCTTCTAAAATGGTCATCCTTTATAGTAGTAGTAGTATAGTGCTTAATATTCTGGGATTCTGCAGACCCTAAGCTATACACCTAAGGGTGTATTGAAAACACATTTTTTGAGACACTTAGTGACACTAAGAAATAGTCAGAAAAATGAAAAAACGCAAGCGCACATATTTTGGTTTTATATTGAAAAGGATAAGTAAAATATAATAGGTAGCCTGTTTTACATTACATTTGGATACCCCCAGGGGTTCAGAATAACGACAAGTTGAATGGTTTTGAATTCATAAAATAATAAAATGAACATGGCATTTTTCTTTTACTCTCATCCACATCATTTTTTTTTTCTAAAACTCTGAAAACATTCTGTTATATTGTATTTCCAAAAGCTACCACTAGATGGCAGTCCCTTATTTTTTGAACTCAGGATTTATTTGTATTTTTTATGGTGTGTCTTGAATAGTGGGTGCCTTTATTTCCTTTGGAATTCCCTACATGTGCCATATCTGGAAGGGGTGGAGATTAGAACAGGGATGTGTCCAGTCTTCCTTTGGATGGTTATATCCACAGGTGACACTCTACACAACACAGCATAGGTGCACATTTGACCACTGGCTACCGTACCGTTATATCAAGTTACCATATAGGCCTAGTAATTCCATTAAAACAATGCAAAATAATAATAAACATTATCATAGAATAGCATTTAGGCTACACTTACCCTATTTTACAAATAGGTTGATTCCGTCTGAATGTTCAGACCCATTTTCACTATCCTCGCTCTCCATAATCATTTATTCGCGTTAATATGCGTTTGGCCATTTATTTTTTCTCAAAACAATTGCTTGTGGCAAATGAATGCTTCTTCAATGCAATCCAATTGCATAATGACTTTATTGGGAACAAGGTAAGTGTGACAGGCGCCTCTCCCCTTGGCACGCTCGCTCACTCTTTCTCTCTCTTTTGGGGAGGGGGGTGACATGGATAACCTTCACATTGGTTGATTTACCACAGTCTGTGATTGGTTTATGCATTGTAGACTTCTAAACAACAGAATAAGATCAAGTATAATTAGTTAGGACTGCTGCTGAAATCCTGAAGGAGTATAGGTTTTGTGATCACAATTGCGAGGCTTCTGGTTTACGAACATACACAAACGAGCGGTTATTATTTGCAGCAGAATATCCCCTTTCACGTGGAAGAAGAATGAAGCATCTAACGTCTATGGTTATGGAGCAGCGAATAAAAATGTTTTTCATTGACGCACCTGCGAGTCAATCGCGCTCAGAGCTTTGAATACATCCTGTTATATCAAATCATTTTTTCAAAACTTTTTTTACATTTGGATGTGGACCAAATTGTACAAGTAAGATTATTGTATCTATGCACCCATTTGTGCATGTTTCCTCATGATCCTGAATAGTTTTGCAACACTGTCATCTTGTTGCATAATATACACTCACCTAAAGGATTATTAGGAACACCTGTTCAATTTCTCATTAATGCAATTATCTAATCAACCAATCACATGGCAGTTGCTTCAATGCATTTAGGGGTGTGGTCCTGGTCAAGACAATATCCTGAACTCCAAACTGAATGTCAGAATGGGAAAGAAAGGTGATTTAAGCAATTTTGAGCGAGGCATGGTTGTTGGTGCCAGACGGGCCGGTCTGAGTATTTCACAATCTGCTCAGTTACTGGGATTTTCACGCACAACCATTTCTAGGGTTTACAAAGAATGGTGTGAAAAGGGAAAAACATCCAGTATGCAGCAGTCCTGTGGGCGAAAATGCCTTGTTGATGCTAGAGGTCAGAGGAGAATGGGCCGACTGATTCAAGCTGATAGAAGAGCAACTTTGACTGAAATAACCACTCGTTACAACCGAGGTATGCAGCAAAGCATTTGTGAAGCCACAACACGCACAACCTTGAGGCGGATGGGCTACAACAGCAGAAGACCCCACCGGGTACCACTCATCTCCACTACAAATAGGAAAAAGAGGCTACAATATGCACGAACTCACCAAAATTGGACAGTTGAAGACTGGAAGAATGTTGCCTGGTCTGATGAGTCTCGATTTCTGTTGAGACATTCAAATGGTAGAGTCAGAATTTGGCGTAAACAGAATGAGAACATGGATCCATCATGCCTTGTTACCACAGTGCAGGCTGGTGGTGGTGGTGTAATGATGTGGGGGATGTTTTCTTGGCACACTTTAGGCCCCTTAGTGCCAATTGGGCATCGTTTAAATGCCACGGCCTACCTGAGCATTGTTTCTGACCATGTCCATCCCTTTATGACCACCATGTACCCATCCTCTGATGGCTACTTCCAGCAGGATAATGCACCATGTAACAAAGCTTGAATCATTTCAAATTGGTTTCTTGAACATGACAATGAGTTCACTGTACTGAAATGGCCCCCACAGTCACCAGATCTCAACCCAATAGAGCATCTTTAGGATGTGGTGGAACGGGAGCTTCGTGCCCTGGATGTGCATCCCACAAATCTCCATCAACTGCAAGATGCTATCCTATCAATATGGGCCAACATTTCTAAAGAATGCTTTCAGCACCTTGTTGAATCAATGCCATGTAGAATAAAGGCAGTTCTGAAGGCGAAAGGGGGTCAAACACAGTATTAGTATGGTGTTCCTAATAATCCTTTAGGTGAGTGTATAAGCATTTGGTTGAACATCAAATGTATGCCGTTTCACTTAATTAAGCTGTCTAATTAAGCTATAATGGCATATGGCATGCTTATGATGTCAGTCACTCTATTCAATGTAATAATGAGACACAAAATGTGTTATATAAGCAGTGATGGAACCTTTGGTATACAGGTTACGTATGTACTGCAGCAAGTAATAACATACGACACAAAGGGTCATGCAGAGTGTAATTTGCAGATTATAGTTTATGACAACAGGATTAACAGCAATAATACCTATAATGACTGGCTGTATCTTTTACTCTAACAATTATACTACTGATGAGTTCATGAGAAATTGTATGTATTATTTAGTTGTTATAAAGGCTTTATGAATGTATGTATAAAGACATCTACAGCAGTATTAACTCACTTTAGGTACATTTATTACACCAAGAATTCATACACAATTATGTTGTTTATAAGGAATGCGTAGCGACATAAATGTTTCTGGAATTGTGATGAATTGACAATTAATTGATGATTCTGTGAAAACATTTTTATATCAATCAATAAAATCCCTGGATTGTTCTGCTCAGAGTCAGAGCAACTATATACAACAGTCATGTCCAATGTCAGAGGAAGAAAGTAGATTTGATTTTCAACTTCTCTTTCTAGTGTTATAGTTTCTATCAAAGCCTAGCTCTTCTCCTTTATCCCAGGCCAGTGGTATCGTCATCCAGCTCATTTATTTCTGGAAGGCAATCCTGACACAATGGACATCATGTGAAACCATGAACGACAGGAGGCAATAAACTGGAGAATAGCAGTAATCTGGAAGAAAGTTCTCCATTTACTCTGGCACCCTTAGCCTTCTGTTCTCTTATCCAGCATTGAAGATAAAAAAAATCAATACGGTAACACAGTGCCAGATAAAAGCAATGGGTGTGAGAGGGGGGAGAGAGAGAGAGAGTGGGGGGGGATCAGACATTTCCTGTCCAGGTCTACATAACCTAACAGTCTTGTCTCAAACTCAAAGATGTCTGTCTGTCACAACTTTCTGTGCATTCCTTCCATTCCCTTTTGATTTTTCACACTGTTTTCTTTGTGTTTTGTGATGAGTTACCTGCACCTATTTATTGTAGTTTCAAAAGGAGTTGAATAATTTTTTTCAGATTTCTTGCCTCAGTTTGAGCTGTATTATTAACTTAATTATATATTGGGTTCTTGAAGAGCTTACCTTTGTAGTTTTTCCTTGTTCATCTTTGTTGCAGTGAAGGCATCCCGTAACTGCAGTATGAAATAACATTACTATTCTGTTGAGGAAAACGAAAAAACAAAAATTATATATACATCCTGTAATATATTAAAGGCTGAGCTAAAAAAGCACAGTTCTGCACATATGCTCATATGTGCATGCTGACTCTTGTTTCACTAAATCTTTACACAGATCCCAACTACATCTGATTAGCTATTACACATATTGAGGACATATTTGGTGAACTAAAGGCACAGATCTTATTTTAAGCAGGTCTGAGATCGTATTTCATTGTTTAAAGGCTGTCACGTATTAATTAAAATCCAAATACCCTGTATTGTATTGATTGTGTTATCAGGCCACAGCAGCAAGGCCCCACAGTATTGATCCAACATGTGTTTTATTATCATTTTCAAGAAATAAATCATTTTTTGTGATTATACAAAGAAACAGACCCTTAGTATGCATTTCATTCTTTCTTTATCCATTTTTTTTTTGTTGTGTTGTAGTGTGCCAGGCAGTTTGTATAGAAATCTTGCCCAACATTCGATCTAGTACCAAACTGATATAGTATATAACATGTTAGTGTTCTTCTGCTACAATAGTAATTACTTTGTTACTATACAGGGACAAGTTAATGTAAGCTGTGTCATATATGGTTAATGCCTAGAAACCTAAGATGTTGCTCAGTGGCAAGTCAAAAGATTTGTTTCTTCAAATGTATTTGAAAGTATCCCAAAATATTTTTTGCAATTTGTCTTCCTGGTATAGCCCTCACAAGGTCTGCTGGTCATAGTCATCTGTTATCCAACCCATATTGTCAAGCTCAGCATTTTAGTGGTTGCTGTCATGCTGATCAGAGTCTTTAGACATAGATGGTGTCAGTGTTCACAGGATGTCATATCTTCATCAATGGTCACCAATGATCATCATAGAAAGGGGTGAATCTGTTCATCCATTTGTCTAGTAACAAATATACTGTATAATCAATGCACAGATAATCATAAACAAAGCACTGGTGAATGGGCCTCCAAGACGTTGTTTACCTTGAAACCAGCTTTTTGCTCTGATAAAATGTACACTAACATTTGGTAAACATGTTTGTCCCAGGAATACTTTCCCATATGGTTTGTTTTAAATCATGTTTTTGGCATTCACTTCCCAAAATTGATAGTCAAACTGTTCCCCACTGTAAACAATCTACAGCAGCTTAACTTGATAAATAATTGCAGAAGATTGAATGGATTACTACAAGTCTTATTGATACAAGGGAAAGAAACGCTTCCACCTCTTACTACAGTATATGCATGCACTATCCAATAGGACTGAATGACTTACACAGAATAAACAACTAATACTTTTAATGAAAATGTTTGCTTTTTTCTTCACTTTGGTAATTCTACAGTACTGACTTGAAAACATAATGTGCAGAAGCAAATTAGTGTTCCACCTTCTAGTTGTACAACTGATGGGGAAGATCTTGGTCAAGTGGGTAGTTAGATTTTTGTATGCCAAGCTGGCTATAAAAAAAATCTATATTACATTAAGTGGGGCTACTTTTGAGAAAAGCAAGCTCACAACCACTGGCTAAGTCTGTAGAAAACTGATAGGTCAAAATAAATTATGTTCCTCATGGAGTGGGTCTTCTTATCTCTCTATAACAGGGGAGACGACAAGATCAATAGAAGGCTGTTGTATAGTTCTTGTAATTACCTACCGCTGACTTTTCCCCTATCCAGGCATGTCACGTCTTTAAATGAAACATACAGTACAGTAGTTACAGCATTTTTAACAATAGCTAGTAAGAGGTCCAACAAATACGCACACTCGATAGATTTAAAACACTGTCAAATTCTGAAGTATCTCAGACTGGATGATTTAAGATTATTATTATTAATGTCAAACCTCAACAATTACATATGCCATATGACATATAATTATACATAAGCCATATAAGTAGTTTTCACAAGTCACAAAATTGTTGGAACAAATAACGTATTAGTACAGTGTCGCCATAAACCAATTTAAAAATCCGCTGTGGGAGGTCGTTGAGACTGAAGTAACGGTTCCAACACCTTCTGTGGCATCCTAGCGGTTGCCTAACTCTGTCGGCTGTAAGGCTTTCTCATAATGGACTAAAGGCGAGGGTTCTCGGAAGGACAGCTGCTGCTAGCAAGACTAATAACTCGCTCCTTGGAACGGGTATTGCACTTGAGATTTTTCCCCAACGTTTGTTCTTTTGGAACCTTACTTTAATGCATGACATTAGATTTATACGCGATAATTCAAAGATAACGAATGGATCACGACCCCTGGCTTCTGTTTGGGCACTTGACCCAGACTTCCTTCCTGCATATGTTTTTTCTCACTTTCCCTCTCCTCTGCTGGGCTTGATGAGACATAGAAGACGACGAAGATAATGGCATGTGGCTTTGCTTTTCCGATTCGGAGCTTATCCACTTGTAGATCTCCAAAATAAGGGACATATTGAAAGAAAAGACGTGTGATAATGAGGAGAACTAATTAAACTCAGATACTGGTTGGAAAAAAGAAAACTGATGGCGAATAATATATACAAACGTATGGCGGGTAAAAACAAATCTGCCCAGAGGAGAATTGTTTTAGGCCGTGGGAAGCGAGCGAGCAAATGGTCTATCATGGTAGGAGGGTGCACTGTCCGGAAAGGCAGGTGAATAGAAAGTAGGCATATCGCGTAATTATCACAACCCATTCCTAATTTCCATATAGTGTGGACCTTGGCCAATCCCTCATCGAAAGCCACAAAAAGTCGTCAAGCATTATCCTCCATCAAAATTACACCGACATGCGCAATCTGCACATGGGTAACACCATCTAATATCCCTTATTTCACTGACCCCACTCTCTGACTGTTACTATTTGTTGGCTGCGGATGTATCAGCAAAAGGCAGCAGGAGCAACTTTCACGAAACTGACAACATGTCCCGTCGCAAACAAGCAAAGCCTCAACATCTCAAGTCGGACGAAGAAGAACTGCACACTGATGTCGCTTCACAACATGGTATGTGAAATACAAACACTTTTATGCCATCATTGATTTGTATATGGATACACGTTGTCTAGGTTATATGCTTCCTTTTTCTTAGACACGTGTGGTTTCCAAACTACTACACATATTAAGTTAAATTAAATACTTATTATAACGCTTCCTAAAAAATTTATATAAGCATACATGTTTTAAATTCTTAATAGTATATTACTATTTATTTTACATACCAAATGTTTGCAAATAGGACCGACATAAATGGGGCAGTCTGTCAACTTTATTTAAACCTATCCTGTCTTATACCAATTTCAAAGACAGTGGTTGCCTAAGAATAAATAATGTAAATTGGCATGGGTAAATGCAATGTTTTAAGTACAAAATAGTTCTGGAGAGTGACTGATTTCGAAGCACACTTTCGTGAGTTCGTGATACTTTTAGTGTGAAGGAATATTAAAAATGGTTACATGAACAGAATTTTGAAAAGGAAGATGTTTTACAGAGCACCAACCACTCTTTGTTGACCTAATAAGAGTTCTATTTAACGGTATAATTTCAATTAATAAACTACATACTAGTTACTGTGATTTTGACTTAGTTTGGCGTTTTACTGAGGAATTGTTCAGATAGATGGGCCTACGTTATGAAAGAGCTAGGTCCCAGCTATAAGTCTGGTGGAAACATTTTTAAGATTTTTGTATTCTTGCACCGACAATAAAAATATCTATGCCTTCATTGATTGTTCATAATTTACCTAAAATGAAAGCCCTATTTTTGTTGTCTTCCTACGATAAGGGTGTTAAGTCAAAATTTATATTTTGTAATCTGTAGGGCAATTAGATTATCAACACAATTAAAGTAGGTAGCCATTAAATACTATAAACACATGCAATACAAGAAATGCTAATATTTAAAGATGGCAAGCCTGGGGAAGCAGTTCTCAAATATGAATTTTAGTTTTCTCTGCACAACACATTGTTGTTTCTCTGCATCCTAAAATTGGTACTTGTTGAAACGTGTATTTTCCATTTAGAAATATTCGTTGTTATTTTAAATATAAGTTTTTTTTATCATAAGTGTTACTTCTTTTAATAACTAGAAACAGTATTCTCTATTCAACTACCAATAATAGGCTAAAATCTGATTTTGCTGCATCGGTGGAGGTTTCTCTTGTTCTTATAATTGTAATGAATATCATATTCCATATTAATTGTAATATTAAGTTTTCAAAATACTTAGACCTATATGATTAACAGAAACATACATTTCATGATAACCTAGACAAGAAGTGAATGTGTATTTAGGTTTTGATTGCAATCCTTATTAAAACCAGCTAAGGTCAAATCTAATATATAATATATATATATATATATATATATTATGATTATTATTATTTTTATGTACTGGAATGTGTGCCCCAGTTGTATACATTTAATTGTGTTAGGGGTTGTAGCATAAGGTTTGACACAAGGTTTGACACAAGGTTTGAATGTTTAGAAGTCAAATAGTTTAGTCCAAAGACCCAAATTAAAATGGATTGATCTCAATTAAGATTAATCCTACTATCCAGCATATATTAAAAAATATGTGTTTCAGTAAAACATTTATATTATTTTTCCAGCCAATGTCAAATATTATATGTTGAATTCATTAGTTATTCAGTGTTGCTAGTCGAACCACTTATTTTCTAGAGTATATGTGTTTGGTTGTATTTCTGACTAATACGGAAAATTTGGCATTAGCACATTTTGTGAGAAAAACCCTGAAAAAATTTGATTTCATTCAATGTAAACAAGGCCCCCTCATCAGACTTGGGGTGTGCTTTGATTGAGCCTGCTGACTTAACCTTTGTCCCCCACACCAAGCAAAGGGCCAGTGCTGTATGTCAGGATCATAATGCAATTAGTACATCTATGCCTTTGAACTCTGAAGCTTATAGGCAACATTGTCAAGAGGAATCAATGCTGGGCATCTTGATCTTTGATTTGATCTTAGTGTTTTGGTACTTTTAAAATTAATATCAATATTATAATTTTTTCTCTCCACAGTAAACAATTGGAACACTGATATTTTGGTTATTATCTGTTCATGTGCTTTAATCGTACATTGTGTATGTTACCAGTAAGTTTAAAAAATGAGTTTTTAAATATTCTTGAGGTAGCTTTCTGATCCAGGTCCAACTTTCCACATTCAACTGTGAAAAAGAAGTGTTTTCATTATAAATTAGAACATTATTTTAAATATGTTTATAAAATCCTAATTCTCACAGAATCATGGCAAAATGGTTCTGTTTGTTAAGTGACTTTTCATTGGGGTCTTGAGACCACCCACATAGATGACACTGATTCTCTACTGAAATGTTTTGTATGTGGTTTACACTCTGTGTGCTGAATGGCTATTATTAGGGTAATTGTTGTGATAATGTATTGACCACACAATACTCCAGATATTCTTGGACACACACACAAAATATAAGATATTATTTGAATATCAAAATCAGTGCCATTATTGCAAACAATAGGAGCAACATTACAAGGTCTGTTGAAAGTTGTTTGTTTGCCATTATTTAAAAGAGCACACAAACAAATTATAGCTCTAAGTCTTTGTTTTTTGAACCTTCAGTGAATTCATTTAAAAAAAAGAATAAAATAACAAAAATGGATTACAATATGTTTACCAATGTATGTTTTTAAGGGGAAACAAGCTTTTAGTCATCTTCTTCACTACACTGAATAGGAATCAATTTAGGCTGCACATTTAGTCAGGCAGTCCAAGTCTGACATATTTTTCCCACTAATATGGTCTTTTGACAAAACAAATCAGATCTTTTCACTGTTGATGTGATTGGTTAAACGATCAATTAATGAGAAAAGATCTGAATGTTGCTGCCTGTGTAAACACAGCAATAGTGTAATTTATGCTGTAACTTTCAATCCAACATTACCCATGTGGTTTAGTCATCTGCCTCCTAAACACACACAGCTTGAGCAGATGCCATGGCAATGGCCCGGTTTCCTAAAATATTCTAAGCTTCATCAGAAGCTTTATTGATTTCAGCGCATTTAGAATTTGCTTAATAATACGTCTCAAGCTTTCTAGACTTGTTACATCTACTGGCATTTCTCTCAGGATACTATACAAAATGACAGATTAATTGTGTATCTTATAACTGGAATAGTTATTGGATATCTATTAACTGGTATCTATTAAACTGGGTAAATTATTAAGCAACATCATTGTGTTTTCTTGTCATATTTTACAAAGATTGTTAATTCAAACACTGTCTTCAAAGGCATGGATTAGGTATGATTAGTTCTGAAATTACCTGACACATAGAAAACAATGTGCCTTTTCGGGTTTAACATTAGGTCTGGTTTCACCTTACTATAAAAGGAGTCCCACAGGGGTCAATTTTAAATCCTTTACCATGTAATGAATACAATATTGATCTCTTTAAATCACTTTTACCTACAGCATAACTGTATGCAAATTACACTGAGGTTTCTGCTATTGCCTCAGTTAACCAAAATTCAACTCTTAATGGAAGTTAAAAAAAGAAGGCCTAAATATATTTCTTTTTCTCAAATCCACATAAAAATGTATCTGAATATGTATAAATGCATGTATATTGGATTGTAATGCCTCTCATTTCGTAGCAGAAGTCAAATAATTCAGTCAACCATTAGATGTAATATACTACAGGGCACTTATCTTTTTTTTTTATGGACAACAGGTTCAGTGCACATCATTGCATCCTATACCAGACAGAAGGTTAGGCATCTCAGTCCTTGAAGATCAATGTATTGTAACATCCTCCCCTGGAATAATGAACAAACAATTAAATAACATTCTACTATTGCTAAATTTACAATCACAAGAAAACAGGATACATAGAGAGACAGAATGACATGACTGGCACTAACAAACCCTTTAATTTACATCACAAATCAGAGATAAATGTCTTGTTCACTGAAGTCTAACTCTCTCTGCACTCAAATCCGAGAAACAGATGTGGGCCAAAGTTGGCCATGTGGGGATCAATGCCCGATAAACTTTTATCTGGGCACTGCCCATATAAATAAAGTGTTAATAAAGGAAGGGGGTTCCCACGTCAAATTGATGAAACCAGATGCCATTTCAGATGCCATGTCACTTGACACCTTTTCTGTCCAGATTTAAAAACATAAGAACAACCAAAATCTGTTTGAAATCGAGTGAGGTTGCTGTGTACGGCTCCTCCCAACACATATTCTCCAAATTCTTGCAAGGCCAGAACAAAAGGCACAAGGTCACAAAATGTTTTTCTTTATCTGAGCTTCAATCAACAAAAATCTTGGCCAAACGTAGATAAAGTATAGACCATGTATGAAGATAGGAGGTTTTCCAATCAAGTTTCTCTGAGCAACTTTTTACAGATGTTACCATAACAGACATTACATCTACAAGTCATGCCATCCCAGACAGCCCACCTACAGACTTCAAGTAAATGCTTGTATTTTATTCATATTGAATGCATCTTAAGGTGCGCAAGTTATGTATGTTTCAAGTTGTCTAGTTCAACAAAACCCTGGTGGTGCTCTGTTGATAATTTGTTAAGAATATTAATAAATTCAGTAATTAATCACAATCATGATAAATGCAACCAAATTCTCCAACAGCTCAACTTTGTTTATAAAGCCCTCTTGAATAAAATATATGAACATCTGCCGTATGTACTATACATGATTGTTATATTCTGGAAACGCTGATCGCCACACTCAATCAAAAAGATGGCTAACTGTAGAGGTCCCACTGATTACAACAGAATTAGGTACATTTGTGTTCAGTTCTTTTGCACCCAATGTAGGGAGTGCACTCTGCGGAACTCTCTGCAACTTGTTGAGGACCTCCTAGATGAGGTATTTGTTTGCTCTTGTAATGTTGCTTGTAAATCTTTTTTTCATGGTCCATACATGGTCCTTGCAAAATGTGTCTTGAGTCTCAATTCACTCAAACCTGTGTTGTACTTTTTACGCGATAAGTATTCCTCCCATGGTGAAATTAACTTACGGTCTGGTCTTGGGTACTACATAATCAGTGCAACAACTATGCTACAATCAGGGCAATCCTCCTTACATGTGTGCTTTAAGCATGTTGGCAAGGGTGTAACCTCTTAATATTATTAATAAAGATACTGCATAACCATTGCTATGGCATATTTTAATCAATTCCATCTTAGGTCTCAATAAATAAAATATAAAAAAAGTTTCCCAAAAAGTTGGGGCTGCGTAAAATGCAAAAAAAAAAACAGAATGCATGGCCATCATTTATCCCCATATTCAATCAATCAATCAAATTTATAGTGTATTTTCAAAAATCTTAGAAACATTTGTTTCCCAATAACTGAATGCCTCCCTGAAAACAAACATCATTTATGAAACGCTCCAGTCCGGTTTAAGACCCCATCATAGTACTGAGACTGCACTCGTGAAGGTAACCAATGACCTTCTAATGGCCTTAGACAAAGGTTCCGCATTCATCCTGTTGCTTCTTGATCTTAGTGCTGCTTTTGACACTACTGATCACTCCTTTCTCTTAGAGAGACTGGAAACCCATATTGGGCTACATGGATATGTTCAAGCCGGGTTTAAATCTTATTTTTCATATGTATGGATGGCATATCCTCTGACAAAGCAAAGGTATGTTTTGGTGTTCCTAAAGGCTCGATTCTGGGCCCATTATTGGTCTCACTGTATATGCTGCCTCTGGGTGATATAATCCGGAATCACAATGTAAATTTTAACTGTTATGCTGATGACACAAAGTTATATATTTCAATGAAGCATGGAGAAGCCCCAAAATTAGCAACTTTGGAAGCATGCGTTTCAGATATTAGGAAGTGGATGACAGAGAACTTCTTGCTTTTAAACTCAAGAAAAACAGAAATGCTTGTTTTAGGACATAAGAAACAAAGAGCTTTGTTGGCAGATCTCACTATGAACCTCAACGACTACATTGTCGTATCCCAAAAAACTGTAAGAAACATCTGCGTTACACTTGACCTTGACCTCTCCTTTGATGAACATGTCTCTAGAGTTGCTTATTTTCATCTTCAAAAAATCTGAAACTTTCTATCAAAAACTGATGCAGAAAATCTAATCCATGCTTTTGTTACTTCTAGATTAGATTACTGCAATGCTCTTCTTTCCGGTTACCCTGATAAATCAATAAACTTCAGTTAGTGCTGCACACGGCTGCTAGAATCCTAACTAGAATAAAAAAAATGTAACACATTACTCCAGTATTAGCCTCTTTACACTGGCTGCCTGTTAGGGTTAGGGCTGATTTTAATGTTTTGTTGTTAACCAATAAAGTCAATACATGGACTTGCTCCTACTTACCTCGCTGAAATGATCCAGCCATACATACCTACATGTAAACTTAGATCGCAAGATGCCGGCCTTTTAATTGTACCTAGAATTTCTAAACAAACAGCCGGAGGCAGGGCCTTGTCTTATAGAGATCCACTACTGTGGAATGATTTGCCAGTTAAGGTTAGAAATGCAAACTCAGTGCAAACTTTCAAGTGTCTACTAAAGACTCATCTCTACAGCATGGTCTATGATTAAGTGTAGTCTGGCCCAGGGGCATGAAGGTAACAAGAAAGGCTTGATACTGTCCACCCTTGCTGTCTTGCCAGGTGGACTCTCATCGCCACTGGGATGCCCTCCCTCTAATGCCATTCGGGGATAGATTCACTGGCTTGTTGTTGTCTCTCTGTTGCGCACTTGTGCAATTGGGCTGTACTCTGCTGGCAATACTAGGCCCACATTCAGGGTGGTAGCAGATGGTGGGGGTCCCTTGGTAGTTGCTTGGCAATGTGGGTGAATTGATTTCCTGCCTGTTGGGCCCTGTCCGGGGCCTCCCCCGTTTTAAACTTAGGATGACGTGAGGTCTTGGCCCACACCTGAGGAATACCGGGCTTGAAATACCCTTTGCTGTCCCTGTCCAATTTCAGCTGCCACTGTGCTGACACCTCCCCCCTCCCCAGTGTTGTCCCTGTCCTTGTCCATCTGGTCATGCTTCCGACCTGGACTAAGTTTAAATAGACTCTGGACTCAGCCCACATACATTTATTAATTATTACAATTTGTACTCTTAATATGTTCACCAGGCACAGCCAGAAGTGGACTGGTGACCCCTCTGAGCCTGGGTCCTCTCTAGGTTTCTTCCTAAATTTCGGCCTTCTTAGGGAGTTTTTCTTAGCCACTGAAATTCAACACTACTCTTGTTTGCTCCTTGGGGTTTAAGGCCGGGTGTTTTGTAAAGGCACTTTGTGACAACTGCTGATGTAAAAAAGGCTTTATAAATACATTGATTGAATGCAATTGGTCAACTGAGGATAAAGAAAAACTTACGAAAACCAAGAAATAGGCTAATTAAGAAAAAGTGTTCAAAATTAACTGTTCATGAGTCTATTATTTGATGGATAGGTGCTGGTACCTCTACCTCGTCAAGAACAACATTAAAGAACATGTCAGAATGTTTTCTCTTGCTCCATTTGTATTCCAAACAATTAGAATACATTTTTCTCACGATGCTTTTGTATTCCCAATTAACCAGTCATGTGTTGATTGCTATGTGACTTAAATTCTATATAGCTACCAGAGGAACTGATAATTGGATGTCATGCGATCAATTTCTGGAGATATGATTTTGATTGGCTGAAGTCAACCCCAATTGGTTGCAAATAATAGTTTAGTCCACCTTACATTTCTCTACATCTTCGAGTTTTACATTTTCTTATTCATGCCGAAGTAGTAGTTGAATACATCGAAATGCAATGGGCTATATTTGAAAACGTATTCATGGCATTATCCCGTTCCATGCCCCAAAGATGGCCTAATTCCATTCCAAACGGCCGTAACATGGCACTTACGATGCACTTCATAAAGAGCGAGCTACGTGGTGGTTTGGGAAACATGCATAAGTCTGTCGTAACAAAATCCCACTTAAGGTCGTAAATGCTACGCTATCGGGAAACCGGGCCCTGGTTAGTTATGTGATTTTCTCAAACGTGTTGCTGGCATCAAATTCAAAGTTGGCATATATTTTTCAAGAAACATAAAAGGGTTGTATAGTTTTTCCTTAAATAGCTATTGTATAACTGTATAAATACAGTCTCCAATGGAGTAATTTCAAGTAAATGTATAACATTATGTGAAATGTTTTATGAAATATTTATATTATATGGTCACAGACATAGTGTCGCATGTTTCCCTGGCTTACCGTAATATGATCAAGTGTTGTGAAAAGGTATTTGATAATTCTGCTTTGGAAATCAAATTTTTAAATGTATTTCTGTTTTCCATGCAGCTTTACTGGAGGGACTGGACGAGGAGGAGAGCCACAGTGGTAGTGAGGAAACGCATGTGTGTGAAAAGTGCTGTGGTGAGTTCTTCAGCTGGGCCGAAATATATGAGCACCAGAGAATCTGCAGTGAGGACTCACCTCGAGTCCTTTTCATGAAGAAAGATGAAAGGATGGCTGGACCTAAGGGATCCCCAGCTGGATTCTCCCCAACCCCCAGCCTGGCCCACAGTCTGGCCCCAAGTGACTCAGAAGACTTTCAGTCTGCAGACAGAGGATTTGAGCGCATAGAGCATGTAAACAATAATGATATCGACAGCACAGACATGTTCGAGAAGATGAACATTGGAGAGAGGGAGGATGAGTCCATGGAGGTAATGCAACAACACCACAACAAACAAAAAAAGTCCCCAAGCCACCAGAATCCCCTGAAATCAACAGCAACCGTCCCTTCATCTCAGTTGTCCGCTGTCACCAGCACAAATGTGACCCTGGAGATTCTTCACAGTACTCGTGTAGCTGTGGCGCAATTCTCCCAGAGCCTACACAGTAGTGGGTCAGTTGGTAAGGCAGCAACAACGGTCATTCCTGTGATCCTGGAGCATCTACTAGCTCTCCAGCAGCAACAGGTCCACCAGTTGCAACTTATTGAACATATCCGTAGCCAAGTGGCCGTTATGAACCGACAACCTACACAAACAGCACTGAACCCAGTCTCCAGGGCCCTATCCTCCTTGGCAAACAACCCTTTCCCCTCTCAAGTCTTCATTCCTCCCACAGTCTTACCACTGTCTGGGACCATACCCTCTTCAATCAATGGGCAAGCTTCTGTGTCTGTGGAGTCTGTGCTTGAAAGGTCACACACACTGTCCTCACAAACTTCATATGGACAGGCTCATATAAGAGACGTTAGATGTACCTCCGCTCACTCTGAGCCAAACTCTGCCCCTCCCCCTACTAGCTGCAGCAATGTGTCTTCATTGCTGCCTTCCTACACAGGTTCACACTCACACCCAAGTGGTAGCTGTACTCAGACCCTGACATCTTCCAGCCCACTGACCATGTATGGTCAGAGCAACAGTCTCCTCAGCTCACCATCCAGTCAGCCATTTCTACCTCAGAGCTCTCAGAGCAGTGTCATCTTCCCCAACCCCTTGGCCAGTATTGCAGCGACCACTAAGGCCCTTGACCCGCTCTCTGCCCTGATGAAGCAGGGTAAGCTGCCCAAGGTGACCATGTTTGGTACCAAGCCCTGCCCTGAGGAGCCCTTCTTCAAGCATAAGTGTAGGTTCTGTGCCAAAGTGTTTGGCAGCGACAGCGCACTACAGATTCACCTGCGCTCTCACACTGGGGAGAGACCCTTCAAGTGCAACATCTGCGGAAATCGCTTCTCCACGAAAGGGAACCTTAAAGTCCATTTCCAGAGACACAAAGAAAAGTATCCCCATGTTCAGATGAACCCTTATCCAGTGCCGGAATACTTAGACAGTGTGCCAACGAGCTCTGGTATTCCTTATGGAATGTCATTACCAACAGAAAAAACAGGTGCCACTTGGCTGGATAGTAAGCCTGTTTTAGCAACTGTACCAACTTCAATGGGTCTTCAGGTTTCCTCCACTCTCACTAGTATGGGAAGCTCAAGTGAATCTCTAAGTTTCACACCATCCATTAAATCTCCCTGTAGGCCCTCCCCAGGCTCAAGAAAATGTGTGTCTTTATCACCAAACACTACAGGAAATGAACCTAACATTTCAACTGCTTCAAAGTCTCCACAGTCTAATTTTGAGCAAGAAGCTCCCCATGTCTTAAAAGCAAAGGAAATTAACTTGCCCCAAAACTGCATGAGTAGACACAGGGCAAGTCCAGTTAATGTGGCAACACGGATAGCCTTGATGACTACATCCACACCAGAGCCCAGTGCTCCCACATCTCCTGTCTCCAACTCCTCACCACTGTCAATACCCTCTGACCCATTTAATGACAAATTTCAATTTGGTGGTCTCCTGGCCTGTATACAAACATCAGAGACCTCAAAGCTTCAGCAACTAGTAGAAAACATCGACAAGAAAATAAGGGGCCCTAACCAATGTGTCCTCTGTCACCGTGTGCTCAGCTGCCAGAGTGCACTAAAAATGCACTACCGCATTCACACTGGAGAGAGACCCTTTAAATGTAAGGTGTGTGGCAGGGCTTTCACCACCAAAGGCAACCTGAAAACACATGTTGGTGTCCACAGAGCAAACCCTCCTCTCAGGGTTCAACATTCATGTCCCATCTGCCAGAAGAAGTTCACCAATGCTGTAGTCTTACAGCAGCACATCCGCATGCATATGGGGGGTCAGATCTCAAACTCACCGTCAATGGACCCCCTCCAGGACCTGGACAAAGATCTCTCCTTTGAGAAGAAGAACTTTGATAGCCTGAGTAGCTATGACAATGAACAGATGGATGACAACTCTATCGACAAGGAAGAGAATAATGATGGAGAAGAAATGACAGAAAGTATGGATGAGGTTGTATGTCCAGGCAAACACTTGAAAAATGTCACTAGTTCTCCAACAAACTCAGAGGCTGTTGTCTCAAGTATTGCTGCACTGGAGAACCAAATGAAAAAGATTGACTCCACTGTTTACCTAAAGCACTCCTTTGGGCTGAAAACAATGATGAATGGGTTAATGGACAGTGAAAGCAGTGCTGGTATCCACTACTCTGTGGGTGATGGACAGAACCACAATGCAGCTGGCAGAACATCAGTTTCTGAATCATCCAGGTTCATGCATGTCTCGGTGTCACCAGAAAAAATCTACACTCACCTTAGCAAATCCTCACACAGTGGAGTGTCCCAAGAGATCACAGCCTCAGTGAAGAAGGAGCAATCTGATTCACCCACCTCAAATCCAGTGTTGGAAAATGGAGTTGCACTGGATCTGAGAGGGATGTCACCTAACAGGCAGTGTGTGAAACAAGAGAGACCTTACAGTATGTTATTCCAGAGTATAGAACGTGGTAAGATAACCATATGAAATTAAATTATATACATCACTACAATGATGAAAAATATGTTCATATGTACAAAAGCATGTCCCTACATTTGCAATTTCTACTCTCTGTCATTGTTTTAAGATTATATCGTGGATCCTTAGCGATTGTATGTACTTTCAATGTACTACATTTAAATTATTTGAAATTACAGGTAAAATGTGTCTTTACCTCAGTGGTGCATACAAATGCATTGAAAAATCCATACCGTACGTAACATTTTGATCTCTCAACAGATCAAGAATCTACAGCTCCGGAAAAAATTAAGAGACCACTGCACCTCTTTCTTTCATTTCCAGAAACATTGAAAAGGAAAGTTTTGAGTGAGGAACAGAACCGTTCAATTTGCAGTGGTCTCTTAATTTTAACCCTTCTGTTCCTCACTCAAAACCTTCCTTTTCAACGTTTTTGGAAAGGAAAGAAAAAGGTGCAGTAGTCTCTTAATTTTTTCCGGAGCTGTATATACATGAAGTGCATTTACGAAATCCTAGAGTTACAATATTTTTCTTTTATTCTAGCAATGTTTGACCACATCTCTAGATTCTGCATTTTGTGTGCGTTGTATTTCAGAACAGCCCATTTCTGAAACGCAACTAGAGAGTATATCATGTATATTACTTTGTAGTTCTGACTTTTTTCACTTTTAAACTTTGGAAAAAAGTATTTCACAGAATGCGTTCTTATGTCCCACAACTTGTGAAAGTCTCAGCCCAAAACATTACCTTATATCTGCCACTTTCTGCTTTCTGAGAATTCAGCTTAGTTGTTTGTAGCGGAAATGCTGATGTAAAAAAATAAATCTGTATTTTGTCTTTACTGTATCTTCATACTCTGATCAAACACTGCTTTTCCTATTAATATGCATTTCAGTACATGTACTTCTGCGGATTTGAAAGAGCCTGTCCAATGCAGTGAAAGAACAGGAAGCTTCTACCATAATAACACCCAAGCTGTCTCGCGGGTGAGACTATCAACTCCTGGGGGTTTAAACTTTAAAACATCCCTTTATCAATTTTTTTAGGTACCAGCCAAAGCATTCCTGCCCTTGTTACCAGCACTGCGCCGAGCATGATCAAATCTGAAATGAATGGGCACAATCATCATCCAATGAACTTCAACGAGGGGCCGCAAAATCCATTTACTCTGGTGAGTCCAGGTATTGCCTCTTTGCTTGGGCCATCTCAACCTCGACGAACCACCAAGCAGCACAACTGCCACTCATGTGGAAAGAACTTCTCTTCAGCCAGTGCCCTACAAATCCATGAGCGGACACACACCGGCGAGAAACCATTTGGCTGCTCCATCTGTGGCAGGGCATTCACTACTAAGGGAAACCTGAAGGTACTAAATGGGCACAATTCTTATGGATTGAAATTACTTTATTTGTTACCTATTCACAGAAAATACTCAGTACCTGTTGATGAAATAATTGTAGAAAACTATGAATAACTGTAATGGATTTGTTTTATTTCTTCCCCCTCTCCCTCATTAAGGTGCATATGGGCACTCACATGTGGAACAACGCACCAGCCAGAAGAGGCAGGCGTTTATCAGTGGAGAACCCTATGGCCTTGCTGGGTGGGGAGGCTGCGATGAGATTTGGGGAGATGTTTCAGAAGGACCTGACGGCAAGGGCTATGAATTTGGACCCAGGGTTCTGGAACCGCTATGCAGCAGCTATTACCAATGGTCTGGCAATTAAGAACAATGAGATCTCAGTAATCCAGAACAGGGAAATTCCACAGCTTCATGCCATGACAGCAGGCATGGACAGAGTCAGCACAAGGGGAAGCCCATCAATGACCACTCTGGAAAAGACAGCTATGGACCTTGGAGTTCACAGACACTTTTCTATGTCATTTGAAGAAAATAAAGAGATTGGGATCAATTGAAATAAACTGATTCGTAGATTATATTAATAGATTATCCAAACAATGTAGAGAATAAATGATTGATTGATTTATTTGTTTCTATATTGTATTATATACTGATGAAAATGTTTTATTAATTGATAGAACTATAGCAATTCATTATAGTTTTATTTTACAGTTAATACACCAACAATAACAAATTGTTTGACTTTTTCCATGATGCATTTTGTGGTGCTTACTAGACACATGCAATATTACAGAAAAAGGGGAAAGTGTAATATACACATGGAAAGAGAATAACCATATAATCAATAATCAATTGCCCAAATGCTGCTAGCTAGTGAAAACACACATTTTTTCATAAGGTCTCACATATTTCCAAATGGTGTGCTAGAAGTTACAAAAGTGTCATTCATTTACTTACCATCCTGGAAGGAACACAACAGTTGATTAGGACAAAAACAAAATGTGTTTGTTCTCTTTACTGCCTCTTACAATTGAATAGGTTTGAGATCATGTAAACAAATTATGCAATCCTAAGGATAGAGAATAATTTCATAAATTAATTAGATGTATTCTGTCTTCCTAAATACTATTCCTTATAATAGTATGATCACACTTTGTACCAGAGAAATTTGCCTCTTTTCTGCATGAAGAGTACAAAGACGCTATTTTTCTAGCGCATTTGGGCAGGATGGCCTAAAAAGACTGTTTCTGACCTCTCATTCAAGCAAAACAGACAGAAATTTCTGATGAATGTATATCATGTAGTTCACAATATTTCATGCCTAAATAAATACAGGGCACAGTAACAGTCCACACAGCTCTTGTGCTGTCTTCCTATATTGTAGGATGTTTTAGACTTAATGTCAAAACATAATGAACACAAACACAAACTACAATTTTATAAAATGTTCCAAATTCATTGAAACCAATGTAAACAAAATTGTTATAATCAAGAGTATTCTTACGATTAATGTATTTTTGGTTTACAATATTAAATGAACAGCAATATTTTCACTTTAATATATAAGTCTCTGATTTTGGAGCTGTTGGTATCATTTTCACATTGAAAAATTTGACTCCAACAAAGGGTTAGGTTTTAAATACTTGGGTAGTTTTTCCTCTCACTTTTTACATCACGTTAGTTCCTTTCATATCCTTTTAGATCTTGAAAGACACCTCATTCCATGTCAATAAAAACCATAATATGCTGCTGTCACAGTAAGACTATCAAATTAACATTAATGGACAAAAGTGGAAAAAAGGGTACAAAAATCTATCAAATGCATCCATTAAGTAATACTGTCTTTTAAGCTTTACTGTTAGTAAATATGCAAAAGAAATGAACTTTCAGAACCACAGGTCTGGGTCAAATACAATAAAACACAGTATTTAGGTATTGACGTGGCAGCATCATGTTATGGGAGCTCGACAGCAACAGGATCATAGGATCAGTAAGGGGGAAAACAATATAATTAAATTGTCCATTGGAAACATTAAATAATAGTGCTTTGTCTTGATGAAAGTATCAAACATGCTACACTAATAGTAGATACCATTGGAGGCAATCTGTCAACCAGGGTGTTAATTTAAACAAAAAAGCTGCTGTTTTGATTTTTGGTTAACAACCCAAAGCACACTGCCAAAACAACACTAGAATGGCTTCAAGAAAAGTTTGTGAAGGTCCTAGAGTGGCCCAGCCACAGCCAAGACTTGAATCCAATTGCACATTTGTTGGGAGACCTGAAGACACTCCCAATCGATTGTGACCGAGCTAAAAAGGGCACTGTATAGAATGATGCCTCTAGCATTTACAAGACTTAATGTAAACAATAACACAAATTCTCCCCTCTTCCACTTCCCTTAAATATGAAAACTGATCCAAGATGGTTTATGGTAGTCTAGGATGGTTTATGGTGGGGAATAGTATTGAAATCGTCTAAAGTGAATATGAGGAGTCTACATGGGGAATATCTATTAGATTATTTTTGTTTTACATTATCTTAAAACATTTATTGCAGAGCGAACTAACTTGCAAGCGAACTAACTTGGGTTGTCAGTGTCACAATGGTGGTTCACTGGCTACCGGGTTACATCGCCATGGTAACATGTGCTGCACACCTAACCTGCTCCTGAGCATGTTATATTCGAGATAACAGATGGACACGTATGCAAGCATCACTTACTGACCAAACAAATCTGTATTGAAAATGGCGTCACCATTCTCAGAATATCCCGTGGAGCTTGGTGCAGGTATAGTGAGAGGTTCTCTTACAAAATCAAGAATATTTAGAGACCAAGAAAACCCATTGGCTTTCTTTGATTAGTATTGTATGAAAGATATAGATTCTAAGCTGAAGATTTTTGATATTCAGAGTTTGCTTCTTAATAGCTTTCCCCATAAATGTCCTAAAAAGGTAAAATCGATGTATATGGAATCAGGTGGAGGTAGAGAGAAAGGTACACTCTTTGGATTGTTGGTTTCGTTCCGTTTTTAAACAACGATTTTGCGTCATTTTCAAAGGAGGAGTATTATGTGGATGAAGCTAAAGGGACCGTCTTGAAAGTGCATTCGGCAGAAATCATTCTTTAGACATTTTCTTTCTTTGTGTCAACTTTAATTTTTTTCTCCATATTTACAATTAAATAAAATATGTTATTTGTTTATACTAAACTCAAACAGTCTAAACCTAAATCACTTTACAGATGATGATATTATCCAACATACATATTTGCTCTAAATCAATGTATACTATCGTCACTTATGTTCCTTGTCCAAATTCCCCCCTTATAATTGGTGTTTTTCCTTCTACTTTAATTTCTCATTCTAAACTGCAATTTTCTAATATCTCAAAACCCATATCAGCTAGAGATATACAAAAAAGTTTGCTATGTTCCTTTACCTGTCCTAATAAATTTACAACTCTCATTTTCCCCATTATTTATCTTAATTTTTGATATATAGATGAGTTTTACAACAAGTTCCTATTGTAAGTTCCTATCCAGGTACCTCTAAAAACAATTGCATATCCATCTTTGCAATACATATTTAGCTCATTGTCTATATGAGATGGAGATCTACAAACAAGTGTGGTGTGTTACCTACCCTCTCAAAGGTACACTATATTTTAAAAGCAAAAATATATGTACAGTGGGGAGTATTTGATACACTGCCGATTTTGCAGGTTTTCCCACTTACAAAGCATGTAGATGTGTGTAATTTTTATCATAGGTACTCTTCAACTGTGAGTGACGAAATCCACAAAATCAGTGGAGTAAGTATGGTTTTTAAGTAATTAATTAGCATTTTATTGCATGACTTAAGTATATTTGATACATCAGAAAAGCAGAACTTAATATTTGGTACAGAATCCTTTGCAATTACAGAGATCATACGTTTCCTGTAGTTCTTGACCAGGTTTGCACACACTGCAGCAGGGATTTTGGTCCACTCCTCCATTCAGACCTTCTCCAGATCCTTCAGGTTTCGGGGCTGTCGCTGGGCAATACAGACTTTCAGCTCCCTCCAAAGATTTTCTATTGGGTTCAGGTCTGGAGACTGGCTATGCCACTCCAGGACCTTGAGATGCTTCTGACGGAGCCACCCCTTAGTTGCCCTGGCTGTGTGTTTCGGGTCATTGTCATGCTGGAAGACCCAGCCACGACTCATCTTCAATGCTCTTACTGAGGGAAGGAGGTTGTTGGCCAAGATCTTGCGATACATGGCCCCATCCATCCTCCCCTCAATACGGTGCAGTCGTCCTGTCCCCCTTTGCAGAAAAGCATCCCCAAAGAATGATGTTTCCACCTCCATGCTTCACAGTTGGGATGGTGTTCTTGGGGTTGTACTCATCCTTCTTCTTCCTCCAAACACGGCGAGTGGAGTTTAGACCAAAATGCTCTATTTTTGTCTCATCAGACCAAATGACCTTCTCCCATTACTCCTCGGGATCATCAAGATGGTCATTGACAAACTTCAGACGGGCCTGGACATGCGCTGGCTTGAGCAGGGGGACATTGGGTGTGCTGAATGATTTTAATCCATGACTGCGTAGTGTGTTACTAATGGTTTTCTTTGAGACTGTGGTCCCAGCTCTCTTCAGGTCATTGACCAGGTCCTGCTGTGTAGTTCTGGGCTGATCCCTCACCTTCCTCATGATCATTGATGTCCCACGAGGTGAGATCTTGCATGGAGCCCCAGACCGAGGGAGATTGACCGTCATCTTGAACTACTTCCATTTTCTAATAATTGCGCCAACAGTTGTTGCCTTCTCACCAAGCTGCTTGCCTATTGTCCTGTAGCCCATCCCAGCCTTGTGCAGGTCTACAATTTTATCCCTGATGTCCTTACACAGCTCTCTGGTCTTGGCCATTGTGGAGAGGTTGGAGTCTGTTTGATTGAGTGTGTGGACAGGTGTCTTTTATACAGGTAACGAGTTCAAACAGGTGCAGTTAACACAGGTAATGAGTGGAGAACAGGAGTGCTTCTTAAAGAAAAACTAACTGGTCTGTGAGAGCCGGAATTCTTACTGGTTAGTAAGTGATCAAATACTTGTGTCATGCAATAAAATGCAAATTAATTACTTAAATATCATTCAATGTGGTTTTCTGGATTTTTGTTTTAGATTCCGTCTCTCACAGTTGAAGTGTACCTATGATAAAAATGACAGACCTCTACATGCTTTGTAAGTAGAAATACCAAAATCGGCAGTGTATCAAATACTTGTTCTCCCCATTGTATCTATACAACTATTACAATTCATATATTCACTTTATTATAATTTCTTATCAAGAAGACATGTACCTCTGAAAGCACATTTATTTTGGTCACTGACCTTCCTTCTCCAGAGCACAGTCCGTGGATTTGCCATTTTTGCAAGACTTTGGTAACTCACAGAGGATGGGGTGACATGCTGCCGGGACTTGGTGCAGAGTTTTGAACCATTTGGAGCTTATGGGTGGGGGGTGTAGATTTGATGCCGGTAAGTAGGGAGGTGCAGTAGTCAAGATGTGAGGTTATGAATGCATGGATTAGGGTTTCAGCAGCAGGACGGGAGAGGGAAGGTCTGAGGTTGGCGATGTTTCGAAGATGGAAGAATTAAGATTTTACAGTCTGTTTGACGTGCAGATCAAAGGAGAGTCCAGAATGATGCCAAGGTTACATGCGTGGGGGGATGGAGAAACAACGGTGTCATTGATGCTGAGATTGAAAGTGACAGTTTTGTTGAGGGTGGATTTGGTTCCAATGAGTATGAGTTCTGTTTTGTCGCTGTTTAGTTTGAGGAAGTTGTCCTTTTATTGCAGTCAGGCAGGATTCAATATGGGTCAGAGGTGGGTTGCTGAGAGACTTGGTGGCTAGATATATTTGTGTATCATCAGCATAACAGTGGAAGTTAAGGTTGAAATCACTGAGGATTTGACCAAGGGGAAGGATGTAGATGATGAAGTGTAGGGGACCAAGTACTGGGCCCTGGGGGACACCTTGAGTGACTGTGGCTGAATCTGAGTTTAGGCCTTCGAGTTGGATGAAATGGGTTTGGTTAGTGAGATATGAATTGAGCCAGGCGAGTGCAGTTCCTCCACCACCCAGCCCCTTGAGCCCGGTGAGCAGAATCTGGTAGTTAACGGTGTCAAAGGCAGCACTCAGGTCGAGGAGAATCAGGATGTTGAGGGAACCGGCATCAGCAGAGGAGAAGGTCATTAAAGACTTTGAGGAGTGCAATTTCTGGGATATGGATTGGCCGGAAACCAGACTGAAGAGGCTCATATAGATAATTTTTTAGGCTTAGAGCTGGCTTGGAGCTGTGAGGCAACAATTCTTTCAATAGTTTTTGCCAGGAAGGGGAGGTTGGAGATGGGGCGGAAATTGTTAAGGATGGTGTTGTCTAGTCAAGGTTTCTTTAGGATGCAGCAGCTTTGTAGCAGGAGGGGACATTGCGTTGGTGAGGGAGAGGTATGCTTGTGATGTGTGGACAGAGAGCAGATGAGGAGGCTTTAAGCAGGACTGTGGGAAGATGATCGAGAGAGCAGGTTGTATTTTTGGATGTCATTATGCGTTTTGTGATGTAAGGGGAATCAATCGGACTGAATGAGGAGAGGTGAGAGTCCTGAGCAGAAGGTGGAAAAATATGGAGGTTAACAGTAGTGGGGGGCTGTGGTTGACTTATTAGATAGTGAGGAGTTTATTGTTGTTATTTTATCTTTTAAAAACTGCAAAAAAGAGTTGGCAAGTTTAATGGAGGGGCTAGAGAGTGAGTCGTTGCAAGACTGAAGTAGTTTGCTGGCAGTAGAGAAAAGGGTCCAGGAGTCCATACAGGAGCTGTTGATTTTGTTTGAGATGTAGGAGGACCTAGCAGCACTGAGGGAGTCTCTGTAAGCTGAAAGGTAGTATTTGTAGGCTCAGTGTGAACAGTGAGCCCCGATTTTCTCACTCAGCATTCAAGGCGACTACCAACTTGCTTCATGGTTCAGAGCTCAGGTGTAAACCAGGGGGATGAGGAGATGAAAGAAAGTTTTTAGTGGTGCCAGAGAGTTGAAGGAGACAGACATAGCAGTGTTGAGATAGTTAGCTTGTTCTTCAGGTGATTTGAGGGTGGAATCAATCGGAAGATCAGAGCAGATGGCGTCTGATAATTGGAGAGGGTCAACAGTTTTGATGTTACGGAAGGAGATTACACGCTTGTCAGTGTTGTGTGGTACGTGGAAGAAAATGAGAAATGTTCTTGTGGTCAGACAACGGAAATGAAGATAGAGTTATATGGGTAATGGTAAGGCCAACGGAGCAGACGAGATCAAGTATGAGACCTTTGATATTAACATGTTGGATACAATTAAAACAATCCAGGACAGCGATGAAATCGTAGGTAAGTTTGGGGCTAGGTGAGTCAAAGTGAATATTCATGTCGCCAAGCAGGAGAAGGCGAGAGGGGAGTGATGCAACAATGGTGAGTAGTTCAGCTAAGTCAGAGAGGAATAGTGAATGGGATGTCTGTTCAGCAGCACTGTTAAGAGATAAAAGATCGAGTTACTAAGACTTGGTCCAAAAATATTGTAGCCGTCCTAAGGGCCGTCCTACACCTACAGTGTTCATGTTTAGTTATTCTAGTTAATAAATGTGGTTATTGAAGTCATGTTGTTTGTGTTCAGGGGATTGGGACAGTGCAAGTAAATAAAAATGTGGTAACCATGACCGAG
Source organism: Esox lucius (assembly GCF_011004845.1). Taxonomy (NCBI): domain Eukaryota; kingdom Metazoa; phylum Chordata; class Actinopteri; order Esociformes; family Esocidae; genus Esox; species Esox lucius. The sequence goes on from NC_047578.1 coordinate 29,061,981, forward strand.
CCTTACATGGCCGGAGTTCATGTTCCTTGTTGAATTGTATAATGAAGTATGACTTTTCCTGGGGTTGTGCGGTGTAAGGAACACAGGAATTGCATAAAATACCAGTCTGTGTCTAATGCTGCAATTCTTTCTTGCAAGCTCACCACAATATATAGTGCCACTTAGTTATAGTAATAGTCATTCAATGAAATGATGTGCAACAAATTTGTGTGTATGCTCCTTTATTCACAGAAAACAATGGTAGAAAAGTGGGTAATTGAAGATTTGGAAATGCCATCCATCCATCCATCATCTTCCACTTATCCGGGGCCGGGTTGTGGGGGCAGCAGTCTAAGCAGGGATGCCCAGACTTCCCTCTCCCCAGACACTTCCTCCAGCTCTTCTGGGGGGACACTGAGGCGTTCCCAGGCCAGCCGGGAGACAAAGTCCCTCCAGCGTGTCCTAGGTCTTCCCCGGGGTCTCCTCCCGGTGGGACGGGACCGGAACACCTTCCCAGGAAGGCGTTCCGGAGGCATCCGAAACAGATGCCCAAGCCACCTCAGCTGACCCCTCTCGATGTGGAGGAGCAGCGGCTCTACTCTGAGCTCCTCCCGGGTGACCGAGCTTCTCACCCTATCTCTAAGGGATCGCCCAGCCAACCTACGGAGAAAGCTCATTTCGGCCGCCTGTATCCGGGATCTTGTCCTTTCGGTCATGACCCAAAGCTCATGACCATAGGTGAGAGTAGGAACGTAGATTGACCAGTAAATCTTCACCACGACAGATCGATACATCGACTGCATTACTGCAGAAGCTGCACCGATCCGTCTGTTAATCTCCCGTTCCATCCTTCCCTCACTCGTGAATAAGACCCCTAGATACTTAAACTCCTCCACTTGAGGCAGGCACTCTCCACCAACCTGAAGTGGGCAAGCCACCCTTTTCCAACTGAGGACCATGGCCTCGGATTTGGAGGTACTGATTTTCATCCCCACCGCTTCACACTTGGCTGCAAACCGTCCCAGTGCATGCTGAAGGCCCTGGTTTGAAGGGGCCAACACGACAACATCATCCGCAAAGAGCAGAGACGAAATCGTGTGGTCCCCAAACCTGACACCCTCCGGCCCCTGGCTGCGCCTAGAAATTCTGTCCATAAAAATTACGAACAGAACTGGCGACAAAGGGCAGCCCTGCCGGAGTCCAACATGCACTGGGAACAAGTCTGACTTGCTGCCGGCAATGCGGATCAAGCTCCTGCTTCGGTCGTACAGGGACCTGACAGCCCTTAGCAAAGGACCCAGGACTCCATATTCCCGAAGCACTCTCCACAGGATGCCACGAGGGACACAGTCAAATGCCTTCTCCAAATCCACAAAACACATGTGGACTGGTTGGGAAAACTCCCATGAACCCTCCAACACCCCGTAGAGGGTATAGAGCTGGCCCAGTGTTCCACGGCCTGGACGAAAACCACACTGTTCCTCCTGAATCCGAGGTTCTACCATCGGCCGTATTCTCCTCTCCAGAACCCTGGCATAGACTTTCCCGGGGAGGCTGAGAAGTGTGATCCCCCTATAGTTGGAACACACCCTCTGGTCACCCTTCTTAAAAAGAGGGACCACCACCCCGGTCTGCCATCCCAGAGGCACTGTCCCCGACCACCACGTGATGTTGCACAGGCGTGTCAACCAAGACAGCCCCACAACATCCAGAGACTTGAGGTACTCAGGGCAGATCTCATCCACCCCCGGTGCCTTGCCACCGAGGAGTTTCTTGACCACCTCAGTGACTTCAGCCTGGGTGATGGACGAGTCCACCTCTGAGCCCTCATCCTCTGCTTCCTCAATGGAAGACGTGACGGCGGGATTGAGGAGATCCTCGAAGTACTCCTTCCACCGCCCGACGACATCCCCAGTTGAGGTCAACAGCTGCACACCTCTACTGTAAACAGCGTTTGTAGGGCACTGTTTCCCTCTCCTGAGGCGCCGGACGGTTTGCCAGAATCTCTTCGAGGCCAGCCGATAGTCCTACTCCATGGCCTCACCGAACTCCTCCCAGGCCCGAGTTTTTGCCTCCACAACCACCCGGGCAGCAGTCCGCTTGGCCTGTCGGTACCCGTCAGCTGCCTCAGGAGTCTCACAAGCCAACCAGGCCTGATAGGACTCCTTCTTCAGCTTGACGGCATCCCTTACTTCCGGTGTCCACCACCGGGTTCGGGGATTGCCGCCTCGACAGGCACCGGAGACCTTATGGCCACAGCTCCGAACGGCCGCTTCGACAATGGCGGTGGAGAACATGGTCCACACGGACTCAATATCTCCAGCCTCCCTCGGGATCCAGTCGAAGCTCTGCCGGAGGTGGGAGTTAAAGATCTCTCTGACAGGAGACTTGGCCAGACGTTCCCAGCAGACCCTTACTGTATGCTTTGGCCTGCCGAGTCTGTCCAGCTCTGCCCCTCTCTTCACCCGAGTGTCCAAGACATACGGCCGCAGGTCAGATGAAACGACAACAAAGTCGATCATCGACCTGCGGCCTAGGGTGTCCTGGTGCCACGTGCACTGATGGACACCCTTATGCTCGAACATGGTGTTCGTTATGGACAAACTGTGACTAGCACAGAAGTCCAATAACTGAACACCGCTCGGGTTCAGATCAGGGGGGCCGTTCCTTCCAATCACGCCCCTCCAGGTGTCACTGTCGTTGCCCACGTGGGCGTTGAAGTCCCCCAGTAGAACGATATAGTCCCCAGTCGGAGCACTTTCCAGCACCCCTCCCAGAGACTCCAAGTAGGTCGGGTACTCTGCACTGCCGTTCGGCCCGTAGGCACAAACAACAGTGAGAGACCTATCCCAGACCCGTAGGTGCAGGGAAACGACCCTCTCGTTCACTGGGGTAAACTCCAACACATGGCGGCAGAGCTGGGGAGCTATAAGCAAACCCACACCAGCCCGCCGCCTCTCACCATGGGCAACTCCAGAGTGGTGAAGAGTCCATCCTCTCTCAAGGAGTGTGGTTCCAGAGCCCAAGCCGTACGTAGAGGTGATCCCGACTACCTCTAGTCGGAACCTCTCAACCTCACGCACGATCTCAGGCTCCTTCCCCGCTAGCGAGGTGACGTTCCACGTCCGTAGAGCTAGTTTCCGTGTCCAGGGATCGGGTTGTCTAGGCCCATGCCTTCGACTGCCGCCCGATCCTCTCCGCACCGACCCCTTATGGTCCCTCCTGTGGGTGGTGAGCCCACGGGAAGGCAGCCCCACGTCGCTCCTTCGGGCTATGCCCGGCCGGGCCCCAGGGAGAAAGGCCTGGCCACCAGGCGTTCGCGTGCGAGCCCCAACCCCTGGCCTGGCTCCAGGGTGGGGCCCCAGCTGTGCCATACCGGGCGACGTCACGGAACTCAAAAATTTTTTCATCATTAAGGGGTGTTTTGAACCGCTCTTAGTCTGACCCGTTGCCTAGGACCTGTTTGCCTTGGGAGACCCTACCAGGGGCATATAGCCCCAGACAACATAGCTCCTAGGGTCACTCGGTACTCAAACCCCTCCACCACGTTAAGGTGGCAGTTCATGGAGGGGGATGTAAATAATGAATGAATAAAAAATGTATTGTACCTTTTAAAAAGATTGTGTTTTCCATCTGTATTGCAGAACAGCAAATTGATGGAGAGACTTTGCTGGGCCTGTAAGGCCCATATCGAAACTGACATTGGCTTGATTCATGCGTCCTTCACAAAGACAAAGCTTTCCGATTCCAGCCTTGATGAAGCATCCCCAAATCATCACCGATCCTCCACCAAATTTCACAGTGAATGTGAGACACTGTGGCTTGTAGGCCTCTCCAGATCTCCGTCTAACCATTAGACAATCAGGTGGGAAAAGCTGAAAATTTGACTCGTCAGAGAAGATGACCTTACTCCACTCCTCTACGGTCTAATCCTTATGGACTTTTGTAAACTACCAACTGGCTCTTGTTTGCTCTTCTCATTGATGAAGGGCTTTTTTTTTGCTTTGCACGACTTTAGCCCTGCCCCTAGGAACTTGTTTCAAACCGTCCTCACTGTGCACTTCACCCCAGCTGCTGTTTGCCAATCTTTTTGTTGGTCACTTGATGTCATCCTACGGTTGTTGAGTGACATTTGAATGAGTTAACGGTCATCTCGGTCAGTCGTTTTCTCCCTCTGCCAGTCAGTAGCTTTGTTGTCCCCAATGTCTGTTGTTTGACCTTGTTCTTATGAACTGCCGCCTTTGACATTTTCAGGTTGGAAGCAACCTGGCGCTCAATGTATCCCTCTGCCAGTAAAGCCAGAAATGAATCATTCTTTTCCTCACTCAAAGCTCAACTCTTTTGTCATGCTGAATAGTTATTTTTTTATTCAAATAACCTTTGAGGTACTACTTGCACTGTTTCTGCCATCCAGTTGGTCCTATTGCAAGAGGATAGTGATGACTACAGCAGTGGTTTTTACTTTTCCTCATAAAATTAGATTTGGTTCTGGTAATCACCTAATCAGTACCTCATTAAGTAAAATGAGGTGTGCGTGTGTTGGAATTTAACAGAAACTGTAATGGAATGGCTGCCATACATGTAGAGATGCTGATTTAAGAAAAATTATGAGTGGTCTCTTAATTTTTTCCAGAGCTGTATATCTGCGCCAAATTCAGTAGGCAACAAAGCTGCTTTCAAAATAAAAGTCAATATAAAATATCTTTAAAAAATTCAAAGCACAAATATAAAACATTTCTGACATTAAACAATCCTTTACAGTCAAGGCTGAACTCTGGGATATCTAAAATTAATAAAGGGTATCCCTATCCACAGACAGGAAGCTCAAGTGCCCTATGAGGTTCAAGCCCCATGAGTAAGTACAGTGGTCTTAAAATGGAAGAAAAAAGTAATGATGTCAAATGTTTAAAAAATATGTAACTTTTTTTTAAACAGACAAGGACATCAACACAAATGAGGAAGAGGAGGAGTTACCCTGCTCATAAGGATGCTCATAAGGATGCTCATAAGTGTACGTGGCACCCTAGGCCGAAGGTCGATGAATGATTTTGTGATCGTGTCATCGGACCTGAGACTGCATGTTTTGGACACTCGGGTTAAGAGAGGGGCGGAGCTGTCAACTGATCACCATCTGGTGGTGAGTTGGGTCAGGGGGTGGGGGAAGACTCTGGACAGACCGGGAAAACCCAAACGGGTAGTGCAGGTGAACTGAGAACGTCTGGAGGAGGCCCCCGTCTGAAAGATCTTCAACTCACACCTCCGGCAGAGCTTTTCTGACATCCCTGTGGAGGTTGGGGGCATTGAACCTGAGTGGTCGATGTTCAAAGCCTCCATTGCTGAAGCTGCGGCGGGGAGCTGTGGTCTAAAGGTCTTAGGTGCATCAAGGGGCGGTAACCCTCAAACACCCTGGTGGACACCGGTGGTCAGGGAAGCCGTCCGACTGAAGAAGGAGGCCTTCCGGGATATGTTATCCCGGAGGACTCCAGAGACGGTTGTAGTGTACCGACAGATCCGAAGGGCTGCGACCTCTGCTGTGAAAGAGGCAAAACAGCGGGTGTGAGAGGAGTTTGGGGAAGCCATGGAGAAGGACTTTCGGTCGGCACCAAGGTGTTTCTGGAAAAACGTCCGCCACCTCAGGAGGGGAAAACAGGGAACTATCCAAGCTGTGTACAGTAAGGATGGGATACTGTTGACCTCAACAGAGGAGGTAATTGGGCGATGGAAGGAACACTTTGAGGAACTCCTAAATCCCACTAACACGCCCTCTATAGTGGAGGCAGAGCTGGAGGCTGATGGGGACGCATCATCAATCTCCATGGCAGAAGTCACACTGGGGATTGACGAGATCCGTCCAGAAATGTTGAAAGCTTTGGGTGTGGAGGGGATGTCTTGGATGACTCGCCTATTCAACATTGCCTGGGAGTCGAGGAAAGTGCCTAAGGAGTGGCGGACCGGGGTGTTGGTTCCCCTGTTCAAAAAGGGGGACCAGAGGGTGTGTGCCAATTACAGGGGTATCACACTTCTCAGCCTCCCTGGGAAAGTCTACTCAAAGGTACTGGAAAGGAGGGTTCAGCAGATAGTCGAACCTCAGATTGAAGAGGAACAATGCGGATTCCGTCCTGGTCGCGGAACAAACGACCAGCTCTTTACTCTTGCAAGGATCCTGGAGGGGGCCTGGGAATATGCCCATCCAGTCTACATGTGTTTTGTGGATTTGGAGAAGGCGTATGACCGGGTCCCCCGAGAGATACTGTGGGAGGTGCTGCGGGAGTATGGGGTGAGGAGGTCCCTTGTGAGGGCTATCCAAACCCTGTACGTCCAAAGTGGGAGCTGTGTTCGGTTTCTCTGTAGTAAGTCCCAGGTGGGGGTTGGCCTCTGCCAGGGCTGCGCTTTGTCACAAATCCTGTTTGTAAGTTTTATGGACAGGATATCGAGGCGTAGTCGGGGTGGGGAGGGGTTGCAGTTCGGTGGGCTGGGGATCTCATCGCTGCTTTTTGCGGATGATGTGGTCCTGATGGCATCATCGGTCTATGATCTTCAGCACTGGAGCGGTTCGCAGCCGAGTGCGAAGCGGTTGGGATGAGTATTAGCACCTCTAAACCTGAGGCCATGGTTCTCAGCAGGAAACTGATGGGGTAACTCCTCATTCCCTACCCGGAGGAGGCACTCCAAGTAAAGGAGTTCAAGTATCTCTGGGTCTTGTTTGCGAGTGAGGGGACAATGGAGCGGGAGATTGGCCGGAGAATCGGAGCAGAGGGGGCGGTATTGCATTCGTTTTACCGCACCGTTGTGACGAAAAGAGAGCTGAGCCAGAAGGCAAAGCTCTCGATATACCGGTCAATTTTCGTTCCTACCCTCACCTATGGTCATGAAGGCTGGGTCATGACCGACAGAACAAGATCGCGAGTACAAGCAGCTGAAATGGGTTTTCTCAGAAGGGTGGCTGGCTTCTCCCTTAGGGATAGGGTGAGAAGCTGAGCCATCCGTGAGGAACTCGGAGTAGAGCCGCTGCTCCTTTGCATCGAAAGGAGCCAGTTGAGGTGGTTTGGGCATCTGGTAAGGATGCCCCCAGGACGTTTCCCTAGGGAAATGTTCCAGGCACGTCCAGCTGGGAGGAGACCTCGGGGTAGGCCCAGGACTAGGTGGAGAGATTATATTTCCACACTGGCCTGGGAACGCCTCGGGATCCCCCAGTGAGAGCTGGCAAATGTTGTTCGGGAAAGGGAAGTTTGGGGTCCCCTGCTGGAGCTGCTGCCCCCACGACCTGATACCGGATAAGCGGATGAAGATGAGATGAGATGAAGGACATCAACAGCCATGTGTGGGGCAACCATGCCCAGCTGTTTTCTTTCTCTGTGAGTTTCCCCCAGAGCTCAACAAGGCTCTCAAAAGGAAGGATCCATCCTTTAAAAAAAAGATAAGTCCCACCTGCGCTCTCTTTTAATCCAAATGCTGTTTGACAATTTACAAAACACACATGATGATTTTTCTATTACTTTTTAAAGCAAAAAACAAAATTTTAACACTTGTGGTGAGCACTGTGTATTGACAAGATAATCAGCTTTCAGGTATCCTTGCCATAGAATGTATGACGATGTTCTAGGCAGCTTGAATACAAAATATCCCTTAAAGAATGGCAGCCCCTCTGGCCATTTTTTTGAAATGCCACAGTAGTCACTTTTACAGGAATGCTCACACATAACAGTGCATGTATATAAAGTATAAAGTCTCTATGAACTGTATGACTTTTGCCACTGGCCGTAATATCAACCAGAAATAATCACTGGCTACACGATTCTTTTGTCTTCTCACTTGACAAAAAAGTCAGTTATCGTCACTTATATTGATAGTTATTGTATCAATGTGATTCACAAATGGCTAATAAGCTTTTAAAATGGCCAGTGGCAAAAGTCATACAGTTCATAGATGCTATTTGTGGTGGAGGTAAACTTAATAAGAAACGTTAATCAGTTTAACACAATGCTTGTCTAGCGAAATGTTCAATCTTGGCATGATGTTCATGTGTATACCAACCATGGGCAAATGCATAGCACTGTGGCATAGTGCTTATAGACACTCCCTCTTATGTGGGTGACCTGGGTTCGAATCCAGCAAAATGTTTCACTTTTAATTGCAGGCCGGCTTAACTAGGATGGCCTGATTTCTTGATCAATGTTGTTTTGAATAAATAAAAAACATAAATGAAATGCAAATAACAGAATAGGCTAACACAGCCTTTGATTTTGGGTTATGTTTAGATGAAAAGTCAGATTCTGGAAGATCAATGGTTTTTGGATTAATTGGAATGACTGAATATCTGACAGACTTTTAGCATGTAATGTAGAGATATAGCCCAATCATATTGGAGTAGACAGCTATTGTTTAGAAACCCTTTCCATAGGCACTGTACATAACCCATGAAGTATAATTCTAATTCAGTTTTTGGCCAGCTATGTAAACATTAACACTGATTGATCCCGCAAAAGGTGTTCAATAGGCTATTCCTATTTGCCTTCTAATGCCACTTAATATTAAAGTAATCTAAAAGTTATTTTTTCAGATTACGTTACTGAGTTTGAGTATCAAAAAGTTACGTTACTGATTTCAAATGAGGACAGATAACTTGTAACTGCAACGGATTACATCGCTGTTGGGCAGAAACATTGTCGCTGTTGGGCGGAAACCTCGTAACTCCATATTTTTTCTTTTTCATTTTTAACCCTAAATCAACGCTATTGGTCACCCCTCACGTCTGTCTGTGGGTTTTAAAAACTTGTAACTGAACCTCATAACTCCATTGGATCCTAAACTGTCAGCAAAACCACCTAACTCCACCCCGCCTCCATTTTTTATGAAGACGTTCTGCACTCTACAGAAGCTAAACAGTAACAATGCAATTTTGTCTGACTTCACCTGAGGTGCAATCTTACTTTTATTTTATGATGGACTACTTGTTTTTATATCTATGTATTATTAATTAAACATTTTTTATTTATATGTGTGAGGTCTTGAATGGGATTGTGTCTTTGTTATAATTTTGTTTGTACCTGTTATTTTGGGGATTTGTTTATTCATTAAGTGACATTTTGTTTTTGTTTGTTTGAAGATCTTTACGGGTTGGTTATTTTTCCATAGTTTCTGACATTATAGGTTTTGTATGCTTGTTTTGGTTTAATTTGTGTTATTGAATCCACCTGTTCCTCGTTTTGCGCACCTATTTATTAAGTGCCCATTCTCAGTTCTCAGAGGTATTGTTTGCAGTTTTCCAACAAAAACACATATTAGCCTACCTAGATTTCCCCATGTAAAATACTTTAGCCTCCTTGTTCTTGACTTTACCCAGCCTTTGTTGTTTTATACCTTAGCCATTTTTCCTGGATTTCCTGTTACCGACATTGTTTCTGGATTTTAACCAAGTCTCCTGTCTAGCCCTTACTGGAACCTTGTATTCATTTTCTAAATAAATCCTCCAACACACTGCATTCAGAAAATCAACTTTCTCCCGCCACTGTACTTGCATTTTCAATTGTTACACACAAGTCTACCTCGGGATCCTCACTGCTGCTATCCCTGCATTTCATTTGCACATGCTACCTTACTACTTCCATTTGCCTCGTTTGCAAATTCAGAATGTCATTTAGAATTGCCACTACTATTTCTCTCACTTGTACATACATTACACTTAATACCTGTACATTTTCTGTAAATTTGTGAATATTCCACTGCACATTTAAAATTGCCATATGTAAATTTTTCTGCACTCCTCTATTTGCACTTCTGGTTAGACGCAAACTGCAGTTTGTTGCACTGCACTTGCACTGTTCAATAACAATAAAGTTGAATCTAATCTAATCTTTTTAACTAATTCAAATCTGGCCTTTCCGATTTTGGTACAGATCAGAGGTTTGCATCTTGTAGTCTAGCCTTTGTAATCCTGCTGCCGATGTCATCTGCCTTGAAACATTTCTTGACCAGCATTCAAGAGATTGTTGGTGATTTCACAACATTGTTGTTGCTTGCTCCTTGGGGTTTCGGACTGGGTGTTTTGTAAAAGTACTTGGTAACAATTGCTGAAGTAAAAGGAGCTTTATAAATACATTTTATTGATTGATTGAATTTCACTTATTTTATGGTTGTTTTTCAAAACTCTTATCATTCTACTGTCATCAACTGCTGTTGTTTTGCTGGCCGACATGGCTTTTGCCGATTGCTAAAGACACTAGCATTTTGTTTCTTTTTCAGGACATTCCAAACTGTTAAATTGGCTATGCCCAACTGTTGGATTCCGTCCACACGTCATTGTCCTATCCAAAATACCAAGGACTCCTAGATAGAATAATGGAGATTTCGTTCCAGACATCTCACTGTTAATAAGTGGATTTAAAGGACTTTTCTATGTGTCTTCACCAAATGTCCTAAAAAATTACGTTTTTAGGTCCTCTTATTCCAGATCTGTTAATCTGGATACACATGCTCTTTAAACTGACTTGTTCTTCAGACAAAACTATAGTTCTAATTGATATATTATTTTCTTTCAGAAAACACCTGGGGCTGTATTCACAAAACATTTCATCCTACCACTTTAAAGCCTCCCAAACAGCAGTCGGTTTCTAGCTAAGAGTTTCCTCTTAAAATCTATTCACAAAGCTGCTAAGACCAACTTTTACTACGTTTTTTGAATGGGGAGAAATATTAAGCTAAGAGAAAGGGCTGGGTTGACCCGTTGCTATGGATGATATTGTGCTCCATGAACAAGCTCAGATCTCAGTGAATTCATCATAGCAATGCTGTAGGTGTCATGTTGCCATATTAAAATAAAGATTGACTGTCACTGATTAAACATGAAACCAAGAATTATATACTGACTAGTCAAGTATATCTTCAGCTAATTGTCAGGCTCAGACATGTCTGGCAGCTCGTAAACAAATGCCTTTTCATCTTTTGATGATGCGATAATTTGGGCAATTAAGTGTCCCATCTATAGCTCCAACTAGACTGGGTGGTCCAGCTATGAAGTTGGCTTTGATTCTTTGTAATTGGCGAACATCAAGAGGAAACTGTATGATTTGTTAGACGATGTGAGGTCTGGAGAGGGCATTTATTGTTTGACGTATTATTCTGTTGACAGATGATTGAGATACATGTAGTTTGTGATGCATAGCTGCATTTTCCCTGTGGTCAAGTTGCGTAGAGTTGTTGCAACTTAATCTCCATTGGGTTATTCCTGTTTGTTGGTGAAGTGACTGCATCCCTAATTAGCTCTACTATAATTTAGATGACAACTTTTTAAAAGCTCAGTATCATAAAATGTTTCAGAAATGTTGACGTGATTATGAGGGCGGATTGCCGGCAGCAGCCATTTTAGGATTGTTTGTGATTTCTCTTATTGAATTAGGAGTCCTCTTGACTGCCCCTAACTTTTCACAGATCTGAAATGCTTTATGAAATACACTCAGACCAAAAATGTATGAGTCCTAAAATTAGGACTGACATACCCATTTCTTTTAAGGGTTTCTCCTAAATAAGCTAACTGGAAGCTACATTTAGCCTTAACATGTTTTGTGTTTGTGGCCCCTAGATCAACCAGAAACACCTGTGAGCCAAATATCCCAATATACACTGAACAAAATTATAAGCGCAAAACTTTTGTTTTTGCCCCCATTTATCATGAGCTGAACTCAAAGATCTAAGACTTTCTCTATGTACACAAAAGGCCTATTTATCTCAAATATTGTTCACAAATCTGTCTAAATCTGTGTTAGTGAGCACTTCTCCTTTGCCGAGATAATTAATATGGGGGCAAAAACCAAAGAGTTGTGTTTATAATTTTGTTTAGTGTATATGCTCACATAAAACACTGTGCTGTTATTCATATTTGGTCAAATGTGTTGAAACTGACTAAAATAAAAGGTGACATCCCAATACTTATGGAGGGCATCCTATCAGTGTCTCACTCCCGTTGAGGGAGGGCACACTGGACACAGAGGTCCAGTGAAGAGCAAGTACTTGGAGAATGTTGGATGTTTTCAGAGAGAAGGGAGAACATGCCAAGATTGGCAGAGAATAGTAGTAAGAATATTCAAGATTGCTGGGCTGAGGTGGGCAACTCTTGACAAACTGCATCCCTGCTAGTGACTTAGAGGGAGAATTGAGAGATTAGGGCTGGGCTAGAAGTGGGACTGCCTGACAATCAAGTAATCTGACTAGTAAATTTTATCAATCAATCAGTGCTCTCACTGCCATCGCCCGGGAAGAAGAGACTATGTGATAGGACTTCATCCCTCATCAAAAGCAGGAACTTTGGGAGCTGGTGGACATGTTCTTGTCCTTCTCCACTGTTTTTGCCCAGCTTCAGGAATAATGGTGCTAGAGGACCACAACCCCTGGCTCTGTGCAGATGTGGTCTGCCTGCACCCTTACATAATCCCTTAAACACACCAAAAAGCAGTGGTTGCCAAAATGAGGGAACTTCACATTATCAAAGACTCCCTCAGCCCATTATCCAATCCAATTGTAGTGATACAAAAGCCGATGGCTCTCTCCGGATCTGTAATGACTTCAAGAGGCTACACGACGTCTACAACCTGGGGCTACTACATCCTGGTGCTGCACTTCACACTGGTGATGGACCAGGTGCTAATCCCATCAGCATCCCTGGAAGCCAGCAGAGTGGGCTTGCATTTTGAGGCCGTTCCTGACCAGGAGAGACCCAGCATTCCTACTATGCCTAACCTCTTTGGGAGGCCCACAATTACACCCGGCTCAAAGAGGAGATTCTGGCATGGCTGGGACTTCATCTGGTGGCGGCCTGGTTGGCCAATTGCACCGCCTGGTGAAATGGTGGCTGCAACCCAGAGACAGGCTTCGCTACTACCTCCTGGGTGGCACCTCACTGGTGACCGACAAGGCGTCCCTGCAATGGCCAACAATGAATAGTACCACTACAAGAAAATATGTGCGCCAATTTGTATCTAGGATGAATGGGTGGGCATCACTGAGCTAACACTGGCAAAAGCATGAATGTACCATATATCATTAATTTGAATGACAAACCTCTTATGTAGGCCCTTTTGTTTAGAACATTTCACTTACTACTTAATTATAACATGATGAATGTAGCCACTGAAGGCTATTTCATTCTGTAAGGCAGGCTAAACAACATCATAATTGCTTGTACTGAAATTATGCTTTTCCTGTTAAAGTATATGTATTTATTTATTTTTTGACTGTTGGGTTGCAACTGCATAAATATTACACCCACACACACACACACACACATTATATCAAGGTTTAATGAGTGGAACACTCAAGATTAAACTTTTCAATTAATACTCATGCATTGACTTGGTCAGCAATCTTCTTCCACAAAAGCTTATATCATTTTGCTGCTGCAACTGTATTGCTTGTTTTCTTGAATATTCATATTCTGCATATGCATTCATTAATATTTCCAACTCCACTAGGGAGAAGTAAGGGGTTCAAGCATTGTTTTTCCTGTTGCCATGGTGAATCATGTTATCTGTGTTCCATTGTTTAGGGCTTTTTATCTCCTAGTGCACTTGCTTTACTTAGGGTTAACTTAAATCAGAGTTGATTTAACTATTCGTTACCACCTCTTATGAAACCATCATCTCTGAGTTTGACAGCTCAGTGTCAGTCCACACAGCTTTGATATAAACTCAGAGTATGTTAACCCTGCTATCTGAAATACCCCCTACATTTTCTTCTCAAAACACCAAACCCAGTTTGAATAATGAATGCAATCAGTTATTTTCTGTTTTGTATTTGTCATTAATTTAGAAAATGTTTCAGACTGTATTTTTGACTTTGTCATTATGGAACGATTCTGTGTTGATCAGTGGCAAAAACTCCTACTTAAATCCTTTAAAATAAAATTTTGTAACACAATAAAATGTGAAAAAAGCCAAGGAAGTTTGCTAAATGTTTTTGTGTATATTGTTATTAAACGTTTTGGGGTATTTATCGATTGAAAATTTACAATGTTGCTTACGGTATCTAGATATAGTGTATCCAATGCAGGCTAATACTGTTGTAAAAAAGATTTGGTCCATATGTGAAGACCGCAAGACTACTTGGCAATGTATGAGAAGGGGTGCTTTTTCCATGACTTCTACTGGCAGCTACTAGCGATTTGTTTAAGCATTGCACGAAACGAACTGACGTTAATGAGAAATCATAAATTCAGCTACTTTTATCCGTATTACCTTTTACTCAGTCAACGTCGTGCTACTGACAGTGACGTCATGATGTGTACAATCCAGCCAAGATGGCTGACAGCATCCCGTTAAACACGGTGAGAAAGAACTCGAAGAAAATAGCTCATTACAACGCTGCAAGATGTTACAGGTATGATACAAAGAAGTTCAGCTTTTGTCTAACGGGAAGGTATATCTTTTTTGTATATAAGTAGTTTGTGTACGTTGTAGTAATGGTGGTTATGTGTCTCGAGCTAGCCTCTCGCAATAACAGGGTACATGTAACGTAGGGTGTTTCTAATGGTAGTCACAAAGAATTAAGCTTGTTTCATAGCCACAGTAAATAGCTAGTAAGCTGTTTTGACAATTGCCCTACTCAGTAATTCAACGAAGCTTTTTTAATTTAATAAATTACTAGCTAAAATGTAGGATCCCTTTGCGAAACAGAACAGCTGTGTCTATCAAGCGCAATAAATGGAGTATTTCAAGAACTTGCTCATTGCTTGTAAAATGCTGGTTATTTTTTTCACGGTTGGCTATATTAGTGTATAATGCTCATAATTCCATGTTCCCCAGTGTTAAAAATACTGAGGCAAAGTGTTTTCCGTTTTTACCCGGTCTCGTGGTTTGGATTGGGTGAGTGTCACAGTGAGTCATATAGTAGGAAGTGAATGAAGTGAGTGACTAGACGATTGATGTCCTTGCTCATGAACCCCAATGTTCATTATAGACCGTTCACATCTGTATCTCAATCAGATTCTTTTAAAAAGAGCTACAACCCCTGTAGTTTGCTTGCATTGCTTCTCCAAGACCAGCTAAGCTGAAAGTGCTGTATGTGCACTGCAGAATGTCACACGACAGGCGAACGTCAACGGCGTCATTATTGCACACGTAATTTTTAAGTGGTCAATTCACATTAGGCGCGCCACTTCTGCAAACGTTCTTCTTAGTTTATTTAGCTATATTGACACCTTGCTAGGAACTTGTTGGAATTCGTGGTGAAAAGTATTTATAATGGATAAGCAGTGGTTGACTTGTGCCTTTTAACTCTAGGCAAACAGCGTTCCGGTTCCCTTTTCAGGGCATGCAGTATTAACATGTACATTTTCAATAACAGTCCAATGTGCGATTTATCCGTTCCTACAATTATTTTATCCGAAGTCAAGCGCTGTGGGTAAAAGTGAGTGTTTGACTATTTGTAATACAAAAATAACTTGATGATTAGTTAGCTTTCAACAGGGGTAATGTTAACTAAATTGTCTTCAATGTATTAATATAAAAGCTCAACTACAGCCTATTGTACTGATTGGATTCTTACATTTATACTTTCTACTTGAAATGGCTACTACTATCAAGCTAGCTGATGAATGCACACAAGCTAGCTCAAATTTACTAACTACATATGCAACCAAAAATAAATGAGATGACCGGGGGAGTCATGAAGAAAATTCACGCCAAGCTATTTCCTTACTTTTTAGGGCACACTCAGTATTTTCTGTGCTATATATATCTCAGCTAATTTGAGCAAGAGATACGCGCGTATACGCGAGATAAAAAAATACTTGGTTTCTAATTTTAAGCGCACTGACGCCGTTGCGGTATGGAAGGCCAAGTGACATGACGACACGCAAAATACGCCGTTCCCCCAGTAAACCGTCGTCCAAAACGACATTTTCGCTGTTGTAAAATGGCGTTTGTGGCGCCGTCCAAGTGCTACGATAAGCGCCGTCATTTACGGCGTCTTCACTCACTCATGTCGCTGTCCAAAACGCTGTTTTCCTGTTCTACACGGCGTTTGGGACGCGGTTGTTGGTGTCAGTAAGCGCCGTAATTTACGGCTTTTAGTAGCACTTAACGCGGTTATTAACGTCTGTTTGGTTTCAATACCTTATTTGGATTTTGCATCAATCACATGGCTAGATTTCAACCGCTTAGGAGAACAACACCAAGTAAAACTGCTGGCTAAACTGCACTATCTGTAAGTACGTTGGACATTTTCTTATGACTTTGGCTTACACCATGTAATAAGATTGTTTTAGTGCTGTGTATTACTAGCTAGATGCGGTGTTAGTAATGTCTAAGGAAGCTAAAATTACGTTTTCACTCTGAATCTCTAAATTAAACGGCAGCAACTTTTTTCTAACTACAACTGGTTAGCTCGCTAGCTTGATGGTTACTGTAAGTAGCTGTAATCTTTTTATAATCAAGTAGCTAGATTGTCTAATTTGCTCTTACTTGAATGCTAACAGGCTGTGTCAAATGCATACACTGGTTTTAGGTGTTGTGCAGAACTTTCTGTGTTAAATTTAGTGTCTGTTACATTCATGAACTAGGTAAAGCTGGCTTTAGCTAGCTAGATAACGGTTATGCCTTAGTTGTGAAGCCAAGTACCTCACAGTGGCTTTATTTTGGTTTACTTTGTGGTTGCAATAGTACCCATGTTATATGGTTTTAGGGAACATGGTTGTGTGTATGCCCTGGTAACTAAACATCCAGCAAAAAGCAGCTTGTTTTAGAATTCAGTGAAGCAAGTTTTTTCCCTGACAGTCACGTGACCTCTCTTCCCTAATGTTGTCCCTATCTGTACTCTCTTGCTATCAGTTTGTGCCATGTTTGACATCCCAGTTTAGTTGGTCTGACTCAGCTGTTAGTGTACAGTACATCATCTCCAACGCATTGTTCTAAAGTAAGTATTCTCAAATCACACGCATGCATTTCATTTTCAAATGTATTACAAACAACACTTATTAACAACAACAAATATTCCTTAGGTATAGAAATGGCACCTAATTAATCAATTACATAAATATATGTTGCCTGCGTTTACAGAGACCATGTCGCATCCAATTATGGATCTATTAGGCTTCCTCACACATCTCTGGGGTTGAAGGACAGAACCCTGGGCAAACATTTTCATATACATTATTCTACAAGTCAGGAGGATCATCACACAAGCCAACTTACCGGACATACATGAGTCATTGGCCCATTGAATGGTGAACAACAACTTTGCAGAGGTTTCTTCTCAGTGACATTGAACCAGAGAAGCTCTTCCATTTCCCAATCTTTTCCAAACAAGAGACCGCTCACTTAAATCTCATGACAGTGTATTTAATGACCCACACAACTACTTCTGATTTTTAGCAGGAATGCATGGGCCACACAGAATCAACACTGTCTTCACAACTATGGGCATTGGAACATAATGAAATCATTAGAATCAACTAACAGGCATAGGGGTCTATGATGTAAATAGTCAAGGCAGTGTCTTGTTGTTATACTGTTTTGAGATGTTAATACAATTCTTAATATTGTCAAGTAAACAGTTCCAGAATAAAGTATTCCTGAAATAGGGGCCAGCTCTCTCTGTGCATTGCTCCTGAATATTAAACACATTAGAAGCAGTTCCCATGTGTTGATATGTAAGAACAACCTTTTGGCATCTTTATCCTGAGACTTAATTCTGTCGGCTGTACATCTTCAGATGTCAAGAGAAAAGAGGGTCTTCATGGCAAGAGGGTATATGTTCTCTCTAAATCTGAGGAAAAAACACTTGAAAAAGTAATTTAGTGGCAAGAAAATGGCACTCGTTCACCATTAAACATTTCTATACATACCAAAGTTAAAATGTTATGTTTTTGCCATCATCAAAATTGTCATTCCTAAACAATGTGCAAACATTTATACGATACTTTAAGTCAGTGAAAGCCAACAGCTTGTAGTCTTAATGAAGGAGTGTCTCTGTAAAGTTGCCTGTTGGATTGATAACACACAAAAATAACAAACAACCAATACTGAAGTTGTCTCGGACCGCAATGTAAAAGTCAAGGGAGATGCAATACAATAAGATGCTTGTGTATAGAACACAGGTTACTGTAGCCTTTTAACTAGAGGTGGTAAAAGTACTTCCAGAGTACTTTACTTTATTCACTGCTTTTTACTATGACTAGGTTAAGAAGTGTAAGGGTTGTTACTCCACTGGATCTGCTACCTCCCCAGACTGTGTGGCCGAAGATGCTCCTGCAGTCTAGGCCACTTCCTCCAGTGCACATGTACTGCTGAGGCATGGGTTTGAACTTTGAACCTGTCCCATTACTCTGAGCAAAAAATAACGGTTATGCCTTCACAAACAAATGTTTTTGACTCACTTGACCTTCCATAGTCTGTAGGCCATTTACGTGTCATCTTAACATTGGCGTCGCGTGTTCGTGTCGTGTTTGTGTGTTGTGGGCATGTCGTCTGTAAGAAAAAACGCATCTCCATTGATGGACTGTGTTAATTTAAGATGTTATTTTAAGGCGCTGTTCAGGCGTTAATTGACTCGGTGAGTCATATCAGTAGCTTCCCTAGGCCTATTAAATGCACAAATCACCCCTCATACTCATTCATTCCGTCTGCCGCATATATGTGAGTATGTGTGTCGTTTGATTTGGCCTTTACTCTCTATGGCAGGGGTCGGCAACAGGCGGCCCGCGGGCCAAGACTGGCCCGCCAGTAATATTTTCTGGCCCGCCAGATTATTTTGGAAGTCCGGTTTTTTTTTTTTTTTTTTTTTTATCAGCCTATTTTAATTTCACAATAACGGTTTACAAATAGGCCCTGTGTATCATTCCTTCAATCGTTTTTATTTTGTTAAAACCAAAAATAAAAAAATGAAAAAGGACTCTCCATTATTTATTTCCTGAACTAATCGTTTTCCCATTTTCTGATTGTGTGCTCAGATCAAAAATCTGCTTACCGCTTGCACTGTTAACTGTGGCGCGTCTGTTAACTTCTTAAGCAATACGTTTAATAAGGTAATCTATTATTTTTCTGACTAACAAATTACTGAAACGGGTAAATGAAATGGTAGATTTAAATAAATAAGAAACAAATTTTAATAAAAAGAAACAACTATGGACAAGAAAAATTAAATTTAAATAAAGACAAAACGGAATATAGCTATATAAAGAAAAATTTAAAAACTAAATTTAAATAGGCCTATAGAAAAATAAAGTTTAAATAAAGACAAAACAGAATTTAAATAAAGAAAAACGAAAAAAACTAAATTTAAATAATAAAAAGTGAAAAATAAATGAACGAGTTATTCTGGGTTTTTTCCTTTTAGTTCAGGAAATAATTTTATCATCTTATTTTTATTTTAAACAATTAAAAATGATACACATGATTACACGAATATAGGCTATGCCTACTGCGGGCGCATACAGACAAAAAAAACTGCAGAACAAACATTTTTTTGTAGCAATTTTTAATGTAATCTGAAATGTTGCTTGACGAAAGATTGGATACTAATACAAAAAAAAAAATGTGGTCGAATAAGACACGTAGCGTCGTAGCCTAAGTGTGGCAACAACAGCTTAACAGTAGCACATATTTTGGCCACGGCGCGACACACATGAACAGAAACAAAACTTCGGAATAAATATGGATAGAACATGGATTACGGACAACACAACGGGTGGTCCAGGTAGGCTACAGAGGTCTAGCCACCTGAAACGACATGAAGAATAATATTTCAGAACCATTTTAGTGACATTCAAACTGCAATCTGACAATAAAATATAAGTTGCTATTGATAAGGTACTCACTTAATGTGAAAACTGCCCTCTTTCATTCGCTACAATGCTTCGGATGTCTGGTGTTACATTTGTTACTGATATCCGCAGGCAGTTCTCAAGGTTTGTGTGTGTCAGTCGATTCCTCTCATACGTCTTTATTGCATTCATTGATGAGAAGGCAGACTCGCAGGTATAGGTGGAAGGGAACATTGTCAACACATACAACGCAAGGTTCTTGATTGTGCTGTACTCCTCTGAGCATGCCACCCAAAAGGCACTCAGGGACTCTGCAGATCTGAATGCATCTTTGATCAGAGAGGTTGTTTGGAAATCAATTAACTCCATCTCAAATTTAGCCTCATCCAATGATGGGAGGATTGTTTTGACCAGGGTGGAGAATTCTCCGCTAGGTCGGGTTGTGAGAGGGTCACGCACAAAAGCAATTACTTCATTCGGGACGGAAAAGTCCTCCAACCTAGAAGAGAAGTTGGCTCGGAGTTGCTTGATGAAGTCTCCCATCAGTCCAGTCACTCGTCTTGCCTGTGTTTTTAGTGTACTAAAATGTAGAAGCCTGCCAGTTGATATGTCGGACTCTAACAACCCCAGCTTGACGGTGAATGCTTGGAGCCTTTCAACCATGTCCACGATGGTTTTGTCTTTTCCCTGTAGCTGCATGTTAAGATTGTTTAAATGGCCAAATATGTCAGTTAAAAATGCAACATTGGACATGAACTTCTCATCCTCCAGAAAGACAAGGTGATCTGCTGCTGTCTTACTCTTGCTAGATATAAGGAATGCCTTCACCTCACCCAGTAGCGCACAGAAGCGGTCTAACGCTTTGCCCTTGCTTAGCCAGCGCACATCATTGTGCAGCAGCAGATCGTCGTGGGTGGCCTCCTCTGAATCTGCCACAAGCTGCCGGAAAAGCCGGTGCTGGGTGCTTGATGTACCCCTGACAAAATTGATGACACGCATTACTTTATCCATAACTGCCTTCAGCTCACCACTGAGCTTTGCACAAAGTACACTCTGGTGGATAAGACAATGCAGCCCATGCATTTGGGGGGCGATCTCTTTCAACCTGCTCACCAAACCTCTGTGTTTACCCACCATAGCAGGAGCCCCGTCTGTCACGAGTAGGTTGACTTTCTCAAATGACAATGAATGCCGTTCAAACACTTTTGACAGTTCAGTGAATATAATATCTCCAGTGGTGTTCCCCTCCAAAGGAATAAGAGACAGCAAATCTTCCCTAAACTGCTTCCCATCAAAATACCTGACAAAGACACACATCTGGGCAACATCTGTGCAACATCTGTGCAACATCTGTGTTGTCAGTGCTCTCGTCTACCGCTAAGGAGAAGTAATTAGTCTTTTGAGATCACTGATAACGACTCCCTGCACAGCATCAGACAACGCCTCTATGCGGCGGGTAGCGGTCCTTGCAGAAAGGGGCACCTGTTTGACAGAGGCAATGATTCCATCCATGGACTTGTTGACAGCCAATTCCTCCAACACTGCAACCATGACTTCTTTAAAAAGCTCTGCGTCGGTGAAAGGCCTGTTGTTTCGTGCGAGCAACCAAGACGCTTTGAGAGACGCACTTGTCGCTTTTTGTTGCGATGTGAAACTCCGCATTAGGATCCTGCTGCCCTGAGCATAACCTTGTGCCAGCGCTTCAATTTTGCGCTTTCTTGCCTCTGATTGAAGTGGATATGCAGCCTTGAAGCTTCCATGCTTTGTCTCGTGGTGCCGTCTTATGTTATATTCTTTGCAAACAGCGACAACTTCTTTGCAAATCAGACACACTGGCTTTGCATTTTTGAAATCCGGTAAAATGAACGCAAAACTCTTTCCATTCCTCTTTAAATACTCTATTTTCGTCATCAACTTTCCTCTTAAGATTTTTGGACAAAGACATTTTATCCTAGCTAACTTCACTCTGCACGCTAATTATTTGTAACAACACATATACAACACATATCATGTGATGAGGTGGGTGACATGGAATTA
Source organism: Esox lucius (assembly GCF_011004845.1). Taxonomy (NCBI): domain Eukaryota; kingdom Metazoa; phylum Chordata; class Actinopteri; order Esociformes; family Esocidae; genus Esox; species Esox lucius. The sequence continues at coordinate 29,083,747 of NC_047578.1, forward strand.
AAGGCCCCTTGTTCAAAAGAAGCCGATCACTGTCAAAATATTGTAAGCTACAAATGTATTATTCACATCACAGTAAATATTGTAGCTTACTATATTTTTTTATTTTAATTTAATTTTAGTTTTTTTTTAGACTAGAGATTTAATTTGAATCCATAGGCCTACTCTGTGTAGCTGGCCCGCCATGTACTGGCTAAAAAAAAAATTGGCCCGCGGCCAAAGTTACCTGCCGACCCCTGCTCTATGGTATGCGGTTTCAAGACGCAGCTTCATAAATACCTCTCCATTGATTGAGGTGCTGGCTCCTCAGATGAGATGCTGATAGAAAAGAAGCATTGGTAAATCTAGGCTTGGGACAGCAACCTGATTGCTTTTTGAGGCACTTTGATTAGCTGTGGGTGGTTTGAACTGCAAACATGTTATTTCGTACTTTTACTCATTGTCATCTTTGACAAGTCTTTGTCAGTCTTTCAAGCCTTGGGTATTCATAGGGCTGGGTGATATGGCAGAAACATTTATCACTATCATTTTTCTCAAATCATTCAGTATTGATAATTATCACGATATACGGAGCAAATTTGAATTTTCAATAGTTATTGACTTGAATTAAGTAATCTAGCACATCCCAAAAACATTTACTTGTCCCAAAGGTGGTTAACCTCTGAGATTATTTTAGTGCAATTCACAGAATATTAAACATAACCAATTCAATAAGGCAATTAAAAAACTGTGTGGTGTGTGGTTTGAATCACAGCCATTGCTAGTTTTTAACATTATAGGACATGAGGTAGAACACAAAATAAATTATTCCACTAACTCCTCCTGCATATTGCACTAGAGGTTTCGGGCAAGAAAGACTAGTCTGTCCACTGCCTTTGGTTTTAAGGCCGACCTGTGGCAGGTAACAATGTTGCCAGCTGTGCTAAAGATTTGCTCTAAAAGGCGAACTGGTGGTAGGAATGCAAAGAGACCACTTTGCCAGATGGCTTATTCTGGGGAAGTTTCTTTCATTGATCTTCCACCATTTCAAGTTTTTACTCCACAAAATTAGGATTTTATAATTATTGGTTACATGTTTATCATTGAAATTGTGTATTTTTTAAGACCGACAGACGGGAGAACAAGTATTTGATACACTGCCGATGTTGCAGGTTTTCCTACTTACAAAGCATGTAGAGGTCTGTAATTTTTATCATAGGTACACTTCAACTGTGAGTGATGGAATCTGAATCACATTGTATGATTTTTAAATAATACATTTGCATGAGTATTAGATCACCCACCAACTAGTAAGAATTCCGTTTCTCACAGACCTGTTAGTTTTTCTTTAAGAAGCCCTCCTGTTCTCCACTCATTACCTGTATTAACTGCACCTGTTTGAACTCGTAACCTGTATAAAAGACACCTGTCCGCACACTCAATCAAAATGACTCCAACCTCCCCACAATGGCCAAGACCAGAAAGCTGTGTAAAGACATCAGGGATAAAATTGTAGACCTGCACAAGGCTCGAATGGGCTACAGGACAATAGGCAAGCAGCTTGGTGAGAAGGCAACAACTGTTGACGCAATTATTCGAAAATGGAAGAGGTTCAAGATGACGTTCAATCTCCCTCGGTCTGGGGCTCCATACATGATCTCCCCTTGTGGGGCATCCAATAAATGCAATAAAATGCCAATTTAATTACTTAATAATCATACAATTTGATTTGTTAAGGATTTTTGTTTTAGATTATGATAAAAATTACAGACTTCTACATGCTTTGTAAGTGGGAAAACCGGCAAAATCTGCAGTGTATCAAATACTTGTTCTCCCACTGTATATTGATTTATCGCCCAGCCCTAGGTATTCAGCATTTTGTGAGGTTGTGAAAATATCTGTTATAGATTTTTTTTTTTAATGAATATAATAACAAAGCTTACGATGTGCCTACATTTAATAATTACCAATCTTTTCCAAGTAGGCAAGTCCACAATGTCACCATCAGTGCCTTTCCATACAGAATTAGTTCCATGATACAGTTTTGGCATGCTATGTTATTTGTGCGCATTTACAATATTTTTGATGGAAATGTTGGACTATTCCATTGAGCAAGAACATTAAGATGGGTAGTAGCTTCTCCCATGGCATATTAAACTGCTCTTTAAAGCTGAAAATGCTTTTAAATGCTACTGTAGATGACAGGTTGGCCTTGAACTTTGCACTAAAACCCTTTAGGCCTGCAGCTGAATGTAATGCTGTTGTATTTTACAGATTCAAACAACAGCACAATTACATCTTAAATTATTGTTTTAGTAATATTTGCGTATTTTGAGGTAGTAATAAAAGCTTAATTACAGCTTGTTTTGTTATTATTAAGGTTGGGAATTGACTGGGAGAACACAATCACAAATGCCAGAATGCAATATTATTGTGATACTTGATGTTTTATGTTATTACGGATATTGAGGTTTTTATTTAACAGGAATTTTTAATCAGGGAATTTTTTATCGAACTACAGCAAGTCAAAATGGTGAGTCTGTAGAGGTCTGGAGCAAAAGTCAATATTTCAGTGCCTATGTGAAAATGGGTGCCTGTTGCAGCCTTTAAAGTAGAAAATGTATTATGATCCTTTCATCAGGATATAGATAATTATAATACCTATGGGAAAAGTAATACAAGGTTTGGCAACAACATAAAAATATCACAGAACAAAATGTTTGGACTGTATTTTTCCCCCAATGCTTTTTAGTTAGAGCAAAAGGACTTCAGTCAGAAACTTTGTATAATGTTCATAGAAACATTTAATGTTTTGGCAATTGTGAAAAAAATATAATAGTACTTTCAGCCAGAGTATTTAGTCAATATGTACAAAGGGAAATGTAACTTAACGATTTTTTTCTTCTGGCCATCAAATGCTGCTAGCAAAGAAACTGATTACATACGCAACAATAAGAAATTGCATGGTCCCAATTTCAGAAATTGCATGGTCCCAATGAATGACAATTTATTGATAGAGAAAAGCTAACTGTGGATGACATGAAATATGTTTCGTATAAAGGAGCCACATTGCAATGATTAAACTATTTAGCTACTGTCACTAGCAAACCAATTAAAACAGAAATAGTGAATAATTCCTAATAGCTGGAAGCAGCAAACAATGTTTTTCATTTACAAATCTGATACACATTTATTTCACTAGTGACAAACTATATTGATAATTTCTTAAACTGCATGAATCAAATTTGATTTATTTTATATATGTTTGTGTTCATATTTAGAGGCCCTGGTGTTTTTTAAACAAGAAACCAGACAAGTCTAGTTCTGCCGGCCTGCAGTAAAAAGCAATGATCGTGGTTGTCCACCCTGGATTCGAACCCGGGTTTCCCCCCACAAGAAGCTGTGTCTTTAACCACTACACCACAGAGCTATATATCTGTGGGGAGTTGGTATAGCATTTCAACATTAGATAATTTTGTCACGCATTAACATTATGCTGAGTTTGAATATGTTGTCAAGCATTAGTAGTTAACATTGGACATATTGTTTCACTTTTGGATGATTGACTTCCTGTCTGACGTATGCAGGGGTGAGACTTCCGGTGTGACTTATGTTCTGGGTGGGACTTCCGGTGTGACTTATGTTCTGGGTGGGACTTCCTCTGTGATGTATGGGAGGGGTTGTAAATTCCTGTATGATGTATGCATGTCTGGGTGGATGAAAAATGGTGTTGGGGGTGTTCGGTTTGTAATTTATGGTGGCTTTGATGTTTAACAATAGGGCTCCAGGATTCAGGAATGTTAAATTCCCATGGCATAAGATGTTATGATATGTAGTGTGTTGTTTAATGTTCAACAAAAGGGCGCCAGGGTTCTGGAATGTTTAATCCCACTGGCAATCGATGTTACGACAAGTTCTAAGTATGTACAACCAATCTATAACCAGGGGGTGGTACCTTTCATGTTTTTACAACGCCGTAGGTGGCTGGCATGTTCGGTGTATTTTAACTACACAGAACCCAGGTGTTGGTCATTCAAACTAGGCTGAAGCCCTGCCTTAAGCGAACATATTCCTCAGCACTGCATAAAAACCGACAGACTGCCTGTGACTATCAAGCAGCCGGCCGACTTTACGAAACATGTCCCAAGAATACAACCAATCGGAGTTTGAAGAATCCAAGGCTGAGGACTGGCTGTGTAACGCCTTGGATGACAACGCTGAACCCTGCTATGGTACCCCGGACCCTACAGCTTGATTTCCACCGTTATACCCACCAAGAAACTACCATTGACCGGCTTGGTGCTCAGCTAGGACCTCTTACTCTATCATACCTTTGAAATGCTGACAAGGAAATCACAAAACGGACAAAAGCCTTGCACCGCAGGTTTTAATGATCATCAAAGCAACATTTGGTTTTGATCCTGGAACACATCGTTGCGGCCAATCTCCACAAAGCATGCATCTGATGTGAAGTGGAGCACCCGACCCAGAGAAGACATTCTTGTCTCGATCCACCCCATTATTTTTTTGAGACCCACTATGATGACATTCTGGAGACAGTTTTATCACCGGGACTGAAACGTACTGGTCAAGGCTTTAAATGCATCTGGTTTTCAAGCACCGCTGACCGAAGTTCACATGGCAGCTAAGAACTTTCTGCACAAACCTAAGTCGGAGCCATACATCACACAGAGACCGAGTGAAAATAGGGATGAATACATGGATAAATGTAATGCAGAAACTGTATACAACGCAGTTGAATCTTGGTGCGATGAAAACAAATAGACTGCTGTCTAAGGATGGGTAACTTCGTGTATCTAAAATTCTATGTGGCTTTAGCGATCAAACAGTTGATGCACAAAGCTGTCAAGTGGATTTGATGGTTGTAGACCTTTTTAATAACCAACACCATGTCAGTATAAAGCATTTTAATAATCTGAACAAGCATATGGAAATGGTCAGGAACACATCTGATGATTGGCCGTAATTGGTGTCAAACAGTGTTGAAACAAATGCTCTAAACAACTTTATATATACATTTTTTATATTTTTAAATGCTGACAACAAAGACTTTAAAATTGGTCACCTGTTATGTGTGTTTATGTATAAAACAAATGTTTGTGTGTTAAGATTGCTGAGTAATGAAGCTGTGGATGTAGACTGTATTTATAAAATGTTTACAGATTTTCAAATCAGCAAAAATCTGAAAGATGGCACATCATAGGTCTGGTGAGTTGGATTTATTCACAGTTTCTTTCACACAGATATCTATTGAGAAAAATACATTTGTTGAAATATCAACCCTATCGGCAATATCAGATGCAGCACCTCTGGAGTTCTTTATTGCTGGAAATGGTGAAGATTATATTGATCTGAGCAGTACTTTGCTGTACCTACGTGTAAAAGTCATTAAACCGGACAGAATTAATATCGATGCCGGAGCATGTGTTGGTGTTATCAACTACCCGATAGCCACCCTATTTTCACAAGTAGATGTCTCCTTGGGTGTTCGTTTAATTAGTCTGAGCAGCAACACATACCCCTACAGAGCTGTTATAGAGAGCATTCTGAATTGTGAAAGTGATACTTCAGCAGTGCTCGGGCTGGAGAATGACGATGTAAAAGTTCAGATAGATAGATATAAAGGGGCCAATCCATTTTTAATCCTTAAAAATTCCTAAAAAAATTCCTAAAAAAGTTCCAGAACGTGAAGCCAAGATTATGTGCTCCCGTTTTCTTATAGTGGTTAAAAGTCGAGCGGTGGCATTTTGTACTAACTGGAGTAGATTTAGGGTTTTCACATCTACCCCCAGGTACAAGGAATTACAGTAATCCAGCTGAGATGTAATAAATGCATGGATAACTTTCTTAAAATCCCTCAGAGGAAGATAGACCTTAACCTTTGCCAAAAGTCTTAGCTGAAAGAAGCAAGATTTAACTACTAGATAAATTTGCTTATTGAGTTTGAAGGGGCTATCAAAGATAAAACCAAGGTTCTTAACAAACGGTCTACTATAAGAGGCTACAGGGCCTAAGGTACCAAGAGGATCACCCAGCAAGTTACCTCGTCCACACACAAGAATCTCTGTCTTACTTTCATTTAAAGTAAGAAAGTTTAGCTCTAACTAGATTGACCCTCTCTGTGACGCCATCATCTGGCTGGCCATTTTAGAGCTTTCCCAGAAGTCTCCCTCTTCTTTCTCCTATTCCTTTTCCTTTCTACTCCTGCCAACTGTTTGGTTACTATCTATGTGTGTAAGGAGGCATAGATACCACATATGATCTAACATCATATGTGGTGATCTAACATATGATGTTAGATAATTGGATCCGCCTCCTTGTCGCGCCTCCTGTTAGTACCTATATGAAGGGAAGCTAATTTTCCATCATGTATAACATTGCTGGGAGTGTGTAACCCTTATTTTAATCACCTTTGGACTGTTATGTGTAGGTATGAACTTGAAAATTCCTAATTTGGCCTTGCTTTCCAAATGAGTATGTAGATCACTGAATTTTACATCAAATGGCCATAAAACTTTACCCAGATCCTGCAGACATCTAGTGGATCAAGTGGAAAGTTCTTCCAGGTTCATAATCCATGTTTGGCCTTCCCCACTCCAATTCAAACATGAGGAATTTTGTTTTTTTACGAATGTTATCTTCTGACAAATCTAATGTGTTATACTTCCCTGCATTCATTTAGAATTCCTACAAACTACAGAGTGTCTCCTTTCAAATGGAACCACAAATATGTTTCTACTATATTCAGGTCATGAGCTACAAGCATTTAGATTTGGGTACATAATTTTAGGCTGAAATTGACTTTTTCTGCCACATAACTAACAGGATAAAGACACAATTTTCATCCGGTTTTTCAAGGACACCACAGACCACATGGAGGTTACAGACCCGGCAACAGATAACAACAAAGGACTTATGAAATGGGCTGCCTATTCAGCGAGTAGTACAACATTAGAAATGATCGGCCCTGTTATATCGATATCCTCTTTCAAGAGAAACTCGTTAAACGGTTCTTCATGACAAAGTTGTCTGTGGAAACCATTTTGTATCTTTGCAAAAACTCTTTCTTTAGCCATCATGGTATTCACACCGTAGTAATGTGGTTCTGGCTGGGGGCCAGCATAGTTCTCATTCTCCTTGATGTTAAACTTGTAAGGAAAGTATCCTTTTACGAATCCTTAAAACCCATAGCACATGTCAAAGCCACCAACTTCATTGGTAGGAAACAATGACAATCAATGTGCCTCTGATTGAATGTGCTGACTGTAAAAATTAGCAATAAGTGTTGTGCCAATACCACTGTTAACAAGGTGTTCCTTTCGAGCTGTGTGCTATAAAGGTGAAGTCAGTATATTTTGGTTGCCTATACTTTTGGAAAAAAGCAGTGACACATGCATCTCTGGCTGAACACTATCAAAGTTTATTGCACACACAAAATTTGCAGTGTGTTTATCGTTCACTGGATTGGCTATTGTCTCAATCGTCAAAGAGGGTTTTATGATTGATGATTCATTTCAACAGACAGATCATACACTTGTGAACTTTATTGTTGGTGGTATTAATGATATATTGATAACCACAATCAACACAGATTACCAGATTGTGCTCACACCTGCTAACCCAACAACCTGCACCTTTGTGGAACTTCAAATCTTTATGATAACAAAAGTCGGAATAACATATCCGCTTATGATCCGGGCACTGTCATTTGTTCAAACTGGACGATATCCGTGAATGTCACACAAACATCTAAGGCTAAACCAGCATGTACAAAGCCTGAAGCTCTAACAATCAAAGTATCCAAACCTCACATAATGCGTGCATAAAACGCACCAAAATCATCATCACCAAAATAATTTACAGACTGCCGTAATTCCACATTGTCAAATTGGTTAAGTTGTGTCACTCTAATATCACCATCACGGTTGTTATGTAAGCTCTTTCGAGTGAACCATAACACCCTGTGGTGTGGGTGCTCTCAATGAGGTTAGGAGGGTGCAGTGCAGCTGGTGCAGTAAAAGGGACGATGGGCCACAGTGAGCCATTCAAACTGGTTTATTAACCATACGGACAGGAAGAACTAAAAAAAGAGGAGAAAAGGGGCTGGGTGGAACCAAAGAAAATATCTCTCCTCCCTAATCCTAACTAAACAAAAACTGGGGGTGGCCCACCCAGGTCTTACCTAGTGTCTTTAAACAGTAGACATCTATACATGGGCATCTGACTAGACACTCCCAAAATGTCTTCCGCGTTTCCCCTGGGATAACAAAGGGGAAAAAAAGTAACAAAAATATTAACTAACATTTACAAAATACAGACCAGGGATACTTTGGAGCCGCAACACACAAAGGAACACTCTCCACATATGAGTGCAAATGACTACTCCGGCACAGACTACACAGAACACAGACCTAGAGAGCGCTCGTGGCATGGAATCAGTTGACATTTTGTAGAGCGGCTGGGCAACACTGATTGGCAGCTGAGAGAGTGTGCCAGGAGGACTCAATGATGAAAGGGAGGGCTAATCGATGTGTTGGAATGCTGGTAGGAAATGGACTCCAATCAGGCACCTCTGGATACTACCTGAGGGACACGCACAAGCCAACAACCCGCCCACTCTATTGCACGCCCACTCTATTGCACGCTCACACACATTAGAACCAAGGGACGTAACCAGTCTGTGTTAAAGATCTGAACCTTTTGAAATCAACTGGGTTGTTGTAATGAGTATGCGTCAGAGAGCTTGGAGGAGAGTCAACTAGATCGTTCAAAAAATGTGGGCTAATAATCTCAGGCTAACAAACTTTGCATCTTTGGAGTAATGTCTGTATCGCTGTGCAACAATGTATTGATTTGCTGTTGTGTGATCTGTAGATTGACAGTTTTGTACCTCTTGATGGGGTGACCCTGGTGCCGACATGCAGAGTCTTTTCGCCATATTGTGAGTATTATCTTTGGAGGTATCACTATGTGCACTTCTGTTAGGTACGATCTGTTCGATATGTATTGAAATTGATGGTTGTTCAGTGTCTGGTCTGTTAGCGCCATCTTTCTCCATTTCTCTAAACGTGTAAATAATGATTCACTTACAGGTTAAAATATTATTCTAACTCAAACATACATTTACATACATCATAGTTGACTGTAGAGATGTATTACCTTCAGCTTTCAAGTATTGTGTAATGGGGGTAACTATAAAACCAACTCTGACGCTGTGCAGCCACAAGGTAGGGGGTTCCGTAACTGAAGCCATTATGGTGTTGTAATAGTCTCCAAAGTCACCCCGCTCCACAAAGATTCAGCTATATGGAGACTGTCATAATGTTAATAAAATTTTAGAACACCACTGAAATTGTTTGTGAAAGTTTACACCTACACAAGAAGCATTTGTCCACAACGTTGCATAAAATCACAACCGTACAGTCAAACTGACAGTGATGCTGAAATAAAAAGTGGGTTAACAGAAGACCTAGTGATACAGGTAGTTAAAGCTGATGATTTCTAAATGTTAAGACTTACCAATGTCTGAAGGTCCAAAACGTTTTCCAACCCAGGCTGTGTTGAAATCGTTAGTTATCACGTCTTTGCAGCGACATTGTGTAAATTTATTTAAACTATTAAGGACAAACTCATCCGCATACATACCCTTGCAAATGTCTATCTCAATATTGCCATTAATCTTTGCTTAAAACAACATAAGTCTATAATACGGCATACAAAAATCTGAATTCATTTCATGCTGCAAAACCCGGAAGTCTCTTTTGTTGAACAGCAAACATCACACTACATATCATAACATCTTGTGCCTTAGGAATTCAACATTCCTGAACACTGGCGCCCTATTGTTAAACATCAAAACCACCATAAATTACAAACCGCACCCCCATAACATATTTTATCCCCCCTAGACATGCATACAGGAATTTACAACCCTTACCATACGTCACACCGGTAGTCCCACCCCGGAACATGCGTCACACCGGTAGTCCCACCCCGGAACATGCGTCACACCGGTAGTCCCACCCCGGAACATGCGTCACACCGGTAGTCCCACCCCGGAACATGCGTCACACCGGTAGTCCCACCCCGGAACATGCGTCACACCGGTAGTCCCACCCCGGAACATGCGTCACACCGGTAGTCCCACCCCGGAACATGCGTCACACAGGTAGTCCCACTCCGGAACATGCGTCACACCGGTAGTCCCACCCCGGAACATGCGTCACACCGGTAGTCCCACCCCGGAACATGCGTCACACCGGTAGTCCCACCCCGGAACATGCGTCACACCGGTAGTCCCACCCCGGAACATGCGTCACACCGGTAGTCCCACCCCGGAACATGCGTCACACAGGTAGTCCCACTCCGGAACATGCGTCACACCGGTAGTCCCACCCCGGAACATGCGTCACACAGGTAGTCCCACCTACCAAAACGGAAGTCCCACCCCCAACCCAAATGTCCCGCCTACTGTCAGTCAATCATCAAAAAGTGACAATATGTCCTATATTAACTACTAATAGTGCGCTAAACTGACTGTTTCATATTAAGTTTACCTCCATCACAAACGCATCTATGAACTTTATGGCTTTTGCCACTGGCCGTTTTAACAACTTATTAGCCATTTGTGAATGACCTTGATACAATAACTATCAATATAGGTGACAACTGACTTTTTCGTCAAGTGAAAAGACGAGAGAATCGTGTAGCTAGCAAAGTTTTTGCCTATTCTGAACAAATCCTGAACATAATTTGAAAATCCACTAGAAATAGTCACAATATAACAGTAAAAAGTTTTATTTTAGGCTTCCTATAACATAGCTACTGAAGGATGTAGCCAGTGAAGTTTTTGTCTATCCAGAACAAATCCTCAGGTTCCACTGGCTGTTTTAACACCTTATTTGCTATTCATTATTGACATTGATATATAACTATGAATATAAGTGACGATAACTGACTTTTTCATCAAGTGAAAAGATGAGAATCGTGTAGCCAGTGAACAAATCCTCAGGCATAATGTGTTCTGACAGTGACTGGAGTCAAACTCGGGACCTTTTGCGCCATAGTCTGCTTCTGTCACCACAACGCTATTTAGCAAGGGGTAGTCTGTCACTCAGTTAGTCAGTCAATAGGAGACATTCGCTCTTCTAGGCCGGCTCTGCTTATGCAGGCTTGATTATATATTGCAAATAAGCAGATTCTAATCTATAGTTCGATTATCGGTACTATGGAAATTGTATTGCATTTTAGTGCTTTATTTTCTAAAGCAGTAGACCACTCTGTACTAATTTACACATTTTGAACAAGGTCAGCCTCTAATGCAGTGTTTTTCAACCCTGCTCCTGGGCACCCCTCTGCCCAGCGTTTAGACATAATCAAACTTTCTTAGGAACGTACACGACAGGCCAATCCCCTGAAAATAACCCCGTTCTCAGAGAGTAGTCTTCTGGTGTTGTAGCTTTAAAGTCGAGAAGTAAATAACCAAAAGGCGGATGTGTTGCATCTTTAAAACTCTCCATGAACAATCGAGAAAGATATACCCCGGTCTGTCTGCTAAAATACTAATCTGCTGATTGTCGCTGGGGTTTTTAAACAAGATGTGGTAGTTTGTGTTCAAGTTAATAGTTCTACTAGATTTGCCTTTAACAAACGTATTTTGGACAAGGTATATTGCACCCAGGTTACGGTGGTGTGAATATTGTGTGAAAACTCTCCATCTCCAAACTCTCTGATGCACTTTTCATCAAATCGTCAATAATAAAAAGGTTGTTATCACACTTTATAGAAGGACTTTGGTAGTCCTATAAAAGCAATCTCCCTCACCTTCAACATTTCGTCATACAGTGGTTGCCAACATGAATAAACCCACACAATATTTTGAATTTCTTTGGAGAAAACAACGTCAGCATTATACAACATCTTCACAAAATATGTTTTACCTGAGTTACTGGGCCCACTAATGACACAGCTGAACGGGTGTTGAAGTCACGGGTCAAAACCGCTATCCATCCTAGAATGTGGTTTAGTAGCCATAAGGCCTTGTGCTGTAATCAGGGAGCAGTATACGCTTGTTGTACACAACTCTGAAATGCTTAGACACCACTCGGTTTTTCAATGTGAATGTTCTTTTATCTCTAGTAATTGTCTGCATTAGCAAGGACGTGATCATCATCACCACCCTCGCCCCGTACAAAGTTGTCAACCAGCTAGCGTCTCCAAGTAAACAATGGTTGTGTTGTAGCTGTTGAGCGTAATGCCTTTTGCTTTGGGACAGGTCAGACCTTTAACGGTTTTGTAACCGTATGTCTCTGGCCCGCCACTAAAAATTGAGCGATGCTGTCACCATCCGGTAACTCATCGGTCAAGTCACCCAAGAATGGCCCCAGTGGGGGCACCCAATCCCCATGGCATGTGACAAAGATCACGGAATCAGTGTCTGTGTAGAGTACACGTCTATCCAACTTCTCCAAGAGTGAATACAACTCGAGTCTAGCGTAAGCAGTTGTGAACAAGGCAATAAAAATGTTGCCGTTACGTGGTTTGATTGGTGTCTGTTTTGTGTAACGCCACTGTACCATCGCAACAGTGATGAAAGAGAAATAACCAACTTCTATTTCACTGGAAAAAAGGTAGTGGCTAAACTCCTCCGGATCTGTAATTTGCATTGTGTTGATAAGGTTATTCCGCTCACCCTTCTTACCCCAAAGACTATTCATTGCTAATTTAGCCAAAGATCGCCTAGCACTGTTTACAACATTTTTTTCCTTGTCAAGCTGCACACCCTCCTTTTCATGATATTCACAGATATACTGGGCTTCAGCCTCATCGTCAACCACAGATGGCGGGAAGCCGCTAGCTTCCTGCTTGCGCTTCAGGAATGTTCTCATGAAATCCCAGCCTTCAAATATTTTCACAATGCGATAACCTTCCTCAACAGTTTTAACCAGCTCAATAGAAACCCAAGTACCAGTTAAAGATCTTTCTGAATCAGTAGGTGAACAATCAGTTACCTGGTTTTCAGACTCTGCACATAATCTACCCAAGGGAAAGAACAGCTTACCGCCGACCCTGCGCGGTAAAACGGGGTGATAAAGGCCTTTCGGTGGACACACCGTAGCCTTAACAATACCAAAGTAGGTGTCTAGCGGTTTGAAATCTCGAAAGATTGTCTGGATGCCTAATCTGATAAGTCTTCGTCTTGTTGCAGAATGGGTAAAGACTACAGACATTGTTATACTGAATTGTCTCCCCTTCTCGAGCCGTAAACTTCAAATGACTTGTGTTGGTACGACCGCCAAAAAGAGCATCCTGAGGATCAAGGCACTCTGGAGCATCAAAGGTCTTCAAGAAAGCTTTGACATCTGCGGATGTGTTTTTAAGCTGATTCCACTCACACTCCCATATGTATTGAACATGTACGTTGTGTTCTTTTAAATCCTCTAGCTTTGTCCCCCATTGCTGGTGCAGCAACCCGTAGTTGCCATTCATGCCACTAACAAATACACCACTTATGGGAAAGCTTATGCTTTCCTATACAGTAACAATCACAGACAACAACATTACATTTACAGTTTATCAGGGGAGAGGCTATTCTACTTTCCTGTTTAGTGTTGGTGAATATGATTACATCATGGGACCAAACCAGTATCATTGTACTATCCACCACAATTTGGCTGTGGAGAGCTGTAGACCCATGTAATGATAAGGCAGGGGGAATGCAAAATGCAATGTGTAATTAAATCTATTCTGTAATGTTTGGTCAACTAAGATTGTGAGGCTGCTTTCTTGTACTGGGTACTTTAGTAGACCTGCTCTAAATAATAAGACAAGACCCCAAGGGTACAACAAATTAATAAAATGAATGCACTCTGTAAGGTATGCCGCTGTAGAGAGCTTTTAGTGAGTATGGGAACATGTACAGTATTCCATGAATGGGCTAGGACACATTTAAAATCTGTCTACCTGATGGGACCATTGATTAAGACAAAACAAATCTGCATGCAACATGATTATTTTTTTGGACAAGGCTGTTTAGTTATCATTATGAATTCTGACATTTGTCTATAAGAAGTAAGCTAGATTCGTTCATGATAGGGAGGGTTGCATTGCTGGTTCTGGCACATTTACAGATCATGTCGCCGCTGTATGTCCTAATAATTCAAAAGGTAGACAAGAACTAAAAATGAATACATTTGATTGTTAAAAATGTTATCACTGTTGGTATCCTATTCTAAAATTGTAATAATTAACGAATTCTTGAATTCTGCCATATTGAATAAAGCTATTTCAGGTGTGTTAGTGACAGGTAATGGATAATCATGAAAGTTTTTTTTTAATGTAGAAATCACTAACTTTATTTGGCAATGTTTCTGGGTTGGTGTTCTTAAAAAAGCTTTCAGAGTAGAAAAAGTTAACATGCATTGATACGCTGTGGTCCATACCTGCCTGGATTTTGATTCTAGACTTCTATTTGACCTTTGAAAAATGTGGCCCAACAGAATCATTGTAATGCAATAAAGTAGGAGCATTGTGTCAGCAAATGAATGAATTTAGCCTGTGTTGTTCATCAGAGTGGTAGTGAAACATTGAAACCAACTGACAAATGTTCAAGTTACCCTGCTGTAAGGTTGCAATCAATACAGATCCAACAACCCGATAGGCCTTTGTTGTTGTCTGGATAAACAACTGTCTGGAAGTTGCTGCCCTTGTTTTGCCTCATTAATTTTTGCTCTTCACGTTCTACATTTTTCTAATGAATTCCTGTTGAATTTAACAATTTTTTTTTGCTATTAGATCTCTTCTGTCAATTTGTTCACAGGTTTGTTCAGATTGGTGCTTGCTTGACATTGAGTAACTTGCGACTAGCTTGTTAACAGTACACTGTTCTTCTTTTCCAGATATTCTTTAGAAGATGAACCCACTAACTTGGACGAGATGCCACTGATGATGTCCGAGGAAGGTTTTGAGAACGACGAGAGTGACTACCACACTCTGCCCCGTGCTAGGGTCAACCAGAGACGGAGGGGCTTGTGCTGGTTCCTCATAGGGGGCTGGAAAATCCTCTGTGGCAGGTAGGTGGGAACCAGAAATTGTTGTGCTACGTCCAGGTTTGGCTAACACAGCTGATGCTTACACCAATGTAATGCTTGTACATCCATATTGGGAATTATATTTCAATTACTATTTTATCCTTACTTTTTACTGAAACAAATTTAGTACACTGACGTGGTTGAAGATATCACTCAAAGAAAACTGCTACAAACTCATTTCACTTTCTATTAGCTGTTTTGGGTAATTGCAGAGCAAGGCAGCTGCTGGTGTCCTATAGGCTATGTTTAGCACAAGCTACACATTGCTTTATCAGGCAGTGCAATCTGATCTGCGTTGAAAGGGCCAAAAGACCGGACAGAATGGCTGTCAGTGGTGTGTTGGGTGATCTTGTTTGTCAGCACTTAATGGGTGACAATTCTCACATTTTAAATAATTGAATGAGAGTGCATTTTGGCACTTGATGTAGGATTTATTTGATCTGATTTCTTTTGTTGATAAGGATTGATCCAAGGGCCATTATAAATTGACAATAGGGTTGTATGATTAATCAAAATCATAATAAAATTGTGGTTTGAACATGCAATTTCTAAACCGCAGAAAACTGCAATTTTTACACTAAATTTAAAAACAATGTACTGGGGTGCCATCCTCACTATATTCATATTTGTAGAGTTTATTGGACTTGATTTTAGAATCCATTTGCCTACTTAAACATAGTAATTCAGATTATTAAAAATATTGGAGACTGACAAGTGAACAGCACAATACATTTTTGTCAAAATATATCTACAAGCATTCTTTCCCTATGTCTTCCCCTATGTTTTGCTATTTTAAGACAGTGAAAATTTACAATTCAAATGTCCAGCTGTATGTCACAAATTGGTCAATAAAACTTTACAGTACATTGTTCTGATTACGTCTGTCCCTCATCCCAAGTATTCTTAAAATATCCCAATTCCCTGATGGCCTTATAACTAATGAAAGTAATAGCCACAACCCTATAACATAATAACACTTGCAGGTCGGGGAGATTATGTATTACCTGTGCAAGCACACTGAACAGCAAAAGTTAACCACTCAGAACAGTTGAAGATGGCATAGAGCATACTGCGAAATAATTATGTGGAATAGGGTGTGCTGTTAGGGAGAGGAAGAGGATTGATGATGAAAATGAACCCAGAGGACAATGTGATAGAGACTTGGGATGATTTGGTCCTGAAAAATAATCAATCTTCTGTTGTTTGGGAATATTTCGGGTTCCAGAGAGATGTCACAAATTAATGTAATATGCAAAACCTTTAAGATGGTCGTTGGAACAAGACGCGGCAACACAACAAACTTATTTCTACACCTAAGACAGCGCCATAGGGACTTGAATGTATGAATAATGTATGGCAAAGAAGTCTGGAAGGGAACCAAAAATACATCACAAACCCAGCCCAAACCAGCCAAACCATCCTGATTAATCAGGGGCAGGGAACTGTTTTGTGACCGGGGTGCAGGACGACTATTTTAATGACCATATTAGAAAAGATGAAATGTAACTCTAGATATGCCCAGTCATACCTGTAAATAATGGTTTGGGCTGGATTTATTTGTCTGTAGCAAAATTGGAAACCGCCTCTAGTGCACTGAAGAAAATGGCCTAACAAAGAAATTACCCTTTATGCTTTAGAAAAATGTAGCCTACAGGCTATAAACATTCTCAGAAGTGGATCATCCCTCTTGAAAAAATTTTTAACTAATGAGAGGTGAAATTATTAAAAGTCTTTGTTTTATGCTGTAGCCTACTTATCAATCCATCCATCTTCTTCCGCTTATCCGGGGCCGGGTCGCGGGGGCACCAGTCTAAGCAGAGAGGCCCAGACTTCCCTCTCCCTAGACACTTCCTCCAGCTCTTCCGGGGGGACACCGAGGCGTTCCCAGGCCAGCTGGGAGATATAGTCCCTCCAGCGTGTCCTAGGTCTTCCCCGGGGTCTCCTCCCGGCGGGACGGGCCCAGAACACCTTCCCGGGAAGGCGTTCAGGAGGCATCCGGAACAGATGCCCAAGCCACCTCAGCTGACCCCCTGCGGAGAAAGCTCATTTCGGCCGCCTGTGTCCGGGATATTGTCCTTTCGTTCATGACCCAAAGCTCATGACCATTGGTGAGAGTAGGAACGTAGATTGACCGGTAAATCGTGAGCTTCGCCTTGTGGCTCAGCTCTTTCTTCACCACAACAGACCGATACATCGCCCGCATTACTGCAGAAGCTGCACCGATTTGTCTGTCAATCTCCCGTTCCATCATTCCCTCACTCGTGAACAAGACCCCTAGACACTTAAACTCCTCCACTTGAGGCAGGCACTCTCCACCAACCTGAAGTGGGCAAGCCACCCTTTTCCGACTGAGGACCATGGCCTCGGATTTAGAGGTACTGATTTTCATCCCCACCGCTTCACACTCGGCTGCAAACCGTCCCAGTGCATGCTGAAGGTCCTGGTTTGAAGGGGCCAACACGACAACATCATCTGCAAAGACCAGAGATGAAATCGTGTGGTCCCCAAACCTGACACCCTCCGGCCCCTGGCTGCGCCTAGAAATTCTGTCCTTAGAACTAGTTTCTGTGTCCAGGGATCGGGTTGTCGAGACCCCCGCCTTCGACTGCCTGCAGGTGTTGAGCCCACGGGAAGGCGGCCCCACATCGCTCCTTCTGGCTGAGCTCGGCCGGACCCCATGTGTAAAGGCCCGGCCACCAGGCGCTCTCATACGAGCCCCAACCCCGGGCCTGGCTCCAGGGTGGGGCCCTGGCTGTGCCATACCGGGCGACGTCACAGTACTCAAAATGTTTTCCGTCATTAAATGGTTTTGAACCGCTCTTAGTCTGACCCGTCGCCTAGGACCTGTTTGCCTTGGGAGCCTACTTATGTTTTACTTAACTGTATTCGTAAACACTCCCAAAAGTGGATCGTCTGTATTCATAATTTTTTACATGTACAGACAAAATACTTCCAACACTACTTTGAATATTTTACTCAATATTTTTATTTTGGAGCTGAGGCAGAGGTACGGTCGCACCACACAAATCCCTTCTTTTGCAAGCATAACTCCATATGAGAAGTGCTCACGGAGACATGAAGAAATAACACAGCCAGTCACATTATTTAGCCTAGCCAAGGATGTGCTCTATATCACATCAAATGGACCTGTTAATTGTTGTTTCTCATATCGCAAGTCAAATCACAACCGCAATGTCAAGCAAAATATGCAATATAATATTTGTCCATGTCATGCAGCCCAAGTTGACTGTAACAGTTTTACCCATGGGCTGTTTTACAGATTTAAAAAACACTGATTTACAGATGTATATGTTCCATCTAGATAGTCTGTATCGGTCCATAGGTAGGGAGATTACCAAAGTTCTGGGAGTAGTGTAGTGCAGCTGATTAATTAAAAGTTTAAATTTTGGAGTTTCATTGATGTGGTGAGTTTTGTTTGTGTCTGTGTCTGTTTGTGTGCCTGTGTGAGAAGAGGGAGATGGAAAATATTTCTGTATTTGAATGTGTGTATTTTATGCCAGAGAGGTTCAGTTTGGATTTCTGACGCACTAGTAGCTGTGCATGAAGTGAACAGAAGGGGATGTTTTTGGTTGAGTTCCTCGTTGCGCACCATCAGTCCAAAAATACTTTGAGGTCAAACAATAAACCGTAGCTTATCCGGCTAATGATTCATTTGTCCTCTACCTAAAATACCATTTACCAAATAATATGTGGGACTGAAATATTTGTCAACAAACTGTAATTGGGTTTGTTCACAAATGGGAGAGGGATATTTTTATACTAAACAAAGAACTTTTAGAAATGTTTATGTATGAATTTGATATAGGATGCATTTTATAAGATATTTCATTTTCAGAGTCATTTGGTTATCAGGGCTGCATCTCCAGCCTAAGCTCTCTATTGATCTTTTACCTAATGAACAAATCGGATTTTTTACAGCTGACTAGTTTAATGCTTTCCAGTATTTTTATGTATGCTTAGCCGAGGATTATAAACCACAAATAATTCACGCAGAATAAGCCCTGCTCATTTAAATGGCCTATTATTTAAATAGTATTCATTTGAGCAAATAATCTGTTTTATGAATCTGAACTGTGGCTCATGGAGTGAGGTTACATAGAAGCCAACGCACACATTTCTTTTTTTCCTCCCAAAGTTGATTTATTTTGTTTTGTGTTTTGCCAATGTGCTTAAAGAGTGTAAATGCCAAAGCAATCAGCATGACGGTGTACACCACCATGAGGCCAGACCTTCTCTTGTCCCCCCTTGTGTCAGAGTTTAGTTCCCTTCACACTTTAGTACTGTACATTTTAACAATAGGCTATTTGGAAGTACTCTATAAATGCAGCTTCTAATCTAAACCATTACAACCTTCAATAATACAACATGATATAGACACACTAATTCACAAGCATGTTCAGACAATTTAAGAGTCTGTTTTTTTGTTTTTAACAGAATATTGAGTAGGCTCTCAAGTCAACCAATATTTATATAGCACATTTCTTACAATAAAGTGCATGTCAAGGTGTCACCAAGACTATAATTTTTAATGTTTTGTGTCTGCAGTTCTCGAAAACAATGTTTCAGAATTCCTGGATGTGTGTTATAATGTATGTAAAGCCTTATACCTCATCTGCGCATGATTGTTCTATCACTTAGTGTGGATCTGATGTTCCTTCATTAAAATAAAATTCATAGTTTAACCATGATCCTGATTGCTCAAATGGCAAATGACCATTACATGATTTTATAAACCATATATAAATAAAACAAATGCTAATAATGCATTGATGCCAGCTATGTTTAGTTTGCATGCAGTCGGCTGATTCACTTTCAAGTTGGGCAAAAACTTTTCTAACACCTAGCCCTTGGTATAACATTTGTAGAATCATTATTTCTTTATCTTATAAGCCAATGTGATCTCATTGCAGGTTGTACATGACATAGCTAATTTTAAGTCCCTGCATATGAACACATGCTAATGTATGAACAGTACATACAGTAAGAAAAATATATCCCTTTTGTGATTCAAACTCGCACGCATTGGAGTTCTTTAAAGTTAGATAACGCTTTCAGTGTGGGTAAGGTAAGGTTAGGGGTAAGGTCTGAAAAATCATTGTGCATCTCTCATGATTTGAACTTGCATGCATTGGAGTCTGAGCTGGTGGTGTTTACACCCATCCCCCATCGCAACCACAATGCCCTAGCTAAACTAGACTTAATTCTAAGCTATGTGTGTTCTACTGCCCATAGCCGCAGTATTTATTGTCAAAACATTACAATATACTATATACTTCTATATACAGCTCCGGAGAAAATTAAGAGACCACTGCAACTTTTTCTTTCCTTTCTAAAAAAGTCAAAAGGGAAAGTTTTGAGTAAGGAACAGAGAAGGGTTAAAATTAAGAGACCACTGCAAATTGAACGCTTCTGTTCCTCACTCAAAACTTTCCTATTCAACTTTTTTGGAAAGGAATGAAAATGTGCAGTGTTCTCTCAATCAGGGTGCCAAAACAGCCCTGACCTGTCAAGGCATGGACTCCACTAAACCTCTGAAGGTGTGCTGTGGTATATGGCACCAAAATGTTAGCGGCAGATCCTTTAAGTTCTGTAAGTTGCGAGGTGGGGCCTCCATGGATTGGACCTGTTTGTCCAGCACATCCCACAGATGCTCAATTGGATTGAGATCTGGCGAATTTGGAGGCCAAATCAACACCTTGAACTCAGTTGTGTTCCTCAAACCATTCCTGAACCATTTTTGCTTTGTGGCAGGCACATTATCCTGCTGAAAGCCATCAGGGAATAATGTTGCCATGGTCTGCAACAATGCTTAGGTAGGTGGTGAGTGTCAAAGTAACATCCACATGAATGGCAGGACCCAAGGTGTCCCAGAAGAACATTGCCCAAAGCATCACACTGCCTCCGCCAGGTTGCGTCCTTTCCATAGTGCATTCTGGTGCCATGTGTTCTCTGGGTAAGCGACGCGCACACACACCCGGCCAACCACGTGATGTAAAAGGAAACGATTCATCAGACCAGGCCACCTTCTTCTTACACAGCCCCATACACAACAAACTGCGATACACTGTGTGTTCTGACACCTTTCTATCAGTACAGTATTAACTTTTTCAGCAACGTGAACTACAGTAACTCATCTGTTAGATCGGACCACATGGGCCAGCCTTCACACCCCACGTGCATCAATGAGCCCATGACCCTGTTTCCGGTTCACTGCTTTTCCTTCCTTGGACCACTTTTGATAGGTACTGACCACAGCAGACCGGGAACACCCCACAAGGTTCAGTGTTCAAAGGTTCAAAAGGTTTTTTTGTAATTTGCAATAACAAATTATGGCAATGTAATGCTTGGTTTTCCTACTCCCGACAGTGTAGTTAAAAGTTAAAAAGTAACAGTATTAAAGTGACGTGGAGGGGTTTCAGAATTGAGCAGCCTTACAGCCTGAGGAAAGAAGCTGTCCCGTAGCCTGTTTGTTCTGGACTGAATACTACTGTACCTTCTGCCTGACGGCAGATTTGTAAACATGGGCTGCATGTTTAGCCATCCCAATTTGACCCATGTCAAAGTAGCTCAGATCCTTACGCTTGCCCATTTTTCCTGCTTCTAACACATCAACTTTGAGGACAGAATGTTCACTTGCTGCCTAATACATCCCACCCACTGCCATGATAACAAAATTATCAGTGTTATTCACTTCACCTTTTAGTGGTCATAATGTTATGGCTGATTGGTGTACATCTTTTCATCTTTCTATCTTGATCCAAGGTCAGTTAGGCATGGTCATCATTTTTATATGTCACAGCATAATAGGATGTTAATTGCTTAATTGCCTTTATAAACATCTGCATTTATGTTCCTCCATTCATTTATTCAGGTTTTTCACCCAATTTGTTACCCATGTGTATATACAGATGCTGGTGATTTACTATCACCAGCATTTGTATATACACACCAGGATGAATAATTTGTTGTTTGGAGACCATCTGCAATTAGTAATAAGAATTCATGCATGGGTTAAATGAGCTCATATCGTAACTACCTGTAGATGCTTTTTCAGCAGTAGAACCACCCACTAAAGACGTTCAAATTGACAAATAAACCATAATATGGTGAAATTAGATAGCTGACTAGCTATGGATTTTAGTTCACAAAATGTGACCTCCTGCAACTCACACCCCAGAAGGGGACCAGCCACCACCGGCCTGAGGAAAGACACATGAAACAAGGGGTTGAAAAGGTAGTCAGGGGGAAGGTGCAACCGATATGTTACCTAGTTGACCTTCCTCAGGACTTTAAAGGGCCCCACAAACCACAGGCTCAGCTTCCAGCAGGGCTGGCGGATGGGCAAGACCCTGGTCGAGAGCCACTGGGGCCTCCCTGCAGTGGCGGTCAACGTAGGTTTTCAGGCGGCGGACAGCGAGCCTCCCACGTGCCTGCCGCCCGCCGGAACCAGTCATCTACAGCAGGGATATCGGTCTGGCTCTGGGTCCAGGGTGCCAGGACCGGCTGGTATCCCAGATCGCACTGGAATGGCGACATCCCCGTGGAGGAATGGTGGAGGGAGTTCAGGGTGTATTCCGCCCATAGCAGGAACTCCGCCCACTCCCCCGGCTGGTCCTGGCAGTACGACTGAAGGAACCTGCCCACTTCCTGGTTGACACCCTACACACCTGCCCATTGGACTGGGGATGGAAGCCCGAGGTCAGGGTAAATGAGACCCCCATGTGCTGCATGAACGCTTTTCAAACCCTGGACATGAACTGGGAACCCAATAGTGCTGGAAGACTTGTGAAAACAGAGCAACCGCGGTCTGTAGGGCAGTGGAAAGGCCGGTCAGAGGGAAGAGGCGGCAGGACTTCGAGAACCGGTCCACAACGACCAGGATGGTGGTATGGCCCTGTGAAGGGGGGAGATCGGTAAGGAAATCTATAGAAAGGTGGGACCATGGTCGTTGTGGAATGGGCAAGGAGTGCAACTTACCCATTGGCAGGTGTCGGGGTGCCTTACTCTGGGCGCACACCGAGCAGGATGAGACATACACCCTCACGTCCTTAGCTAAGGCGGGCCACCACTACTTACCGGCCAGGGCCTGATACTAGGATGACCGGAGGAGGGAGATGTATGGGCCCAGTAGATGAGCCGGTCACGGACAGACGCCGGCACATACGCGTGACCCTCGGGGCATGTGGGTGGAGAGGGCTCGTCACGCTGCGCTCAAATGATGTCCGCGTCCAATTTCCACACCACCAGTGCCACGATGCACGACGCCAGCAGCATCATCCACTGGCCTCTCCTCCGAGTCATGCTAACGAGCGTCTACCCTGACGTTCTTGATCCCCGGCCTGTATATAGGAGTGAAAACAACAAACAAACCGGGTGAAGAACATAGCCCATCTTGCCTGGCGAGGGGTCAGCCTCTTCGCTTCCCGCATGACCTCCAGGTTGCGGTGGTCCGTCCAGACGAGGAAAGGGGGTTTGGCCCCCTCTTACCAGTGCCGCCACACTGACAGGGCTCTAACCATGGCCAATAGCTTGCGATCACCCACGTCGTAATTCTGCTCCGCCACACTGTGCTTCTGCGAGAATAAACGTGTTACGACTCCGTCTGGCTCTGGGGAAAGGACGGCACAGAGCCCACAGTCGAACGCGTCCACCTCCACGATAAACTGGAGCGACGGGTCGGTATGGGCCAGGACCAGAGCGGTGGTGAAACTATGTTTAAGTTCCACAAAGGCCGCTCCGCCTCCGCGGTCCATCGCAACCGGGTCGCCCCACCTTTCAGAAGGGAGGTGATCGGAGCCGCGACCTGGCTAAAGCCCCAGATAAACCTCCGGTAGTAATTCGAGAAGCCTAAGAATTGTTGCAGTCCCTTAACCGTACTCGGGTCGGCCAATCACGCACAATGTCAATGTGATGCTCCTCCATAGCCACACCTGTGCTAGAAAAACAATACCCCAGGAAGGACTTTTCGGCCTTCATGTACAGGTCATGCTCCAACAGTCTAACAAGCACTCTGCGCACCAACAAAACATGCTCAGCGCGGGTAGCCATGTATATCAATATGTTATCAATGAAATTCCCAGCAGCGCCCGAATCAACCAGGACCTTACACTGGGAAAGCAACGGAAAACCGGGGAACTCAACAGGAACGGTGCATAGGGAGAGGGGAGAGGCAAGGGGTGAATGGGAATGAGCTACTTGGGGTGATGCGAAAGTGCTGTGCCTGGCGCCTCTCGACTCAGGGAAGGAGGAGTAGTGTGGTGCAGCGGAACGGCCTTGTCTCTTTCCGGAGGCACCCCACACCTGTCCACCCTGACCTCTGCCCGGGGACGGCGGTGACCAGTTGTTGGGGTGGAACGGGCGGGCCTCTTCCTGGACGTCCTCGGGCAGCCAGCAGATTGTTGAGACTGATAGACAGGTCCACCAGCTGGTCAAAGGAGAGGGTCGTGTCCCGACATGCCAACTCCCTCCAGACTTCCTTGCGGAGGCTGCACCGGTAGTGGTTGATGAGAGCTCACTTGTTCCACCCAGACCCCGCTGCCAGGGTCCGGACCTCCAGTGCGAACTCCAGCGTCGATCTCGTCCCCTGCTGCAGATGGAAAAGCCGTTCACACGTCTCTCTCCCCTAGTGTGGATGGTCGAACACGGCTCGGAAGTGGCGGATGAACTCAGCGTAGCTGCCCTGGATGGGACCCTCGGTGGTCCATACGCCGGTGGCCCACTACAGGGCTTTCCTGGAGAGGCAGGAGATGAGCGAGGAGATCTTCTGGGCGTCTGGCGGCGCAGGATGGATCGCCCTGAGTGCATTGTCGGCCTGCAGCAGGAAACCCTGGTAGCGGTCCGCTGTCCCGTCATAATCGTGGGGAAGCGGGATGTGCATCGCCCTCACACTGGGCGGCACAGCCTGGGGTGGCCGCAACACGGCCGGTGTTGCTGGGCTCTGCTGGTCAGCTCTAGGTACTGCACTGTTTTTAAGACGCTGTCCATCGCGGCACCTAGGCTGGCCGGCGTGGCTCTGTGTTCTTTCACTAAATCCGCAACACCAGCCTCACCTTCGTCTCCTCTGTGCTCCACATTAGTTTACGGTGTGTTAATCTGTCAGGCTTAAAAAATGAGGAGCAGGAAACGTGGAGTCGAGTCAGGGAGCGTCTTTAATGACAGCAAGCGCAAACATTGCTCACAACAGTGAGACAACAACACACAAAGACCAGGGAAGCAGAGAGAACATATATACGGGGGGAATGATTGTGAATGAGGACCAGCTGCGCTAAACAAGACAACAGGTGAAATTAACTGATGAGATGGGCGTTGGTGTGAGAAGGCCGGTGACGTTGACCGCCGGAGCCTGCCGACTGCAGGGGGAGGAGAGGCAGCAGAGGGCACAGTCGTTGCAGCACCAGGGTTTTTGGGCCCCATGAAAATACATCACATCAGGCCCCACCCAGGGGCACAGAAGGATCAGCAAGATACAATACAGTGGAATTCACTATATAATTCAAGACCGATACCCCCTATACGAAACTGTCCAGCATTCAGTACAGACTAAAGGCTGTGTTTGTTTCATATAATGATCAGTATATGGAAAATAATTATTGTTTAATTCTTATAATTGAAAAGGATTTAATCATTTTTCTTCATAATATAAAAATTCCCATGGAACCCCTGCAGTTATTAACTTGACATGTAATTCAACACAATGCTGCTCAACTCCTTCATTTGGGAGTAGGGCTGGGTTATGGGAATGGGCTGACAGGGCTGTTAAGCCTGAAGCTGAATATGTGGCCTATTTCACTATGGACTAAACTTGCATGTTAATTTCCACCATTCATGGACTACACCCAACTTCCTTTTTGAAAAATTGGGTAACATCCTTTCTTTTTGCCGGACCACGTAATCGGAGCCGGCCAAGAAGACTGAGTGTCTCTTACTGAGTGAGCCAGCCTTGTTAAATAGCGTAGTGGTTAGAGATGTGGACCTGCAAGCAATTGGTCCCGCGTTCGATTCTCGTCACAATCAAAACAAATTGTTTTGTTCCAGATAGACAAACATTTTGCGGGATACAACCTTCAGTAGCTATGTTATAGTAAGCCTAAATCATGCAGATTGACAGTGTTATTTTGGCCCATGCAAATGATATGCTTTTTATCGTCTTGTCATTTTCAGTATGAAAGCTTTAACAATTAGCCTACAATATAAACAAAAATATAATTAGAAAGAGATACATTATTACACATATATCCTATTCATATTTTCATTAATTTGCAGTTTAACAGATTTTTTCTGCATGCATCTCATTATCCCTCATTCGGATCGGATATGGCCGACTTTAGATATCAGTCAGATTGTGTATTGATTTTACAACATTTTAGATGGATGTTTTGGGTATAGGATAAAAATGTCACTGATACAGTTCGGCAGGGATATTTATTTTGTGATCCCAAGAAGATCTCGACCTCAGGACACTTTCTTGGCGGACAGTGAAGCACATTCACGAGGTTGTAAGACATTTATTCTTGCGCATCCTCAGGGAAGAGACTAATAATAGCCTCATGGAAATAATGGGTCTTTTCGTATTTAAGATTACATTCTTGCAATGGAAAGTTTGGAAAAGTTATTATTTTTTTTTTTTTTATAAAATCGAGGCTAATCAATACAATTAGTGAGATATGCACCCTACCTGTTAAATAAAACCGCTAGTCAGGAACATTTTGGTGACTGGAAATATCTTTTTCAGGTCACTCCTCTGAAGATCAGTTGTGAAAATAGATGTAATTTCTTACCGTTATTGACCTGTGTGATATGCACTTCTGTGCGCATTTTATGTGCCTTATTAGCTATCCATCTGATGTGTCGATTCTTCATAATAACTTTATTCAGTTATGTAGTGCGCCTCATATATTGTGCAGATCATGCAGATAGTCAATGTTATTTTGGCCCGCGCAAATTATATTCTAGCTTATTTGTCTTCTCCTGTCACTTTCAGTTGGAAAGCTTTAACAATTAGCCTACAATATAAACAAAATTATAATTAGATAATCGAAGGAGATGCATGTATAATGTACAGTGGGGAGAACAAGTATTTGATACATAGCCGATTTTGCAGGTTTTCCCACTTACAAAGTATGAAGAAGTCTGTAATTTCTATCATAGGTACTCTTCAACTGTGAGTAACGGAATCTAAAACAAAAATCCAGAAAATCACATGGTATGATCTTTAAGTAATTAATTAGCATTTTATTGCATGACATAAGTATTTGATACATCAGAAAATCATAAAAAACTTAATATTTGGTACAGATACCTTTGTTTGCAATTACAGAGATCATACGTTTCTTGTAGTTCTTGACCAGGTTTGCACACACTGCAGCAGGGATTTTGGCCCACTCCTCCATACGGACCTTCTCCAGATCCTTCAGGTTTCGAGGCTGTCGCTGGGCAATACGGGCTTTTAGCTCCCTCTGAAGATTTTCTATTGGGTTCAGTTCTGGAGACTGGCTAGGCCACTCCAGGACCATGAGATGCTTCTTACGGAGCCACTCCTTAGTTGCCCTGGCTGTGTGTTTCGTGTCGTTGTCATGCTGGAAGACCCAGCCACGCTCCATTTTCCATGCTCTTACTGAGGGAAGGCGGTTGTTGGTCAAGATCTCGCAATACATGGCCCCACCCATCCTCCCCTCAATATGGTGCAGTCGTCTTGTCCCCTTTGCAGAAAAACATCCCCAAAGAACGAGGTTTCCACCTCCATGCTTCAAGGTTGGGATGGTGTTCTTGGGGTTGTACTCATCCTTCTTCCTCCAAACATGACCTTCTCCCATTCCTCCTCTGGATCATCCAGATGGTCATTGGCAAACTTCAGATGGGCCTGGACATGCGCTGGCTTGAGCAGAGGGACCTTGCGTGCGCTGCAGGATTTTAATCCATGACGGCGTTGTGTGTTACTAATGTTTTTTTCTTTGAGACTGTGGTCCCAGCTCTCTTCAGGTCATTGACCAGGTCCTGCCGTGTAGTTCTGGGCTGATCCCTCACCTTTCTCATGATCATTGATACCCCACGAGCTGAGATCTTGCATGGAGCCCCAGACCGAGGGAGATTGACCATCATCTTGAACTTCTCCCATTTTCTAATAATTGCACCAACAGTTGTTGCCTTCTCACCAAGCTGCTTGCCTATTGTCCTGTAGCCCATCCCAGCCTTGTGCATGTCTACAATTTTATCCCTGATGTCCTTACACAGCTCAACATTGTTGAGCTTAAACAACTGCTTACAGGTATTTTCAGCGGTAATTGAGTGGACAGGTATTTGCATATAGCGGGAAGTGGAGACGTGATCAGAAGCTTTTTTGTAGACTACTAAGTGTCGTGGTTAGACTAGTACTGTTGTAAAGGAATTGGAAAATGTATTTATTTTTTATATCATTAAAATACAAACCCAACTCATGACGACATTTAAGAAATGTATTTAGATTTTAATTGTAATTCATAATATTCTTCTATTTACCATTTGGCTTCATTGACCATACACTGCAGACGATGCTTAGTGGCGTAGTGCAATGTGAGATGAGATGTGCACTCCACTTGTAAAATAAAACAAGCAGTCAGGGAAGCTCCAGTGACTGGCAGAACTTTTTCATGTCACTCATGTGAGAATTACCCTGATTCACAATTATGGAATTTTGTCACAATATCATAATAGTGAGTAATTTCCATTGCGATTAGTACTAAGATTGTCTATCGTCCCTATGCATCACATCAGTTATTTACATTTAATGGCTAACGTTAAAGGTGCACTATGCAACTTAACGCCACCTATCAGTATTGAGTTGTATATCGGTTCTAGAACTACACTAGGATCTGACATTGACATTACTAACTACGAGCATACTGACCAGTCTGAAGCAGTGAACAATGAACTCAGACATTTGTTTTAAATTGTGTTAAAGTTGATGGGCTCATTCTATAACAACGGAACACAGAATTAACAAAGTAAACAGCTAAATAATTCAAAACATCATCTGGGCTATCTATTGCGTTAGATGCATTTCCATATTTCAGAGACTCGTTCATGGCAATCTAGCGAACATGAAACCATAATCGTGCTAGCTAGCGCTAGCTGGAACAATAATATGCGCGCTTCAACCAGTTTGCACAAGGCAATATTTTGCTAAAAAGCAATATAATTGCTTCTTCTGAGCAATATTCACTTGTGCATAAGGTTTAATCAAACAACCCACAATGCATGTTCATTTTTCCTAACATTTTGCAGAGAATACCAGGTTGTAACACATTTCCCGCAAGAAATGGAATCTCTGCTCAGACTCAACTTAGCTTGTTAGCCTTATTGTCCCGACCAAAGACTTTGGAGAAACCTTACTAAAAGTTATCTTTGTAGTAAGGGGGTAAAAGGGAGAGTGGTTGGAAATTTTACCAATAGAAGGTTACCGGGGGATGTCTAGGGAAATTAGTGCAAGGGAACGTAACCTTAGTGATAAATGAAATATAAATGTTTAAAGATGTAAACATATGCAATCATAAATGACCATGATGTGCTGGAAGTTCTTAGAGAAGGTAGATAATCTTTCGTCACAAGCCAAAAATGTTAAAGATCATATGTTTCACGGCCTACGTTATCCTCAATGCTCCTCATCAGTCAAGTCCAGAAGACAAGGGTCTGTGTAGCAACCCGGAACTTCGAGTTGATCAGTCTGGTCACTTCGATTTACATATGTGTATGTGCCTAAATCAGTTATCATAAGCGATCATATTGTGTAGGTCGTTTAACACGAACCACAAAGTAAAATGGCGTGTGTACCTGGGTCTAACAGAAAGTAAATTATGAACAAGCAATATCACAGTAATCTAAATTCCAAAGTAATACAATTTATTCCAATCAAGTAATAAAGTTACAATAAAATTGTTTTTACACATCAACACGATTCATCGTCCTCCTTTATAGCCTAACAGTCTACCAATTATACTATAATTATTAAGACATTAGAGCCCGAAGGTGTGCTAGGAGCTTCTGTTAAAGATAGACTCCTGAATATGAGTACAACACAACATGTCGGGAGGTCTCTTTGACGATGACAAACTGCCATACATTTTTGGAGACATGGCTATTTATCCAAAATCCTACATCTAAAACACTCCTCCAAATTGTCATTAGCATTACTTTTCCTTGGTAAACACAATGAACAGAAAGGACAGGAACTGTCCCACTTAATCAATGCAAAATTATCGAATGGACAGGGCGTTGCTGCCAGTTGTTGTCTGACAAAGACAATCATTTCTACAATGTTCTTGTGAAGTTTGAACCATAACCCTAAACCATAAAGCAGGGAATAAACAGGGAATAACCAAACACTACAGATAAATGTCCACTCCAGTTTGCTCAGTGTTTCACATGTCTCCAGATGAGCACAGGAGGGTGGGGCTAATGGCCCACACCTGGTGATCCAGATCTTTGGAGAAGCAAATGTTGCCCAGGACACTGATTAACATCACCAAGGGTCTGTTAGAGATTTGGTGGGGCCAGATCTTTAGAGAAGCAAATGTTATGCAGGACTCCTGAATAACATCACCAAGGGTGTGTTGGAGACTTGGCGAGGAAAGACGCACCTCTTCGTTGACTACCCTTCCAATCTTCCTCAACAGACATTTCTCATTACACTACATCTTCACTGATACAGATAGAATAAACAAGAACATTGAATGATTTCTTTGTTGTATAATTGTTTCTCTGTCATCATCAATCTTGTAACTTACACATGGATTTCCTTGACTATCTAACCAACTAGCTAAATGAGGTGATGTATCCTAATTAGAAAGGTAGCCAACTCGGCATCACAATTCACACAAACTTCAGCTCTCACCATCAAGTGCAAAATGTACCCTAGTTTGTCTTATGCTTGCGTGGCTTCTGTATATTTTTGTTTCTTGGACATTCAGTGAAGGCTACATGAACCCAAACAAAGCTTGTCACTGGCTTACACCACACACACCTTCAAGGAAGTACACACCTACGAACGACGCAGCCTTCTACATTTTACTTGTAACCATTGCACTGAGAATAGTGTCAGTCTTGACACTCTGCCAGAGATGTTTTTTTTAATGTTAACTGATATTAGGTATGGGTTATTATTGGTTATTTTAAATGGAAAATGCTGCATAGGGCACTGTTAATTAGCAATGGCTAGTTAGCTGTCTAGAAAGATACATCAGCCATCTAGCCATTTGTTGTATTTATCGGAAATCAGGAAACTTCAAGCTTGCAGCTAATAACCTTAAACCAGGCTTTTTCCTGCCCTATAATTAAAATATCTACAATAATATATAGCAACACAATTCATTCTTGAAAATACAAAAAAAATTTAATTCACATTGTTGCCACCAAAAACCCATATCACTCGGATGCATAGTCATAGCAACCATGCAACATACCTTTATTGCAAACCCAATCAAACATAAATACAGGGAAAAGGTTAATATATTTGAGCGGTTTAAAAAAACATTACAATCTTTATTGTGGGAGTATTTGGCTCTACCATTAAATTCTGTTCATCAGATGGGTTAGAGGGAGGTCAACTTATCGAGAAAAGCTTGCACTTGACCTTCAGAGGTGGCACAGGAGTTTAAATTGCAGTAAAGAAAATTATAGGTGCCAATTATAACACACAAAAAACCTGAAGGTTAGGCAATCTTTGCAATTATTACAGTGCAATTATTATTTTTTTGCATATTTGTGGGTCTTAAGTGGCGACATGACTGGGCTCACAATGAAAACTGTCTGCCAGAAAATTCAGGTGGGAATCTGCCCTGAAGAGCTTCTAACCATTTGAATTCATTTAAAGTACCTGAAGAGCTTTTATAAAATTATGTCTAAGCATCCTGGTAGATCTAATTAAGTGACATTCATTAGCCAAGTGGGCTGGACCACCACAGTATTTCTCTTCAACAAGTGCTATAGATGATGAGAGGCCTTGTTTACTCTGGGAGAACTTCTGAATTTGTATTAGTCTGCACCATGCAGACAAAAATGTAATTGTTTAATGAAGAGGTATTAATTTTCATTGGGGAACCTATGATTTTTCTGACAGAATTCCTATGCGCCCAATTCTTTTAGAGGAACAATTTCTTGAGCCCCCACCCAAAATAATATAACAACCTTCAAATTAGTCCAATTAGATTTCTACCTTGAATAACCACATTTACATTTATCAAATACGTTTGTATAGTTAATAGAATTTTGGCAACCTTACTGCATTTCCCTACTGAATTTGCAAACCTGACTTATACCAATAGCTAGAGGTTTCTTCATTGGTAAATGTACCTGTCAACATTACACAGCTACCTTTGGTAGGTCACCAGACCTGTTTTTTTTTCTTCCATAGCCTTCACACTTCAGGCCTTTAATAGGCAGCCCTGAGAAAGGCTCTCTGATAAAAGCGTGTCATCTAGGTTTTTCTTCTCGTTAAAGTTATGAAAACAAAATCCTTGTTTGGGGTGTATGTACTTCTAATTATATTTCTTAAGATAAGTAATTCTTGCTCTTTCATTTTAATGGATTACCTGGCTGGAAAACCTTTTTGTTCTGTAATTTTACTTACCGAATAAGTATAAGGATAATTTCTGATAAATGTTGCATGCTTTTCACTGTAAATGTATTTGAAATCTATTTTCTTCTGTCCTTCAGCTGCTGTGACTGCTTGACTCGTACATGTCGGAGGAGGAAGGAGCTCAAGGCCCGGACAGTGTGGCTTGGCCATCCGGAGAAGTGTGAGGAGAAATACCCCAACAATGGCTTCAAAAACCAGAAGTACAACTTCTTCACCTTTGTGCCTGGGGTTAGTTTACAGACAGGATTGTATGTTAGCTTAACCTATAAGTCTACCTTTTGGCAAATTATGAGAGGTGTCATCTGATAATTGACTTCAGTTCAGGATGCATACAATTTCAATACACTGTGTGGCCAGTTGTTTAGAACCTCAACACCATTCATGAATGTCAATTGCAGCCGTTGCTTGCCTGAATTTTAGAATGGGGTAAAAAAGTGACTTAAGTGAATCTGTATGTGGTGTGATTGTCCGTGGAAGATGTAATGGTTCTAGTATTTTAAACTGCCACCCTCCAAAACTAATCAAGCACAACAATGTATTGGGTTCAGAGTTTACGCTAGACTTTTGTTTTTGACGGCCATAATGATAATTAAAATTCCATAATTCTGGCCACATAGAACAGATACCGGACATACAGCTATGGAAAAAATTAAGAGACCACTCCTAATTTTTCATGAATCAGCATCTCTACATGTATGGCAGCCATTCCATTCCAGTGTCTCTTAAATTCCAAAACAGGCACACCTCATTTTCCGTAATGAGGTACTGATTACCTGAACCAAATCTAATTTAACAAGGAAAAGTATAAAAACCACTGCTGTGGTCATCACTATCTTCTTGCAATAGAACTGATTGGATGGCAAAATAGTGCAAGTAGTACCTCAAAGGTAATTTGAATAAAAAATAACTATTCAGCAAAAAGGTTGAAAAGTACAGCTGTGAGTGAGGAAAAGAAGGGTTCAATTCTGTCTTTACTGGCAGAGGGTTACAGTGAGCATCAGGTTGCTTCCATCATGAAAATTTCAAAGACGGCGGCTCATAAGAACAAGGTCAACAAAGCTACAGACTGGCAAAGGGCGAAAACTGTCCACTCACCAAGATGACAGTCAACTCACTCATTGAATGTCTCTCAACAACTGTAGGATGACATCAAGTCACCAACAAAAAGAATGGCAAACAGCAGCTGGGGTGAAGTGCCCTGGCGAGGATGGTTCGAAACAGGCTCCTAGGAGCAGGGCTGAAGTCGTGCAAAGCTAGAAAAAAGCCCTTCATCAATGAGAAGCAAACAAGCCTGGCTGAAGTTTGCAAAAGAACATAGGTATTGGATGATAGAGGAATGGAGTAATGCTCATCCTCTCTGACAAGTCAATGTTCAGCTTTGCCCAACAACTGGTTAGACCGAGACCTGGAGAGAAATTCTTGAACTGATCCTATACATATATAAATGGGTTGCTAGTTAAAGGTACTGAGTCCCCATGTTTGGATGAGAAAAGGAATGTAGTAGAGGGGGATCTGATATTTGCCTAGGGGGCATCATTGGCTGGTATCAGTAGATTATAAGGTTACTCATTAATCTGCGCATCTGTATAACTCCTCAGGGCATCTATTGTCTGTCCGGATGCTGTAAGAGCTCTTTAGAGTTCAAGAGGTTACCCATGTGGGGTAGGACAACTTGCCCCTTGTGTGAAGCCCTAGGTATTGACAGAACTTAAGGAATGTGTTTTATTGACAAGACATATGGGCAGCATCTTACCACACCCCTTTTAACTGTAATAAATACGAACTGTTCATGTATCTACTTCAGGGAGTCCTTGGATTATTATTTTTGTAAGCGTTTGACGCGTCCCTCTATTTGCAAATAAACTGTTAAATATGCCAAGATAATTTTGTCTCTGTACTTCTGTACTGAATTTACCATCACAAGAGGCCTACAAGCCACAGTGTCTCACACCTACTGTGACATTTGGTGGAGGATCAGTGATGATCTGGGGATGCAAGGCTGGAATTGGACAGATTTGTCTTTGTGACGGAATCATGAATCAAGCCAAGTACAAGGTTATCCTGGAACAACACCTGCTTCCTTCTGCTCTGAAAATGTTCCCCAACTCTGAGAATAGTTTTTTCCAGCAGGACAATGCTCCATGCCACACAGCCAGGTCAATCAAGGTGTGGATGGAGGACCACCAGATCAAGAACCTGTCATGACCAGCCCAATCTCCAGACCTGAACCCCATTGAAATTCTCTGGAATTTGATCAAGAGGAAGATTGATGGTCACAAGCCATCAAACAAAGCCGAGCTAATAGAATATGTGTACCAGGAGAGGATTATTCCACCAAATATTGATTTCTGAACTCTTCCCAAGTTAGAACAGTATTTTGTTGTTGAAAAATGCATTTATTTACTTGTCATTATTTGAGGTCTGAAAACATGCAGATTTTTTGTTTATTTTGAACAGTTATTATTCTCTACAAATAAATACTCTAAATTACAGTATTTTTAATTGGAATTTGGGAGTAATGTTGTCAGTATTTTTATAGAATAAAACAAAACTGTTCATTTTACTCAAACACATACCTATGAATTGAGAAAAACAGAGAAACTGATAATTTTGCAGTGGTCTCGTAATTCTTTCCAGAGCTGTATGTTTTAAATAGCCATATAAAAGCCTACATTTTAGCAGCAATAAAACACAAACGCTGATCCAACAAATGTTTAAATTTATTTAAATTAATGAGCCAAATGGACTCTTCCCAATCTTTGCAAACTGAGCATGTAGGCTACAACTAGGGCTGTCGCAAATATTACATTATTGCCTGATCAAAATTATTTGAGCCAGATTGCAATCATTTTTATAGGTAACAATCTTTTTACACCATATTTTGATACCAAACCTCATGTTTCCAATCTGAAAAGGGATTTTGAGGCCAATGCTAGAAACGTCTCAACAAATACAATGCAAATTATGTCCATTTCCATAGGATGTCAGAGCGTTTGACAACTCTGCGGAAAGTTACAGGCGCAGATCATTTACTGAAACTCGTTTGCTTCTAAATCTCATTATGTTTAAATCTAGTTTAAATTTGTTTTGCAGTGCACCATAATGTAGCTTGATTTTGCAACATGATTATTTAATAGATAAATGCATTTCAGTCACTTATTTGTCGCATCAACTATGATCGACCAAAGGAAAAAACACTCAAGCGTGTATAAAATATTTGGACTAATATTGCAATATGTTTATTTCCAAACATATTTCCTAACTTGATAATGCTCATTAAAATGTATGGATATAAATACACTGCTCAAAAAAATTAAGGGAACACTTAAATCACACATCAGGTCTTGATGAACGAAATATATGTAAAGTTCAAAATCTTTACTGTACACTGTGTAATTCGTTGGGAATTTACAACGGTCAATGGAAACCAAAATCACCAACCGATTGAGGGCTGGATTCAAACTCAAACTGAAAGTCAAAGTAAACAATTGAAATAACGTGTGAATTTCATCACGGCAACTCATAATGTGACTCCGTAGTGTGTATGGCCCCCACGTGCCTGTATGCACTCCCGACAACATCTGGGCATGCTCCTGATGAGACGGAGGATAGTGTCCTGGATGCAGGTCTCCTCCCAGACCTGCATCAGGGCATCAGTGAGCTCCTGGACAGTCAGTAGTGGTGGCACCGATATATAACGTCCCAGAGGTTCTGAATTGGGTTCAGATTTGGGGAATGTGAGGGCCAGTCAGCGGCATCAATGCCTTCATCGTCCAGGAACTGCCTACACAATCGGGCCACATGAGTCCAGCCATTGTCCTGCAATGGAGGAATACAGGGCCCACTGCACCAACAGACCAAGATCTGACCATGGGTCTGAGGATTTCATCCTTGTACCTAACTGCAGTCTGGGTACCGTTGGCCAGCACATGGAGGTCTGTGTGGCACTCCAAGGAAATGCCTCTACAAACCATCACTGACTCACTTCCAAACCGGTCATGCTGGATGATGTCGCAAGCAGCATAACATTCACCACGGTGTCTCCAGGCTCTTTAACATATGGGATATGTGCACAGTGTGAACCTGCTCTCATCTGTGAAGAAAATGTGCGCCAATGGTGGGCCTGCCAATTCTGATGTTCTCTGGCGAATGCCAGTCAAGCAGTATGGTGCTAGGCTGTGAGCACAGGTACCACTAGAGGATGTCAGGCCCTCATGCCAACCTCATGGAGTTTGTTTCTTACAGTTTGGCCAGAAACATGCACACCAGTAGCCCGCTGGAGGTCATTTTGTAGGGCTTTAGCAGTGCGCCTCCTGTTCCTCCTCGCACAAAGGAGTTGATACCAGTCCTGCTGCTTGATTGATTCTCTTCTACAGCCCTGTCCAGCTTTCCATGTGTAACGGCCTGTCTCCTGGTATCTCCTCCATGCTCTTGAGACTGTACTGGGAGACACATCAAACCTTCTTGCGACAGCACATATGGATGTGCCATCCTGGAGGAGATGGACTGCCTGTGCAACCTGAATGGGCTACAGGTACCGCTAGTGACAAGGACACTAGCAAAATGCAAAATTAGAGAAGAATCAGTCACCTGCAGAACCCTTCCCTTTTTGGGGGATGTCTAGCTTTTGCCTCTCCAGTGCACCTGTTTTCAGTTTTACTTGCACCAAAACAGGTTTCATTGATTCACAATTGTTTGTGCTTCCTAACTGGACAGATGTATAACCCTGAAGTTTAAATGACTTGGTGTTATACTGTGATGATTGTGTTTCCTTAATTTTTTTGAGGAGTGTATATGGTGTCCCATTGCATATTAAATGTTGAAACACTTTTTGCTACGTAAGGAGGACTATTTCAAATAACTAGGCTATTTCAAATAACTATGCTTTCCTCTGGCATCAGTTGCATCATTTTAAACCGGCCCGGGGATGTCTGCTTCGTCTTCAACATTTCGGAGTCATCTGCTGGAGTTGCTGCCAGTGTGTGCGGCTTTTGAATCTCGCGCCACGCTTGGTCACATGACCAAACACTGAGTAATATCTTACTGTAAGAGCGAGCGGTGGCTTGCTGTTTTCTTGGCAACAGATCATATAGGTCACACAATATTAGGCTATTTAATATGCTATTAATATATTTATTCATTTAGCATATTTCCCACCGGACATTTTCACCGTTGATATTTTCATCTGCTGAACAACAACACGTGAAACCGGCGAAAAGCAGGCATTTGGCGGCTAATGTTAACCCTGGTTAGGGTACCAAGAAAGATGCAACACACTAAAAACATTGTTATCTCTGTGCTAGGGTAAAACAGCTTGGAGAGTGGGTAAAGGAGATTAGTGAGTATCATGCAATCTTACAGGCATATAGCGGCACAGTACAACAGTGGGGTGCAGAATGGCATCTCTGGAAAACACAATTTGTCAGCCCCGGTTATGCATGGGCAATGCGGTCAGGACTGGTCATAATAAACAATTGTACACTTCAAGCTCATGGATGTACCAAATATACCCATCTCTAGGGGTGTAACGGTACATGCATCCGTACCATGCCGTTCAGTACAGGACGTTCGGTTCGGTACAATAACATTGCACTCCGAGTTAGCGCTTTGTTTTTGGAACGGGTAATTGTATTTTTCATATTATTATTCTGAACTTCATTCTCTATCTGGTATTAGTGCATAACAGATTTTACTGAAAAATCCTCCCTAGTGCAGCTTTAACTACAGTGGGAGTGGGCAAAGTTTGAAGATTTGTAATAAATTAAAAGAAATGTTATGTTTGGCTTGTCTTTTTCCACTGTACTGAAATCGTACCAAACCATGACTTATTTAGTGTTAAAAAATATATATTTGGGATATTTTTTAGTATTAAAATTTTTTTTGATGTAATTCATTATATGCAAACATTTTAAGTACATATTATTGCAACTGATCATTAAAAACATTTCCTGTAAAATACAAATAAATACATTTTATATTCTGGACACTTCCTAAACTTTTCACTGACATGTGCTTGTGATATGTTAATGGTTATTAATACTTAAAAATGTGTTAAGTTTTTATCTTACAGGTACTGCTCATATGTAAACAAACTCAACACGCACAAGTAGCCCACCACATAATATGCAAATCAACTCTTCGTTGGAGATTTCTTTCTTAAAAAACATGTTGTAACTACAACAAGCTGCCAATGACACACTTGTTTCAAATTTACTGTGCTGATACCTCTTTCTTTGTCATAATGGCTCAAATGTGTACATTTTGTCAAATAATGCATCAATAAGTATTTTTTTTTATTGTTATTGTCACTGTGATCAGTTAGTTTAGGCATTCCTAACCAACCAAAATAATTTTGCTCAGCCCAGAAAACCCCTGAAGTACCCCTAATGTTCATTTACATGAAATCCACTGAATTAGCTGTTTCACCATTAGCGCAAAATGTTTTATTTTAGGCCTCACATCTAAAAAGAAAAAGCTTTGTTCTCAATATAATGCAATGCAGGCATAACTGTTTTTTGAAAACAAGACCATCGGCCATCTAACACTGAAATTTTCTTTTATCCTTTAAGTAATTCCTTTGAGGCCATCCATAATGCTGAAATTGCCCTCTTTCTGCTTTTTCTCAGGTTCTTTACCAGCAGTTTAAATTCTTCCTGAACCTGTACTTTCTAGTGGTGGCCTGCTCCCAGTTTCTGCCAGCCCTAAAAATAGGCTACTTGTACACCTACTGGGCACCTCTGGTAAAACAATTTTTGGGGGATAAGTGCTTTCCTTTCTGTTAACACTCGTATGATTTGTATTACAGTGCTTATGATGAGTAATAAATGTCAACTATGTGTTTTGCTTTTTTCTGCCGCCCAGGGCTTTGTGTTGGCTGTTACAATGGTGCGGGAGGCTGTGGATGAGGTCCGACGGTACCAGAGGGACAAGGAGATGAACTCTCAACTTTACAGCAAGCTCACAGTGCGAGGTACATGTTTTCTTTTTTCGTTATTGTTAAAGATAATGCTGTAACTCTTAGAAGACATTTCTGTCTTCTCTACTCACTTTTGATTGGTCACATGATGCTCAGATGATGATTCACATTGTACATCGGCCTGCCCCATGCAATTACAGAATAACATACACAGGGAAGAAAAGTCCATTGTCTAGGTGTAACTGCATATATTTTTATTTTAAAATCTCCAGGACATTATGATCCAAGATCTCCTAGTGTATGTGATGGTTGTGTATACGTGTGTTTGTGTATATGTATGAGTGTGAGCAAGCCAGAGAGTTGAAAAGGGGTATTGAATGTATATTTGAGTGATCTGGTGTTAGTCAATACCTCAGACCTTGAATCAAAACTGAATGGTTTTATATTTGCGTGGGGCAAGTAAACAATCTCTTTAGGGGATGCACCGATACCGGGCTCATGTACTTGTATTCATAGAAATATGACGTGGTAACGGCATATTACTATGAAACATTAAGTGAAACTCAATGGTTGTGTCGCCTCTGGAGGCAAGTATAGAATATAGAACTGATTGGTAGAGCGAGACGATGGAGATTTCAGCAATGACAAGTAAAGTGCAAGCTCTGCTCTGCTAAATTGTCAAGACGAAGAAAGGGAAAACACTAATTGATTACATGCAATTTGGTCAAACATTATTAGACACACCCATACCTGCCAACATTTAGTTTTCAAAGTCCGGTAGATTTGGGGGGGGGGGGTGTAAGTATTATTTACTTTGCAATATTCATGATCTGTCTGTCCTTTCATGATGAAGGAAGAAATCGTGTGTCCTTGTCTGCCTCTTCTGTGTGATGGTGCCGCTGTGTTTTATTCTGCTGGGTAATGTCATTTTTACCACCGTGCGCTACATTAAAATAAATGCGGCAAACCTTACAAAAAGCGTGGAGGTTGTCAATATGACTCAGTAAAATGCATGTAAATTGTTGTGTCCAACACTGTTGAAATTTACAGCCATATTTTTATTTATTTGCGGGAACAACGCCTTCACCTGCCATTATTATCGCTCGCTTTCGGGTCTGAACTTTCCGTGAAGCTTGCGCAGAGATCAACTGCGCAACTGGGTTATAGGTTTACAGGTTGAGGTGACTAACGTGTTGAAAAGTTTATGGTGTGTGGATAGGATGCTTTTCATGCAAGATCTGGCAACTGGTCAACATTAAAACAAACATATTGGTATTTATAAAGGAGTTTGGGCCATGCAAATTACGGGAGTTTCCCAGGAGAAATAACAACCCGGGAGGGGTCTGGGAGATACGGCTAAAAAACGGGAGAAACCCGAGAAAAACGGGAGTGTTGGCAGGTATGGACACAACATTCATTCATTCATTCATCTTCTTCCGCTTCATCCGGGGCCGGCAGTCTAAGCAGAGATGCCCAGACTTCCCTCTCCCCAGACACTTCCTCCAGCTCTTCCGGGGGGACACCGAGGCGTTCCCAGGCCAGCCGGGAGACATAGTCCCTTCAGCGTGTCCTAGGTCTTCCCCGGGGTCTCCTCCCGGTGGGACGGGACCGGAACACCTTCCCAGGAACAGATGCCCGAAACAGATGCCCAAGCCACCTCAGCTGACCCCTCTCGATGTGGAGGAGCAGCGGCTCTGCTCCAAGCTCCTCCCGGGTGACCGAGCTTCTCACCCTTCTCATCTCTAAGGGATCGCCCAGCCACCCTGCGGAGAAAGCTCATTTCGGCCGCCTGTATCCGGGATCTTGTCCTTTCGGTCATGACCCAAAGCTCATAACCATAGGTGAGAGTAGGAACGTAGATTGACCGGTAAATCAAGAGCTTCGCCTTGAGGCTCAGCTCTTTCTTCACCACGACAGACCGATACATCGACTGCATTACTGCAGAAGCTGCACCGATCCATCTGTCAATCTCCCGTTCCATCCTTCCCTCACTCGTGAACAAGATCCCTAGATACTTAAACTCCTCCACTTGAGGCAAGCACTCACCACCAACCTGAAGTGGGCAAGCCACCCTTTTCCGACTGAGGACCATGGCCTCGGATTTGGAGGTACGGATTCTCATCCCCACCGATTCACACTCGGCTGCAAACCGTCCCAGCGCATGCTGAAGGTCCTGGTCTGAAGGGGCCAACACGACAACATCCGCAAAGAGCAAAGACGAAATTGTGTGGTCCCCAAACCTGACACCCTCCGGCCCCTGGCTGCGCCTAGAAATTCTGTCCATAAAAATTATGAACAGAACCGGTGACAAAGGGCAGCCCTGCCGGAGTCCAACATGCACTGGGAACAAGTCTGACTTACTGCTGGCAATGCGGACCAAGCTCCTGCTTCGGTCGTATAGGGACCTGACAGCCCTTAGCAAAGGACCCAGGACCCCATATTCCCGAAGCACCCTCCACAGGACTCTGCGAGGGACACAGTCGAATGCCTTCTCCAAATCCACAAAACACATGTGGACTGGTTGGACAAACTCCCATGAACCCTCCAACACGCCGTAGAGGGTATAGAGCTGGTCCAGTGTTCCACGGCCCGGACGAAAACCACACTGTTCCTCCTGAATCCGAGGTTCTACTATCGGCCGTATTCTCCTCTCCAGAACCCTGGCATAGACTTTC
Organism: Esox lucius; assembly: GCF_011004845.1. Lineage (NCBI taxonomy): Eukaryota > Metazoa > Chordata > Actinopteri > Esociformes > Esocidae > Esox > Esox lucius. The sequence goes on from NC_047578.1 coordinate 29,126,053, forward strand.
CCGGGGAGGCTGAGAAGTGTGATCCCCCTATAGTTGGAACACACCCTCCGGTCCCCCTTCTTAAAAAGAGGGACCACCACCCCGGTCTGCCATCCCAAAGGCACTGTCCCCGACCGCCACGCGATGTTGCACAGGCGTGTCAACCAAGACAGCCCCACAACATCCAGAGACTTGAGGTGCTCAGGGCAGATCTCATCCACCCCCGGTGCCTTGCCACCGAGGAGTTTCTTAACCACCTCAGTGACTTCAGCCCGGGTGATGGACGAGTCCACCTCTGAGCCATCATCCTCTGCTTCCTCAATGGAAGACGTGACTGCGGGATTGAGGAGATCCTCGAAGTACTCCTTCCACCGCCCGACGACATCCCCAGTTGAGGTCAACAGCTGCCCACCTCTACTGTAAACAGAGTTGGTAGGGCACTGTTTCCCTCTCCTGAGCCGCCTCGACAGGCACCGGAGACCTTGCGGCCACAGCTCAGAGCGGCCGCTTCGACAATGGCGGTGGAGAACATGGTCCACTCGGACTCAATATCTCCAGCCTCCCTCGGGATCCAGTCGAAGCTCTGCCGGAGGTGGGAGTTAAAGATCTCTCTGACAGGAGACTCGGCCAGACGTTCCCAGCAGACCCTTACAGTACGCTTGGGCCTGCCGAGTCTGTCCAGCTTCCTCCCCCGCCATCGGATCCAACTCACCACCAGGTGGTGATCAGTTGACAGCTCCGCCCCTCTCTTCACCCGAGTGTCCAAGACATACGGCCGCAGGTCAGATGAAACGACAACAAAGTCGATCATCGACCTGCGGCCTAGGGTGTCCTGGTGCCATGTGCACTGATGGACACCCTTATGCTTGAACATGGTGTTCGTTATGGACAAACTGTGACTAGCACAGAAGTCCAATAACTGAACACCGCTCGGGTTCAGATCAGGGGGGCCGTTCCTCCCAATCACACCCCTTCAGGTGTCACTGTCGTTGCCCACGTGGGCGTTGAAGTCCCCCAGTAGAACGATAGAGTCCCCAGTCGGAGCACTTTCCAGCACCCCTCCCAGAGACTCCAAGAAGGTCGGGTACTCTGCACTGCCGTTCGGCCCGTAGGCACAAACAACAGTGAGAGACCTATCCCTGACCCGTAGGCGCAGGGAAACGACCCTCTCGTTCACCGGGGTAAACTCCAACACATGGTGGCAGAGCTGGGGAGCTATAAGCAAACCCACACCAGCCCGCCGCCTCTCACCATGGGCAACTCCAGAGTGGTGAAGAGTCCATCCTCTCTCAAGGAGTGTGGTTCCAGAGCCCAAGCCGTGCGTAGAGGTGATCCCGACTACCTCTAGTCGGAACCTCTCAACCTCACGCAAGATCTCAGGCTCCTTCCCCGCCAGCGAGGTGACATTCCACGTCCCTAGAGCTAGTTTCCGTGTCCAGGGATCGGGTCGTCTAGGCCCCCGCCTTCGACTGCCGCCCGATCCTCTCTGCACCGACACAACACATAATTCAATTAGTATGCTAATGCTAGCAGCGCATAAGCACAAAAACATCTAACATTTTGCAGAACCTCAACAACAGCTAACTCCAACACTGGAGAAGCGAAATAAAATGTCCAGAGACAGTCCGAGGGCAGAAAAGATAAAAGAGCCGAATATGAAAATATTCAATGAATCGTGCACAGTTTACTATTGCACGGGCATCAGAGCAGAGAAACAACGTTCAGTGTATCAAACTAGCTAGTTAGGTAAGAACAAAGTAACTCGCTGTGTCTGTATTCGCACCTTCACAGCTCGATAGCAACAGTTAGCAACAGATTAGCTTCATGCAGGCGGCGCTAGAGATGCGGCAGCAGCAATGAGACCTCCGGTTTTCGTATTTTGACTTCAAAATTAAAGTCTGCGGTGAAACGTTACATACATTCGGCAGCAACAAGAAGTCTTCAGATTTTCGTGTTTTGCCTCCAAGATAAAAGCCTGCGATGGGTTGTGTATATTGTTTATATTTTCAAAGGAAATACTATGTAGGGTATAATATAAATTTAACAAATTACTTTTTAAATAATACATTATATAAGGTAATTAATATAAGGTGAAGCACATTCAGAAGTGGTTAGAGCTTAAGTAAGTTAATGTAGAGAACCTTTCTAATATAAAGATAATCTGAGTTTTTTTAGGTTATTGTTAATTTGCTTTTGCTAATTAGGTTCGGAGAGGGATTGTGTTATACATTTGGGACGCGATTCATGAACAGTTTTAAAGAATGATTAATTGAGGGAGAGTAATTAGGTTAGTAGAGAATGATGTTAAATAAGTATTGTCAAATGATTCTAAGTTGACAAGGAAGAGAGACTGGTGTAAAGGGATGCCGTTATCGCAATACATAAAAAAAACATGTTTATAGCATCACATAGAAAAATAAAGTTTTGTGAGTATTGGAGGTTTGGAGATTCATGAGGCTGCTACAGTATGATGCTGAGGCTGTGGTGACGAGTTGTTGTGTGTGTGGCCAGTATGCTAAAGTTAAAAGCAGAAACAACTAATTTGTCATTGGAAATAATATGTTTGTATTAAAAAAATACCTTATTATCTCAATGAAATGTACTGAAATTAATGTATTCATGACACGAAAAGGAAAATATTTTGGCCAGTACATTTTTTTCATCTACCAGTCACCTTGGCAGGTGAGACAAAAAGTGCATTTCGGACACTTTATGCCAGTATTGGGACCGATTGGGACACACTAACTTGTCATAAAATTGCATCTCAACCTTAGATAATGTTGTCATGCGTTAACATCACGCCAAGTTTGTGTTAAACTGAATAACATTTTTTATGAAGTTTACTTCCACCACAATTAGCATCAATTAACTGCATGGCTTACTAAAAAAATCCTACCTTGTGCAGCTTTGAGTACTTGGTGTCGGTTCTCGGTATCAGCAAATACCCAAATATAAGTACTTGTGGTGTCGGTGCATCCCTAAATCTCTTGGAAATTCAGTGAAAGAAAGAAGAATATGATAGGCAAAATAGGCCTGTGGTTTTAAGATTCAGCATTGTTTTCAAGGACCAAAGATCACTACATGCCTTTTATTTCACCACTGTTTAAACAAACAGTATGTGTTTAAAAACAATAGTCAATGAACAGTTGAAGTGCCTATAAAGAATACATTAACAGATAAACATTAGAAATCGCACCCTTTCCATCCATTTAGAGTAAAGTCTCATGTTGGATCTGTTCTTTTTCTTTCAGGCAAAGTTCAAGTGACGAGTTCTGACATACAAGTGGGTGACCTCATCATTGTTGAAAAGGTATGTCTCCTTTAGATCTTGTCTCTGGGTTATTTGTGTGAGCTATGTTGTAGTTGTCTATATTCACTTTGCCTTGGAGTATCACATAGCCCTGTGTGATTCATATGCCTGGATCACTCTAACTGCCTGGTCAAGGAAGTGACCTTGTACAATTATTCAGGAATATCCCAGGACTACTGTTACTGCTCTCACTAATATTTTGACACTCATATACTGTGCTCAGTCAATGACCTAGGTGGACTGTTTAATTCTTCTCATCTGTATTAATGTAACTATACTGTGCATATGTTTTGTTGCAGAATCAAAGGATCCCTGCAGATATGATATTTCTGAGGACATCTGAGAAAGCTGGTGAGTGGGCTCTCATGGAAAAAGCAAGACATATACTCCCAAAGCACAATAACTCATCTGTATTATGTTCTTGCATAACTATGTTACCTGAGTTATATAATAAAGTGTAACATTATCTTACCACTACAAAGTTTCATAGTCAATATTTTTTTCTAATCTATCAAAATGTGCTTCGTTAATGGCCCATTTCCTAAACTGCAGATTGAAGTAAATAGAAAAGTATTTGGTAATTTTTTTTTATATTAATAACCACATGGAATAAATGCACAATTATCTGGGTAAAATTAACCTTGCAATTAGGTGTGCAGGGCCATGTATGTAAATACAGTGAATATCAAGTCTCCATTTTATTAGAAAATGCAACATTTGTTGATGTAAACGCTGAAATCAAGACGTCAGACACTTCTAATCAACAGTATTTAAACGATCAAAATGAATAATTTCTCAGAAAAATAAGAAATTAAAAAAAACTGTCAACACTTTGGTTCTTTACTTGGCACATTCTACAACAGTTTTTTTTTTTTTTTTTTACTCCTATGCCTCATTTATGTGGAAACTACTTTTTTTAAGAAAGTGTAAAATGTATAGATATTGTATTTTATACATGATTATAAAAAAATATTTTTCTAGTTATTCGTATGGTGATTCATTTTATTGGATTTAGCATTTCAATTTTCAAATGCAAAACTCAAACGCAGAATTAAGTCATCCTGTCCTGCTACTTTACTTTTTTCTCACAGTTAAAGTAGCACGATTTGGCCCTGATTAGTCAATATGCTGTACACACCTAATACAAATGCATACTCAAAGTAGTATTAACCAAAATCGTACATATTTGGCAGTTATAGGCAACAGAACAGTCATTACCTCCACCTTTAAATACAAATGTGAGGCAATGCTCAACATCAGCCACACCAGATTTTACTGTATTGTAAAACAGAGCAAGTTCTGACTCCTGTGTCCTCTACCATCAGCTGATTGGCTGGGGTGGGTAAATGATAACCCTGGACTCCTCCAGTGACTGATGATGTAAATACCAATTAATCAATGGTCCCATCAGATCTCAGACTCCTCCCTGAGAGGTAGCAGGAGACATGAAGGTTTCAGACATCACTTCCATCAATCTCCTGTGTACCACAATGCCCTCGTAAGGAGCACTGATCTCTTTATGCCCTCATAACACCTCTGTGGTGAGCGCAGTCCATACCGCCAGGGGGGAAGGAGACATTAATCATCCTCAGCGATGTTTTCCATCATACTTAAGCCCCCCCTAGACCACAATGAAGCTGCCCTTTAGCCCCTCTTGTCATATAGCCACCCTCATCTGTCGGATTAATATGGAATATTACTTTGACTCAATACAGTTCATGACCGCTAAGCATTTATTGGGCTCCTGTGGGCGGCTCAGTAGTTTTCTCACAGCTCTATATTGTGTTGTGCACACATGTTGAAGGCAGCCATACTGTATTGGTCATGAACTGTATTAACGCTTAATACTGTTACAATAAGAACTTATGAAGTGTATGCATTTTGTTTCACTAATACATTGCTTTTATCTGAGGTGCTGTCCTAAACCTATGTAAGTTTATCCTCGAAAAAATATTTAAGACTGATTTAAATATGACTAATTATTTTCTAGGTTCATGTTTCATAAGGACAGACCAATTAGATGGAGAGACCGACTGGAAGTTGAAAGTTGCAGTTGTTTGCACACAAAGACTTCCTGCTCTGGGGGTATGTGCAATAAACCTGTTTTCAGGTGACTTTTGTAACTGAGAAAATGTCATTATAATATGGAAACTGTTTTGTGTCACCAGAAATGTCTCTGCTGTGTTAAACATTTCCTGTGACAGCCGCACACCCTAGTATTCCAGTCGATTATTCCTCTGGGATTAGGTGATACTAAACATTTAGGATTGTTTTTCCATCACTACTTTAAGTTTCAGCAAGTCGTCTGGATGATTGCGTCACCCGATAAGGTTTTGTTGCTGGTGAAAAATGCTAATCATGGTAGTGTTTTTTTTTTTTTTTTTTACCCTTTATAATATTGTTAAACTCATCCTCCTTGCTTACTGTAAGCAAATTATTTATAGTAGGCTGTGAGATCATTGAAACATCAAGAGAATTTTAGCACACTTTTCAAGCGGATCTGTATAGTTGTTAACCAATGCATGTTTAGTAAATTTGATGAGGTCTATTGAGCCGGTTGGACCTCTTTATTGGTCCCATGTGTTATGAATGAATGACTTTGAACAGGAAGAACACGTCCCCCTTGACTGGATAGGGAGTTGTGTTTCCTGTCTTATTAAGAGTGAGTTGAATTGATGTTGCACAAGGGCTAATACAATCTCTTTCAGTATTGTTGTTGTTTAACCAGATCACTAATGTAGGATACAAATATGGACTTTAGATACACCTTAATCACCTTAATATACCCTTAATCAAGGGTATTTCTTTAGTTGTACTTTTTATATATTGTCTTTATATAATAATAGTGATGACAACTATGAAATAATACAGAATCATGTAGTAACCAAAGAAAGTGTTTATTACTGGATCAAAGGATACTCCTTTTACACTTCCATGTAGACTTACAATCAAATGGACCAATAGGGATGTGGATGTCCTTAGTCTACATATTCCCAAAAATATTGAAAATTTTGTTTCTTGTAACTTTGACAGGTTCAATACAAAGATGGATCACATATTAAATCCTTGGATCTAACTATTTATGGCAAGGTTACCCTTGTCAACTCACTCATACTGTCCCAGTTCCCAATTTTTTATATGACACTCCCTACACCGGGAGAGTCCTGTGAAAAAATAATATTTGATTTTATCTGGAATGGTAAGCCATAGCAAATAAAACAAACATATATTTTTATAATGAATAAGAAATGGGTGAGTTCAAACTAATGAATATCAGAGCTTTGAATCAGTCACAAATCAGTCCATTATACCAAAATTATATCTGAATTCAAAGCAGACTAGTAAGACAGGCCCATCGCAGGTATAATCAACTCATTGCAGCCATACCAGACAAATGTAGAAAGAATATTAAAACTCTAGAAAGCAATTAATCTCGCATGAGCATGGATGGTTAAATCAGACTTAACATAAAATGTTTCTCTTCCTTATTGCTACAAAAAGTCTGACTGCGACACTATACAATATTAAAAACGTTTGGGAAAATCTTTTTATTCCAATCCCATGGCACCAAATGTATGGAGTAGTATATACAACTACTAGTGATGTGTCTCTGAGAGCTTTCCAGTTTAAATTGTTGTACAGAATTCTGGCCACCAAAAAAAGTTTCTTAGATTATGGGGAATCGAGCAGTTGTACATGTGCAGACTATGCCAAGACAAAACAGAAACAATAGATCTATTTTGGTACTGTCCCATAGTGGCAAAATAAGTTTGCCTTATTGTGTCACAGTTATAGTTAAGTTACAGATTATTGAAAAATCACAATATATTGCCCGTACACTGTGCACATTGTGCCTGGCTGTGTATCATCAGTGGAAGGCCTTTCTACTTCTGTCAAAAGTGCTCCACTGTGGATGAGTAAGATAATCTTTACCTCTCTGTCAGTTTCTCACCCTAAGAGCGCTATGTGAGCACATCTGAGGGTACCTGATGCTTCGATGCAGCCTGGCTGTATAATTTAATTAATTATGTTCTGCAAGCGGCACAGGCTGCCACAGGTCACACTGCTGAAATAGAGGTTGATACAAGAGGGTTTGCACTTGAGGAGAGGGAGAGAAGTGTTTGTCTGAAATGTTTGTTTACTGTGTTACATTTTTAAAGTTTTGGGATTTACTGCAATTTATAGTTGTTTTAGTTTACTAAAATCTACTTAAGTCAAAAATTTAGACTAGGTCTAAGTTCTACTAGTCTACTTAAAATCTTTGACAAGAAGCCTAATGTAATTTAACAAGGTTATAAATCTGTCATTTTTGTCTTGTTTTGTTTTTTTGAGTGATTAATATTCTGGCTACCACATATTTCCATCAAGTTTACATTCTGATATCCTTGTCAAACTGCAGTAGACCTGCTATCCAGCGTTAGTGGACTGCTAATCACTAATATCATTAACAATTTACTAACACATGCACACCTCCTCACTGACATGATCATCTGCTCACCAATGTTTTATCTCTTGTGGTATTTCTGGTAAAATTACTGATTTTCCAACACCTCAGACGTTGTGCCTTTAGATTATCTATCGTTAGTGGAAATCAGTCTGAAGTGAAAGTTCTACTCTTCCTTCATATATCTGCAATTTCTCCTTTTCTCTCAGGACCTGTTCTCAATAAACGCTTACGTCTATGCTCAGAAGCCCCAGTTGGACATCCATAGCTTTGAGGGAAACTTCACAAGAGTAAGTGGCTCGCTGTCATCCTCCTGTCTAAATCAATGGGTGAGGAACATAATGTAAAGACGAAACGATGCCCGATTAACGCTAAGTGATATTCTACATTGACAAATGGCGCCAATGAAGTTCCTTTGAGCAGCAGCAGCAGAAGCTCCAGGAGGCACTGTGCCGAGTGCTGACATCACAAGCAGGTCCTCCCCTTCACTACTCTACCGGTCCCCTCCCTGGCAATTTTCTTTTATTAATAGCAGATTAGCACAGCCCCCACAGAGAGGACAGCCCCGACAAAGAGGGGCTTTGTGTATCGCCTTCACTCTTGGCCACACACCAGACTCAGTGAGCGAGCACTTCCTCCCACTCATTCATACTCCGCTCAGCTCTGCAGCCTTTCCTTTTGCATAAACGTGCACTTTTAGTAGCGGCCGTTCCCACAGACCCCCCCCTTAAGTATGCCTACCTATTTACGAGGGTTGCTTATCCTTTTCTTTCCTTGAGACGTATATTGTGCTTTGTGTGTATTTCCATGTTCTGCTGTTGGACTCTGAGAACCAACGTGAGAAATTATGTCAATGTCAAAGCGGTTGTGATACGACCAACCTGACATTTTATTTTTTAATGCACCGCTTCCCTTATTTTTTTAGCAGATTGACAGGATGTGGTCTTTTGGTTGTCATAATTATCATATCAGTCTGGTAATTTGAGCTGAAACTGTAGCGCTGCAATGGCACTCCTGACACGTATTTTCCCCCTCATACGACTTTTTAAGAAAGATCAGATGGGAGAAGGTTGGGTGGGTGGGTTTGGAAAAGGGGTAAGGCACAACCATTCTAAAAAAAAAAAAGAGCCCTCTGGGGGCCTAACATAGCTGAAATCTCATCTGCATCCTTCCCCCTCATTCTGTTAGAAAGGAGCCTCTATATCGCCTCATCTAGTGAAAGTATCGATAAGGCAGAAGGCCTTTGTGACTCAGACCAATGATGCCAGGTGCTTGTGGAAATGAACCGTGATGAATAGCTCTGTGTTCTAGAGTATGGGTGGTCAGCTATTACCCTAAACTAACATTGGCATTGTTGAATTAGTGAGTTAAAATTTTGTCATTTCCTATTTGCAGGAAGACAGTGACCCACAGATCCATGAGAGTTTGAATATAGAGAACACTCTTTGGGCCAGCACTGTTGTGGCATCTGGTAAGTAAAGCTGTATGGTAAATTATCTAAAAACTGTTGAAGGCCAAGATGGGTCAACTGTATTTCTGTTTCGCATCCCCTGTTGCAAGTGTTATGTAGACCTGGTGTTTAAAAATGGGCGATTAAACCACAGGTGAAATGTCTGAGCATATTAATATCTCCTGTGCCACATGGCACAGTTGTCTCTGAGTAAGTGTTTGATGCTCCCTCTCAGCCATCTTCTCCATACCACTGATCTGCAAAGTGTCTACCCATTGGCCTGACCTTTTACCACACAAACTCATACCTCCTTTCCCCTTCATAGTAACTCACTCTTCTTTCGCTGTCACTCACTCACCCCCCAATCCCAAACAGACCCCTAAGCCCTACACCCTATGCACTTTGGAGGTCTTCAAGGATTCAATAGGTGTAAACATTCCACTAATATACCTTGATTTCGGGAAGGCTGGATTTAACTCTTCACATTAAGTATTGGATCATCTCAGATATACAGGGGTACATAGGGTTTAGGTGTTTGCGTTTAGTCTACCTAATGAGTCTACCCAACATACACACACACACACACACACACACTGATCTACGCACTCAGTTTTTCCTCATATCCAGGGCAACGGTCCACCACAAAACTCTTCTCGACTTTCGTCAGAAGGATAGCATTTAGTCTCTGTCTGTGGCTGGTAACGCCACGGTTTTGCTCACCATAGTTTTGATTACCAAGGTTTTGCTCTATTTCCCAGTTATTGTGAAGCACTATGCTTCTGTCCATTATAGTTCATTATAATTAAACATATAATGCATTATGTGTATTTGTATACATCACAAATCTTCATGAGTCTTTACGAGTGTCAATAACTATGCTTATAATTCATTATTACTGTATTATATTGCATTATGAGTACATGTATAATGCTGTATAATGCGTTATGCACAAGGCCTTTAAATTAAATGTTACCGAAAAATATTATATGCCAGTAATCTAGGGAACCAGAGCTATGCAGTGGCGTATAAATAATCTCGATGTCCCCACTACAACCCCCGGGACAGACCTGCAATGACGTGCCATACACATGGCCTATTCGTTTTGACCTTGTCTTTTTCTAATAACTCCTACAAGATTTCCATGACCATTCAAAAACTTAATTAGGCCATTATTAAGATTTAAAAAATGCATTAGGCTACATAATTATTCATGAAACGAAATACCAATGATGTTTTTTACCAATCACAAATTCCCATCCAACAAACGTATTATTAGATGTTACTGTTTTATTAGGAAACACTTGAAAAGGTTTTATAAAACAGTTTTATTAGGACAGAAAGAGGAACATGTTGTTTTCATTCTTTTTTAGTTGTTACTTGTTCATGTCTACCTCCAGAACCAAATGTAATCGAATCTAATGAATAGCAATAGAATCGCAATGACATCAATGGATGAATGGGCAATAAAGTAAGAAACGCAGACACACCGATGCATGTGATTTAAGTGTAATGATGAAGAATGATGATGAGGGTAGAAACTATATAGAATCTGAACTCTCTGAGCAAGTCAGACACAACACAGACACAATTTACAGCATTCAGATCACAATGGGTAACTAAACCTGAAGATTTGACGCCCTGACAGCATTGCAGATGCTACAAAATTCAGATGAGATGGAGTCAGTTGGAGGATCAGAAATAGGTCCCGAAATTGACATGTCAGATGGCAGGTCTTCATGTGATTCCAATATTGAGCCCCCACTGCCAATGCCTGAGCCTACTCACACAAAATAAGAAATGAACCGACGGCGACCAATGAGTACTGTTTGCAGTGCAACCGTTGTGTTTGCCGGTCCTGCTCACACAAACCTCCAAAGATGTGTGCTGACTGTGAGGCAGTTCAAGTTAAAAGTTCAAGCGAGATGCAAAATTGCATGAGCCCACATCATACAAAACAAGTTACTTTTCTATATTTTATCAAATAGTCAATTTCATAATGCTTGTAGACTACTGTAAATCATCCTTTGATCATTCTTTTACTCTACATTTGTCGATCTCTGGATGGGAAATTCAAACACACGTTGTAGAGAAGGATGGAGGTGATAGATATTGGGCATGAAAAGTAACTGAATTAAGCTTGACAATGTATGAGAGTACTAACTACCTCTATACGAAGGACTCTAGGTAGGAAATGTGATGCCCCATTATGTTAACTTTGTAATCATTGGAGAAGAAGATCATGGAAGATCAACATCTTGGACTCATGCTCGTAAGGGAATGCTTTAAGCCATGTAGTGGCTAGTAGGCCTTTGAAATGTCCACGGCAGAGCTACGCTTCCCAGTCAATCTGGTACATTGGAGTTTCACCTACTCAAACAGGACTTCAGCGTTCATCTGAGCTGAAGGTAGAAGTTAATGTGATTGCTTGACTCATTAAAAAGGGGCTGAAGCTTGCATTTGAAACATGCTCAGTCAGTGCTCTTCAACTTCTGTCCGGAAGTGCCGAAATACTTTTGTTTTTCATCCTTTCTTTATAATAAAGAACTGATTCAGACCCAGGACACCATTTGAATACAATTAACTACTAGGTAGAAGCAAAAATCTATACCTGCCCTCCAGGACCAAATTGGAATGGCCTTGCTCTAAGCAAACAATTTAAGGGTTAGTTCTTGTCCCTACATTCAACCCTAAACCTTGACACCCACCTTAACACTAACCCTACTATAACACTTATAGAATTACATTTAAAATGGAGGGATTTGAATGTAGGGACATCAGCTCCATCGACTCAACTAATCACAAACCTCCAGGGCATGTTTGAGTGGGTGAAACTCCCCAGAGAGAGCAGTGAGGCCAGGGTGGGTCAGTCATGCCGGCCCGGTCGAGAGACTCCTCCATTTTAATCCGACAATGGATGATGAAATCTGAGGAAAGTGCGATGCCATGTTTTGCTTAGGAAACTGCCAGGTTCCCTGAGCAGCCACCCAGTGAATGTTTGGTTTAATCTGTTCCCCACATGGCATTATATTCATTCTGTCGTTCAGTACTTTTGACCGGGGTGGTACATTAGGAGTCTGGTCAAAGCTAGAGCACTTCATAATTAACAGTGTGCCATTAGACGAACACCAGAGAGTGACAGCAAGTGGCCAATGTTTGGGCATAATGCTTAAACAAGATAATTTCACTTGATTCCTCATTATATTAATCACCTCGACATGACGAAAAGCCTCGGTTCCCTTTTGGGAGAAAATCTACAAATAAAATTAATTTGATCAACTTTATCAATTTTATTTATACGAATAGGCTGTACCCTATGTGTTGTCCATTCTTTGAAATGTATTGTGTTTATCAAGCAACCATGCTTTAGGCCTATGTAAGCTATTAATGTGTATATCCTTTGATTGTGTATATCCTTTGACTAGTCGATAATGTCTCTTAATCCAGCTTGTACATCATCAAAATTAGATCTAAATGAAAACTCAGTTCTAATGGGTTTATCTTTGAATCATTTAAGTGTTGTGTAATTTTCATTTTGTACATTTGTAGGGCCTAATGAACTAATTTAAATACTATAGCCTGTGTTCTTAGAAATAATCGTTCTATGTATTCTTTTTTTAGTAGTGTTTTTGGTATGATGAGACCTTCAATACAAACACATGTTTGTCTTTTTCAAATTCATTAACCATTTAAAACAAGCAAATTCTGTAATTCATAATTTTTTAGACTTGTGTATAGTTTGATGACGACCTAGCAGATGAACTGATGCTTCGGTTGGATGGTGATGCTGCGGAGGAGAATGATCATGCTAATGATGCCAAATGGCGTTCGGCACTAGCCGATACTGGGGGTCAAAAAGGCTTGCCGTTGCTAATGTTAAGCTAATTTATTATTAATGGCCCATTCATCTTCTGTAATAAGACCGCCTTAATAAATTTGCTAATAATAATTGTGCAGTATCGATCAGCTTTTATGAGCTGCTTCCAGTAGAAAGGTCCAGGACCCAGGAGCCTGACGCATTAAAGCCCTGTGTATTGGGCTAAGTGGCTGCAGAGAACGTATTGCTCCACTCCCTCTGGTCTGCATTATTGTGCGACTTCCCATCCCAGTCTGTCTTCCTTGACAGAGATGAGTCTTAAATATGCGTTTGTGGTCCAGTTAACAAGCAGCATTACTTTACTTTCTTTCTTCTGTTTGGCAGGCACCGTGATAGGGGTGGTGATCTACACAGGCAAGGAGACCAGGAGTGTACTAAACACATCCTCCCCCAAGAATAAGGTGCATTTGTTTTGTTTTTCTCACAGGCAGAAAGAAGTTTGAAATATTTGTGTGTTCTTTTGTGTGAGAGACACAGGGGATGGGTAATATTAACAGAACTAAGTTACTACAAATTGCTCATATTTTGTATTACTATGTTATGTGCACAGCAATTTGAGCCCCAGAACTCCAGTCTCCATTGCGCTACATTATAATCACTAATCAATCACAATGGAGTGTTTTTTGGTCATATTTTTTCTAGATAAAGCTGGACTTGTCAATGTTTAAGGTCAAAGCCATGCTAATTAACCTAGAGGGAAATGAACCAACTTAGGATTTAAATGAAATTTTCAGCACAACGTTTATCCTGCAGAATCCCAATTAAGTGTTTTTGTCCCCAGAACGAGGAGATTAATGTGTTTCTAAATAAAATATTTCATCCCCAAGATATTCTGATTAGATATGTGGGTCAACTGATAGAGGGCTATTGATAAGATTCCACTGTCTAGCACTTTTATGGTCACAGTGAAATAAATATCTCTTGCTTGCACTGGCTTGTATCCAGATATCTCACTTAAAAGATTTATTGCCTCAACGACACTTCCACGATTAAACCCTTTTGTTGGTTGACACCAACTCCTCACCGTGAAACATTTTTTGACACAAGTACCTTTTAATAAGAAAGCTGATGTTGCCGTTCGAACAGCAAGGCCCAATGTTTTTTTTTTGTAAGCTCCGGCTGAGAGAAATTCAATATTTCAAGGGGATGATGTCAGAAGTGCCAATAATGGAAACCAGGACTGGGTAGAAAGTCGATATAGCACGGCTAAAGTCAAAAGAAGGTTTTGGCATCATATAATCTGTTGTGACACAAGCCTGCACTTGATCTGCTGCTGACAGGACGTCAGGTGTATGCTTCACTCTCTGTCTTGGAGTTGTTATACTGACTTTGAAGAACAACATGTCATTTGGGAAATTTCCCCTCTGTATATTCCTCATTCAAACTTGTCAATAAAACTTTGTATGTTTCTTTTAGTCCCTCACCATGATAAATGCTGAAATTCTTTCCCTGCAAATTGGGATTTTTCCCTTTACTTTTAAGTCCAATCACGTGGGACGTTACTGAATATACGTATATAATATGTCCTTTTAGCCTTGGTCATAGTGTTAGGATACTTTGGTTTTCGCTTAATGACTATGCATGTCCCTAGGCAGTAATTCTTTATCAAATTTCACACCAACACAGAAAATGCAAGCACTGAAGCCAGATTAAATCATTCCTTTCAGTTTTAATGGGTCCAGAATGAATAGAGAGAAAATATGCACTTTTATTCAATGATAGCATCTTTAGGTTGAGGAAATTGAGTCCTCCCACCCCACTCCTTGAATGAATAATGACTTCATCTGATCCACAACGAGCCTCTGAAAATGTTGGCCGGTCCATTGTCTGAGCAGAAGAGGATCCCTTGCTTTTCAGGCATGCACTGTGTCTTAATTTTTCTTCATTTTTATCCACCCAAACCCCCTATTTTTCTCAATAGCTCAAGCATGAACCATGTAGGGAGGATATTTCAACCCCCCTCTACATTGGGGTTTAACTACAGCTGATAAATCACTCACTGGTCCCTCAGTGCTCCCAGTTCTCTGGGGAATGGGTCTGGTAGGGGCTTAGCAGCACTGGAATTCACCCCCAGCCCTTTTCAAACCAAGTTCCTTTATTTAGGAGATGTTATGTTTTGCTGTTTTTGTAAGCACCATATGCAGATGAAAGACCTCTGTGTTCGGGGCTTTGCTGCAAGCTCTGCCAGAAAGGGGTAGGGCTCCTCTTTTTTAATTATTTTTTTTTATTTTCCCACATTGGCTGAGCGACGCACTTGAAAAATACAACAACATTTCAGACTTTCTGAAGGAAACCTCATTTCAATTTGGGAATATGCTCTTATTCGTGGTATTCAAGGAGGTTTATGGTTAACCAGGAAGTGCCACCAAACTAGTTTGACATTCAACAGAGATGTTTGGCAGTCATACAAAGTATATTTCATGATTTAAAAACCCCAGTTGAGACTTTCCTTTGATTATTAACCTACAATGTAATAACACTGGGTAACCTTTAAAATTCAAAATGTTTGTTACTATAGTCAATTCCAAATACTGTCCAACACAAATTTCAATTCCTATGTTATTTTACATTCTGCACAACTTGGCCATGGAAATTAATGGAAAAACAAACTTGAAAGTGAGAATTTGAAGCTTCATATGTTTTCTAAGTTGGGTTTATACAGTGAAGGAAAAAATTATTTGATCCCCTGCTGATTTTGTATGTTTGACCACTGACAAAAAAATTATCAGTCTGTTATTTTAAAGGTTGGTTTATTTGAACTGTGAGAGACAGAATAACAACAAATAAATTGAGAAAAACATTTTATAAATAGATTTGCATTTTAATGAGTGAAATAAGTATTCAACCCCTCTGGAAAACATGACTTAGTACTTGGTGGCAAAACCCTTGTTGGCAATCACAGAGGTCAGATGTTTCTTGTAGTTGGCCACCAGGTTTGCAAAATCCTGGTAGTTGGCCACCAGGATTTTGTCCCACTCCTCTTTGCAGATCTTCTCCAAGTCATTAAGGTTTGAGGCTGACGTTTGGCAACTTGAACCTTTTCATTTTCTATGGGATTAAGGTCTGGAGACTGGCTAGGCTACTCCAGGACCTTAAAGTGCTTCTTCTTGAGCCGCTCCTTTGTTGTCTTGGCCGTATGTTTTGGGTCCTTGTCATGCTGGAATACCCATCCACGACCCATTTTCAATGCCCTGGCTGGGGGAAGGAGGTTCTCACCCAAGATTTGATGGTACATGGCCCCGTCCATCGTCCCTTTGATGCTGTGAAGTTGTCTTGTCCCCTTAGCAGAAAAACACAGCCAAAGCATAATGTTTCCACCTCCATGTTTGATGGTGTTCTTAGGTTCATAGGCAGCATTCCTCCTCCTACAAACACAGCGATTTGAATTGATGCCAAAGAGCTTTTGGTCTCATCTGACCAGAACACTTTCATCCAGTTCTCTTCTGAATCATTCAGATGTTCATTGGCAAACTTCAGACGGGCCTGTACATGTGCTTTCTTGAGCAGGGGGACCTTGCGGGCTCTGCAGGATTTCAGTCCTTCACGCCGTAGTGTGTTACCAGTTCTTTTCTTGGTGATTAAGGTCCCAGCTGCCTTGAGATCATTGACAAGATCCTCCCGTGTAGTTCTGGGCTGATTCCTCACTGTTCTCATGATCATTGCGACTCCATGAGGTGAGATCTTGCATTGAGCCCCAGACCGAAGGAGATTGACAGTTGTTTTGAGTTTCTTCCTTTTGTGAATTATCGCACCAACTGTCTTGTAACCCATTCCCGCCTTGTGTTGGTCTACAATCTTGTCCCTGACATCCTTGGACAGCTCTTTGGTCTTGGCCATGGTGGATAATTTAGAATCTGATTGATTGCTTCTGTGTACAGGTGTCTTATACAGGTAACAAACAGAGATTAGGAGCACAGTCTTAAAGGGAGGGCTCCTAATCTTCGTTTGTTACCTGTATAAAAGACACCTGGGAGCCAGAAATCTTTCTGATTGAGAGGGGATCAAATACTTATTTCACTCATTAAAATGCAAATCAATTTATAAAATTGTTGACGCATGCGTTTTTCTGGATTTTTTTGTTGTTATTCTGTCTCTCACAGTTCAAATAAATCTACCATTAAAATTATAGACTGATCATTTCTTTGTAAGTAGGCAAATGTACAAAATCAGCAGGGGATCAAATAATGTTTTCCCTCCCTGTACATGCATAGGCTAGCACCTGTTGTCTCTAGACATACATGACAGTATTTAATCTCCAAGCATTCATAAAGTTAACCACACTTATCTAGTCTGTCTTTGTAACCTGTGGCTCTGCACTCAGCGTGACCTAACCTTTCAACCTCTGACCCCAGTTTTCTCTTCCCCACAGGTGGGTCTC
Organism: Esox lucius; assembly: GCF_011004845.1. Taxonomy (NCBI): domain Eukaryota; kingdom Metazoa; phylum Chordata; class Actinopteri; order Esociformes; family Esocidae; genus Esox; species Esox lucius. The sequence continues at coordinate 29,143,488 of NC_047578.1, forward strand.
CTGGACCTGGAGCTAAACCGCCTCACAAAAGCTCTATTTCTGGCTCAGGTGGTCCTGGCTGTCGTCATGGTAGCGCTGCAGGGATTTGTAGGCCCCTGGTTCCGCAACCTGTTCCGCTTCATTGTGCTCTTCTCCTACATCATCCCAATCAGGTACTGCTCCTACACCCAAGATGGACTCACACTTTTAATGGATGCATGACATTCATGTCATTGTACAAAGTTGGATTAACTTTTTTTGGTTGACATTTTGAAGTTGAATCATTGTGATTTTGATTTGACTGTATTTGCTTAACACGTCTTTAGCTTTACTCGCTCTTTAACTTGGCCTGTTATTTGTATGCACAGTTTGCGTGTCAATCTGGACATGGGGAAGTCGGCCTATGGTTGGATGATCATGAAAGATGAGAACATCCCTGGCACAGTGGTACGGACCAGTACTATCCCTGAAGAGCTGGGCCGCTTGGTATACCTGCTGACAGACAAAACAGGTACGAGGAAAGCATAGCCATTGGTCAACATAGCCATTGGAGATTTCCTTATTAGTTTATTTATCTTTTGGTTATTCTAAATTTGTTTGGCCTCCAATTCTTTTACAACAAATGAACATCCTCTACAGGAATCAAACCCATGTCTCAAAGTGATAAACTCTTGGGGTGGCCTTGACATACCTCTTTGTCTTACTGGGCAGAGTAGGAATAGATTAGGCAGCCTTACCTATTTATCCCAGTTGATCACATGGAAAAAGCAAAAAAAACAATCAATCCATTTGAATGGGATAACCTTGCGGGCCCCATAATGTTATTGGACGGTAGTCTCCCCCCTAATCAGGTTTATGCTCTATCAATACACATTCTGGCAAGTAGCATCCATTAAACGAGGCCAGCCGCCTCCTTTTTCAATTGTTTTTAGTTGGGACGCTCAGTCTCTTTTATATGCCTTGTCGGGTTGGTCAGAAAGGACTGGGAGTCTATATGGATAATGTAATTAGGGGGCTAAGAGATAAGCCACAACCACACATTCAGGTCCCATGACGGTACATGGTAGTTATGCTATCATGCCAAAGCCAAACATCAGCTTTACACTATCTCAAAATAACCACTTAGTTACTAGGATGACCACTGCCATATCCTTAAGTGTTTGTTCTTGGAAGATTGGAGGATAGTTAATAAGCTTAAGTGTCACAATTAAGAATGATTAAGAATTTAAGAAAGACTAAGTCTGTATTAGAATGGTGAGGTCATCTTGTTAAAAATTACACATCACACTCTTGCCACACATAATGCACGTATCCATGAAAACGTCTCTTTGGGTAGTGTGGGAATTGTGTGCCTGTGAAAAGACACTTGCTCGTGAACTTGTCGTTTGCCTTTAACTAATGCTGGTCACATGTATTTCTGCTTTGTGAACTGTAGGCACTCTGACACAGAATGAGATGATCTTCAAGCGGCTGCACCTGGGGACAGTGTCCTATGGAACAGACACCATGGATGAGATCCAAAGCCACATATTGCAGTCGTACGCACAGGTGAGCGATCCTCCTCCACCTGTCGAACTCACACTCTCTGTTTTCCTAAATGGTTCACATAATTCACCCAGCACGTCCATTTCCCCACTCACATTAAGGGCCACACACTCGACCTTGTCTGCTCTGTCGGCCTTAACCTCTCAGATATTTCCCCTTCTGTTTTCCCCCTGTCTGATCACAAGATTTTACATTTTTCTTTCTCCTCCAAAATACCCCACAACACTGATAAGCGTCTAATCTCCTTCCGTAATATCAAAGCTGTCGACCCTCTCCATCTCTCCACTGCCATTTGCTCTGCACTACCCCTGGAACATGCTCCCAACAACCCTGATGATCTGGCAAATCAGTTCAACAGCGCTCTCTCTTCCTCCCTTAACACTCTGGCACCACTTAGAGCTAAGCATGTTTCATTCACCACCTCATCTCCCTGGTTTACTCCTGAGCTCCGTTCTCTGAAGCAGGTTGGCAGACGCCTGGAACGCCTGGCTAGATCAACGGGGCTCACTATTCACACCGAAGCATACAAACATCACTTCTCTACATACAGAGATGCCCTCAGTACTGCTCGGTCCTCCTACTTCTGCAACATTATCAGTAGCTCTAATATGAACTCACATACCTTATTCTCAACAGTCAACAAGCTACTTCAGCCTCGCCATAACAACCATACCTCACATACTCTCCCTGCCAGCACTTTCCTTTCATTCTTCAAAGACAAAATCAAAAAAATCAATGCATCACTGTTAGGTCAGTTTCCCTGTTCCCTTTCTCCAACCGCTGATTACTCACTCTGTCCACCGCCTGTCCTTCGCACTCACCTTCATACATTTTCCCCCATTGACTCTGACTATATCACCAAAATTATACTCTCGTCCAAAACAACTTCCTGTTCCCTTGATCCCATTCCAGCCTCTCTCATTAAAGCCTGCCTGCCTGCACTCTGTCCCTACATCACACGCATCATTAACCTATCCCTCACCCATGGCATTGTCCCGTCCATCTATAAAACTGCTGCTGTCACTCCCATCTTAAAGAAGCCTGGACTAGATACCACCATCCTGAACAATTTCCGCCCGATATCCAACCTCCCCTTCCTTGCCAAAACCCTGGAAAGGACGGTTGCCTCTCAACTCCAACAACACCTGCTTAACAATGACCTGTTTGAACCCCTCCAGTCTGGTTTCCGCCCACTCCACAGCACAGAGACTGCACTACTCAAAGTTGTCAATGACCTCCTCATCTCTGCTGATGCTGGTTCCCTCAACATCCTGATTCTCCTGGATCTGAGTGCCGCATTTGACACCGTGAGCCACCAGATCCTCCTCACCAGGCTCAGGGGTCTGGGTGTTGAGGGAACCGCACTCTCCTGGCTGCAAACCTACCTCACAAATCGAACCCATTACATCTCCCTCAGTCACCAAAAATCTGAAATATCTACAGTCACGCAGGGGGTCCCCCAGGGCTCTGTTCTGGGTCCCTTACTCTTCATTATTTACATCCTCCCCCTTGGTCAGATCCTCCGCCACTTCAACCTTAATTTCCACTGCTACGCTGATGACACACAGATTTATCTCAGCACCAAATCTCTCACCAACCCACCTCTGGCCCATATTGAATCATGTCTCTCTGAAATAAAAAAATGGATGCATCACAACTTCCTCAAACTCAACAGTGAAAAAACAGAACTTCTTCTCATTGGCACCAAATCCACCCTTAGTAAAACTGGCACATTCTCTCTCACCATTGACAACACTGTAGTTTCTCCTTCCCCCTGTGCTCGCAACCTTGGGGTCATCCTTGACTCCACCCTCTGTTTCGAGCAACACATTAAACATACTGTCAAATCATCTTTCTTTCATCTTCGTAACATTGCAAAACTCAAATCCTCCCTCCCCCCACCTGCAGCTGAAACTCTGATTCATGCATTCATCTCCTCCCGTCTTGACTATTGTAACTCCCTCTTGTCCGGCATCAACTCCTCATACCTCCATAAGCTCCAAATGGTTCAAAACTCTGCTGCGAGGCTTCTTACTCATTCAAAGTCCTGGCAGCACATCACCCCCATCCTCTGTGAGCTTCACTGGCTCCCTGTCAAACAGCGCATTGAATACAAAATACTCCTCCTGACTTACAAAGCCCTCCACAAACTTGCTCCCCCCTACCTCTCGGACCTTCTTCAACACTATCAACCTTCACGCTCACTCCGCTCTTGTACAGCAGGCCACCTCATCATCCCCAGATCCAAGCTACGGAGCTTTGGTGATAGGGCATTTTCCAGGGTTGCTCCCCGGCTCTGGAACTCACTGCCACAATCCATCCTTGACTCTGACTCTCTTAACACCTTCCGACTCCGCCTTAAGCCATTTCTGTTTAAACAAGCCTTCCCATAGCCCCTTTGTTGTTGTATATTTTATTTCTCAGTGTTCTTTGTTTTGCTTGTTTTTGTAAAGCGTCTTTGGGTCATTGAAAAGCGCTATATAAATCCCATGTATTATTATTATTATAATTCAAAAAGCCTCAGGAAATGCATGCAAACGCCATCCTGATGTTCTGGGGAATAAACCTGTAGAATGATTAGCTATTGATTTCTTGGCTTTACTGACTTTCATGGGATCGTGAGAGTTCACGACTTCTCGTAAAGAGTCACTAAGTGCAACAAATCTCTTGACAATTTGTCCTTCTTGGCCCTTTTTCATTGTTAATTCAGGCTGAGTCTGTAGGCGCTATACTGGTGTACAGGGGAAAAAACTTTCCCTCTTTAGGTGGTTGTTTTCTATCTGAATGCACAAGGGACAGGCTTGGGCCATCTCTGAAACAGCTGTGCTTAGGATGGAACAATCTGCCTGCACTCTTAGGCTTGGCTGATGTAAACGCAGCTATGGGTAATCTGAAAGAGATGGGAGCGAGATGAAACATACAGGTAGCTTTGAAGTTTTGTGTGGTATTGTGAAGCGACAACTCTGTTGAAGACTTGCTGAAGGGTTGTCATTTGGCAGTCCATCTCCAGCAAAATCATATGTTCTAGTAGACCAATTCAACCCTCTCAATTCCAGCTGGCACAAGTGTGCTTGCCCGGTGAGATGCCTCTGAGAGGAATTGATGGGCGTTGTCAGGGACAGAAGACATAAAACCCACCAAAACCTGATATGACATGATAAAGATGGAAAAACAGCATTTCCCTGCCACCCTGTCATTCAGCTTGTAACTGTGTCAAGTGAATTGTACCCCAAGAAAAGGGAGGGTTTAATCTCTCACTTCACTGCTGCGTATTTTAACACCTCAGTTATGGTTTGGTCAGGATTTTTTGCATGCTTGCAAATACTGTAGATAACAGCCACCTAGTAAAATTTGACAGATGGATTGCAGCATTTGAAAGGGGCTCGTTTTCACCTGTCAACTCTAGCAATGGTCTTAATTCAAACATGAAAATCTGGGATTCTATATTTTAAAATAATTTAATGTCAACACTCCCTTTAACATTAATAAAAGGTTTACATTGTCTTCACAGCCAAGCTCCCAAACCCAGCACTCCAACAGTGGCACTGGCTCTGCCCTCCCAGGAAAGCCCAAGCCTACCACTGCCCCCAAGGCGGCAGCGCCCAAGGTCCGTAAGAGTGTCAGCAGCCGCATCCACGAGGCGGTGAAGGCCATCGCACTGTGTCACAATGTCACGCCTGTCTACGAGTCCCGCGGTGTAAACGGAGAGACCGAGTCTGCTGCCGCTGAAGCCGACCAGGACTTCAGCGATGACAACCGCACCTACCAGGCCTCTAGCCCTGACGAGGTCAGCTCCAGCATCAAAATGATGTGTTCATAAGGCACCCCATAGCAAAACATTTATCAGTGGAATACCACAGCATACTTTTCTTATTGGACTGGTTCACAACCGTTTTATTCCTTTCAGTACCCACTAAATATGACACAGGACCTCTCTGATGTCTGTCCTCAACACTAAATTTGTTGTTTGTCAAAATGGCCATTCCAGGTCGCCATGGTAAACTTAGTCACAAAATTGGATTGTTGAGCTATTTTAATCAACAGTGTTTGTGTCCTTTGGAATTTATAGCTCTAATTGAAGTAAGAATCTGGAGTGAAACTGAGCCAAATGACAGTCCTGGGGCGCCAACTTCCTCTGTTTCACTGTCAATCTAGAGTTGATGCATTTATGAATATCAGGCACTGTTTACCCCATAATTTAGAGGCCCTAACGGATGGGAGTATGGCTGCTGTTATGAGAGAAATCAAAAAGTATCCCTAATAAATATTAAATAGACAGGGAACGGGGAGAGATGGATGTGGATAATAATTTGCCGTAATTATGTTTTAACAGATAGTCACTACATAACAAAGGACTGCTAATCGTTCATGTCGTACCTGGTGTTTACAGCCGTTGGAGTGGTTTTCATCCATGAAACACACTAGTTTTGTTTTGTAAAATTTACATTGGGCTATGCAACTTTCAAACCCATCACCTAGATCAGTGTTTCACCAAACCTACAGTTCAATACTTTTTGCAATTTCTGAGTCTTCTGATTGGGTACAGCTGGAAAAGTTAAACAATAGTTAATTTTGATCTGATTTTGATCTGTTGTAATTACTTTGGCCTGGTCAGAGTTAAAATGGCTGCTTGAAAACAGAAGAGAAACCCAACCACTCGCAATAGTACAGGACTATGGGCTGCCTGTGACTTGGAAAGGGTTAGTTTGAAATGCAACAATTAACATTAAGGTTAATGTGCACATAGGCGGTAGTTGTTCAAATGGAGTAGACTAGAACATTTATTTTCTACAATCAGCCTTAAAAGGGATTTAACATAGTTTAGGCTTTGCCAATAGTAGTTGAGTTTTACTTACTGGAGTCAGAACTTCCAATTATTGTGATTGGTTGACTCAGTGGAGCTTACATTTCGACTCAAGTCACTCAGTTGAAGTTTACATTTAAAACGGTAAAGTGTTAAAGTAACACACGGTATGGGAACAAGGTTGATGTTTACATTATAAACAGGGTAGGGGTCAAGGTTGGGGTTTAAGTTAGGGACAAGCACTAACCCTGGTCAAATCTTCTCTCTGAGAATTCAGCCTATTTCTAAATGAATGCGCCATCCTCCCAAACAGCATTTTACAATACATTTTACATTTTGGTAATTTAGCAGGCGCTTTTATCCAGAGCAGGGCAGATCTTTTCACGAATAAGAGTTTATATTTCAGTAAATATTTATATACAGTGATTGCCTATGTTTAGTGTAATACAGTATGAATTATTTTAGTAAAATGTGTATTTTAGTGTGCAGTACGGTTCAGTAATGATACTGCTATTTCTCCTTCAAAACATACATCTGGGGTTTTCTTTTTGTGTAGTCTTTTATTGCCTTCATGTTAGTCTGTCCTGTTCCACGTTGATGTGTATATTTATTTATTTCCCTTCACACTTTGCTCTATCTCCATCGGTTGTCTCTCACTGCTTCAACTGATCAATATAAAATGTTCTGTCTGAGACGATGAGATGGGGTCTGTGGTTGTTCAGTATCGCTACCCCCCACCCACCCTCATCTACCTCTCTCATTTCCTCTCCATCTCTTTTTCATGTCATTCTCATTCTGTATATCCCTCGTTTCCCCCTCCCCCTACTCCCCCTATTATTTTTCAGAAACCTTTTCTGTCTCTCTTGCTTTTTCTCTGTATCTCTTGCATAGCTCCCTCCTTTGTCTCTCTCTCCCCCTCTTTCTGTCTCTATCTCTCCTATACCTCTCCTCACTCTCCCTCTCACTCTGTGCTTTTTTATTTTCTCTCTCCCCTCTACCCCCACTTACTCTCTCTCAGCAGTCTCAGAGCCCAGTCAGCATAGAACTACGTGGGCCATATTTAATTGTCTGGCAGTCTCCGCCTCCCCACTAATGTAATGAGGCGTCATCAGGGAGATGAAGTTGGCCGGCCCAGAGGTCAGGAGTCAGCCAAAGCGCTGGCCAAACAGGCTGTGAACAGGGCCCTCTGTCAGAGTCAGTAAGCGTCCCAGACAGCAAACTATGCACTACTTTTGACCTGTAGGGAATACAGTGCCATCTTGGACCATCCAAGGAAATATTCTTAGAATGTTCAATGTGATTCATACAGATATCTGTATACCCCAAGTTATTTCCATTTAGAAGAGCAAGCAGTTTTTGTATTATAACTTGCATATATAGTGGGGAGAACAAGTATTTAATACACTGCCGATTTTGCAGGTTTTCCCACTTACAAAGCATGTAAAAGTCTGTATTTTTTATCATAGGTACTCTTCAACTGTGAGTGAGGGAATCTATAACAAAAATCTAGAAAATAACATTGTAAGATTTTTAAGTAATTAATTTGCATTTTATTGCATGACATAAGTATTTGATACATCAGAAAAGCAGAACTTAATATTTGGTAGAGAAACCTTTGTTTGCAATTACAGAGATCATACGTTTCCTGTAGTTCTTGACCAGGTTTGCACACACTGCAGCAGGGATTTTGGCCCACTCCTCCATACAGACCTTCTCCAGATCCTTCAGGTTTCGGGGCTGTTGCTGGGCAATACAGACTTTCAGCTCCCTCCAAAGACTTTCTATTGTGTTCAGGTATGGAGACTGCCTAGGCCACTCCAGGACCTTGAGATGCTTCTTACGGAGCCATTCCTTAGTTGCCCTGGCTGTGTGTTTCGGGTCGTTGCCATGCTGGAAGACCCAGCCACGACCCATCTTCAATGCTCTTACTGAGGGAAGGAGGTCATTGGCCAAGATCTTGCGATACATGGCCCCATCCATCCTCCCCTCAATACAGTGCAGACGTCCAGTCCCCTTTGCAGAAAAGCATCCCCAAAGAATTATGTTTTCACCTACATGATTCACAGTCAGGGTGGTGTTCTTGGGGTTGTACTCATCCTTCTTCTTCCTCCAAACAAATCGTGTGGAGTTTATTTTTGTGTCATCAGACCACATGACCTTCTCCCATTCCTCCTCTGGATCATCCAGATGGTCATTGGCAAACTTCAGACGGGTCTGGACATGCGCTGGCTTGATCAGGGGGACCTTGCGTGTGCTGCAGGATTTTAATCCATGACGGTGTGTTACTAATGGTTTTCTTTGGGACTGTGGTCCCAGTTCTCTTCAGGTCATTGACCAGGTCCTGCCGTGTAGTTCTGGGCTGATCCCTCACCTTCCTCATTATCATTGATGCCCCTAGAGGTGAGATCTTGCATGGAGCCCCTGACCGAGGGAGATTGACCATCATCTTGAAGCTGCTTGCCTATTGTCCTGTAGCCCATCCCAGCCTTGTGCAGGTCTACAATTTCATCCCTGATGTCCTTACACAGCTCTCTGGTCTTGGCCATAGTGAAGAGGTTGGAGTCTGTCTGTTTGTTTGATTGAGTGTGTGGACAGGTGTCTTTTATACAGGTAACGAGTTCAAACAGGTGCAGTTAATGCAAGTAATGAGTGGAGAACAGGAGTGCTTCTTAAAGAAAAACTAAGTGTCTGTGAGAGCCGGAATTCTTACTGGTTGGTAGGTCATCAAATACTTATGTCATGCAATAAAATGCATATTAATTATTTAAAAATCATAAAATGTTATTTTCTGGATTTTTGTCTCTCACAGTTGAAGTGTACCTATGGTAAAAATGACAGACTTCTACATGCTTTGTAAGTAGGAAAACCTGCAAAATCGGCAGTGTATCAAATACTTGTTCTCCCCACTGTACAAGTCCCTTACAGTAGGCAACCAAATAAAACCGCAAAATGTTTCCATGTGATAGCTTCAGTATTACGGGGTCAGTGTTTTTGAATACCAGCCACTATAAATCAATGACAGATTGGACAAATGCTCTTCATTTATTCCCAAGTTCTTGTTGGTATTGATGTGGTGTAATAATTGAGCTGTTACAGAGCCATTGTCATCATGAAAGATTTAGCTGCTGGTAATTTTAAAGGCAAAGCTGCAGCGTTGGTCACTACATATGTTGGAACTGCTATTGAACTTATTGATTGAGTATTTGAAAATGGCCTGCCAGTGCCGTGAAGTAGTCAAGGGTAGTCTCTTACATTATTTATGTAACACACAATGCACATACACTTGACTCAAATGTGACACGGATCCCGTGGAGCTGATAAGGTAGATCTCTCCCCCTCTAAAAGGAGGTAGCTTTTAGATCTAGACTGTGTGTGTGTGCTTGTGTTGGTACAGTGAACTTATTGTACTGCCCCGCTGTTAAAACAGTGGTGTCACAAGAAACGTAGTTACGGAAATACCTTAAACTGAAAATAATCAGGTCTGAGATCGCAATGATAAGGGGAATTACGAATAAAAATCAATGGTAAATAAAACCAGTATAAAACATCTATAATAACCTAGGCGTACAGGGTGTGCGCGTCCATGTGTCCGCTCATGTACACGCCAAACGTGCACCCTGTGATAATGATCCTCAGATGTGGGCTAAGCAAATATAGCCTGCTCTGGCGCAGGACCTCAGAAGAAATAATGGGGTATTACCAGGAAGTTCCAATTTGTAGGTTAGGAGTATAATAACAACCTTTTTGAGTGAGCAAATTGAAAATGGTCCCATGGAGTATTGAGTCGTGTGCAGCTGAATGCTCCTTTAGGGGCGGGTGGGGGAGCATGAGTTCCTGCTTAGGAGAGAAGGGAGAAAGAAATAGCTGAAAAACACTCCTGTGTTTGTGAATGAACACGGTCAACACCAGAGATAATGTGTCTACAGTAGAGCATTGTATCCACAGTATTTTTAAGGCAGCCATCTATCAATATTACACTGGATGATTCAGGATGTTGATTTGTATCAAGGAAAGTGAAGCACCGCCTCACAACAGTATACTGAACTCTGCTGTTAAATGAAAAGCATGCTCTGATTGTTCAACACACTGTTTTATAACCAGTTTCTAAAACCACAAATAGTACTTCTTTTTGGCACAGTGAGCATGGACATGTAGGTTGTTTCATGAAGCTGTGGTTGAGGTTATCAACATGTACACGCACACAAACAAAAGGTTGCCTTTGTTTATTATGATACTGTTAGCTTTGTTAGTTAGGATCTGTCAAGTAGAGGCTGTTTTCTGTGCAAAATGCAAAATGCGAAAAATACAAACAGCTTTTTAAACATTGCGAGAGGCATGGCCTGCTGTTTATTGAAAACTACATTGAAATCCATATCAACAATAAGCTATTTGATCATTAGCTTGGTGCTGTCAATTGTGAGATTCCCAACTGACCCAACTAAATTCACAAATTAACAGCATTACAAAATAAATATAAGCCATTGATCCTTGGTTGCTAAATAATCAGTTTGTGTACTAGGCCAGTGAACAGCAAAATAATGAACTGGCTTATTGCTAAGAAGGTCTAGCCATGACTCTCCGCTATTGCGCTCTGTCTCCTGCCAGTTTGTACGAATGTAATTTTTTTCTTAAAATCAAATTTTCAGTTTTGAGGCATTTTCTTTTTAAGCAAAATGTTTATATACAGAGCGTATGACATCTACAATAACTTTGTAAATATTTAAGTATTGTAGGCTGCATTTATCATCACCAGCGCTGAGTAAATTAATCAACCATTTACCCTGACCTGCCTGCCTCCTGATAAATCTTGGTCCGTACGACTGCTAAGGTCCCTATATTGAAGCTATACATACAGTAATAACATGTTTTGATCATCAGTCCTGCTGATCAGGGTTAGGTAGGTTACTATTTAAATGAATTCCGTTACAGTTACAAGTTATCTGTCCACATTTGTAATCAGTAATGTAATTTTTTGATTACTCAAATTCAGTAACTTAATCTGATTACTCTGAATTACTTTTAGAAAAGCATTAGAAAACAAATAGGAATTGCCTATAACCAATTCAACACCTTTTGTGGGATCAATCAATGTTAGAGTTTGCATAGCTGGCCAAAAATGGAATTTGCATTATACCTTATGGCTTATGTACCCTTTGGAAAGGGTTCCTAAACCATTGCATTCTGCTTCAAAATAATTGGACTACATCTCTACATTTCACACACAAGGTCCGTCAGATATTCAATCATTACAATTAATCCACTTACACTTGTTCTTTTAGAATCTGACTTTTTATCTGAATATAACCCAAAATCTAAGGATGTGTTAACCTATTCTGTTGTGTTGTATTCATGTTTTCTATTGCTTCAAAACACTGTTGAAAAATAAATGGCAATTTCCCGAAAAGGGTATTGACATTATTGTATACAAATCAGGATATCCGTAGCTTTTCGCGCGTACACTCAATCTGCAATAGTCTGATGTTTTGCTCCATGACCACCAACATTGCAGAAACCCCAGGCAGGCATATGCACGTTAGCAATCGTGAACACCCGCACACATGTAAGTTTTACCCGCGAGAAGGTAACCTGTGATTAATAGGGCAACCAGCGAACGATTTTCAAAACGTAAATGAAAGAAATTAACTGTGATTATACACCTGCACTCTTAGCTTAAAGTCAATGTCGTCAGCAGCCAATGGTAATGTAGAGAATTTACATGTATCAGAATCTCTGAAGAAGGAGAGGCTATGGTCCGAATGAAGATTTAACAAAGATTTATTAATAAAAAGTCAAAATACATGAATTACGCTGCAGCGGGCCTGTAAATAGTTGTTTTAAACCTTAGGTCTCCACATCTATTCGCCCAGATCTAAGTTTTTCAATCGGTTTTATTCCTCTAGCCCCAAGGGCGGTTACTTTTCATTCTCATAAGTAAAAACCATCCTTATTGGCTCTTCGTTGGCATGGTGACATGTTGGACGAATCTCGTTGGTTTCTTCGCTGTCCAATGAGGAAGGACATGTTCTAAACTCTGCCCCCCCTTGGGGTCATTTTTGGTCACAGATCAACAGATTCTTGCATACAGATTTGAAATCTTTACAAGGTTACAGTAATTAACATTCTATTGTCCTAACCTAGTCTAGGACAACAGGGGGTTGGAGACAGAAGGTTTCTTCCTGCTGTATAGGAGGCGGTTTCTTTTGCATGTTAATTGTTGGTTATTTTCTTTTTTTTATTTTATTTTTAATATTCTTCAGATTTCCTTTTACAGCAATTACTTCCACACAGAAACAGTATCTTTTACAGGGGACTGTAACATTCACATATTCTTACGTGTATGATCAAGTCCACAGAAGAATATGTCTAGAGGTACAAGGAAAAGAATAAATAAAAAATTATTAACATAATTTAAAGTAAACAATATGAACAAAACAAATAACAGCTTAAAACTAAACATGGGTTGCATACAAATTCCCCTGACAAATATAACCAGGAGCGTGATTGGGAGGAACGGCCCCCCTGATCTGAACCCGAACGGTGTTCAGTTATAGGACTTCTGTGCTAGTCACAGTTTGTCCATAACGAACACCATGTTCAAGCATAAGGGTGTCCATCAGTGCACGTGGCACCAGGACACCCTAGGCCGCAGGTCGATGATCGACTTTGTCATCATCTCATCTGACCTGCGGCCGTATGTTTTGGACACTCGGGTGAAGAAAAGGGCGGAGCTGTCAACTGATCACCACCTGGTGGTGAGTTGGATCCGATGGCGGGGGAGGAAGCTGGACAGACTCGGCAGGCCCAAGCGTACTGTAAGGGTCTGCTGGGAACGTCTGGCCGAGTCTCCTGTCAGAGAGATCTTTAACTCCCACCTCCGGCAGAGCTTCGACTGGATCCCGAGGGAGGCTGGAGATATTGAGTCCGAGTGGACCATGTTCTCCACCGCCATTGTCGAAGCGGCCGCTCGGAGCTGTGGCCGTAAGGTCTCCGGTGCCTGTCGAGGTGGCAATCCCCGAACCCGGTGGTGGACACCGGAAGTAAGGGATGCTGTCAAGCTGAAGAAGGAGTCCTAACAGGCCTGGTTGGCTTGTGGGACTCCTGAGGCAGCTGACGGGTACCGACAGGCCAAGCGGGCTGCAGCCCGGGTGGTTGTGGAGGCAAAAACTCGGGCCTGGGAGGAGTTCGGTGAGTCCATGGAGAAGGACTATCGGCTGGCCTCGAAGAGATTCTGGCAAACCATCCGGCGCCTCAGGAGAGGGAAACAGTGCCCTACCAACGCTGTTTACAGAAGAGGTGGGCAGGTGTTGACCTCAACTGAGGATGTCGTCGGGCGGTGGAAGGAGTACTTCGAGGATCTCCTCAATCCCGCTGTCACGTCTTCCATTGAGGAAGCAGAGGAGGAGGGCTCAGAGGTGGACTCGTCCATTACCCGAGCTGAAGTCACAGAGGTGGTCAAGAAACTCCTCGGTGGCAAGGCACCGGGGGTGGATGAGATCCGCCCTGAGTACCTCAAGTCTCTGGATGTTGTGGGGCTGTCTTGGTTGACACGCCTGTGCAACATCGCGTGGCGGTCGGGGACAGTGCATCTGGGATGGCAGACCGGGGTGGTGGTCCCTCTTTTTAAGAAGGGGGACCGGAGGGTGTGTTCCAACTATAGGGGGATCACACTTCTCAGCCTCCCCGGGAAAGTCTATGCCAGGGTTCTGGAGAGGAGAATACGGCCGATAGTAGAACCTCGGATTCAGTAGGAACAGTGTGGTTTTCGTCCAGGCCGTGGAACACTGGACCAGCTCTATACCCTCTACGGGGTGTTGGAGGGTTCATGGGAGTTTGCCCAACCAATCCACATGTGTTTTGTGGATTTGGAGAAGGCATTCGACTGTGTCCCTCACGGCATCTTGTGGAGGGTGCTTCGGGAATATGGGGTCCTGGGTCCTTTGCTAAGGGCTGTCAGGTCCCTGTACAATCGAAGCAGGAGCTTGGTCCGCATTGCCGGCAGTAAGTCAGACTTGTTCCCAGTGCATGTTGGACTCCGGCAGGGCTGCCCTTTGTCGCCGGTTCTGTTCGTAATTTTTATGGACAGAATTTCTAGGCGCAGCCAGGGGCCGGAGGGTGTCAGGTTTGGGGACCACACAATTTCGTCTCTGCCCTTTGCAGATGATGTTGTCGTGTTGGCCCCTTCTAACCAGGACCTTCAGCATGCACTGGGACGGTTTGCAGCCGAGTGTGAAGCGGTGGGGATGAAAATCAGTACCTCCAAATCCGAGGCCATGGTCCTCAGTCGGAAAAGGGTGGCTTGGCCACTTCAGGTTGGTGGAGAGTGCCTGCTTCAAGTGGAGGAGTTTAAGTATCTAGGGGTCTTGTTCACAAGTGAGGGAAGGATGGAACGGGAGATTGACAGACGGATCGGTGCAGCTTCTGCAGTAATGCAGTCGATGTATCGGTCTGTCGTGGTGAAGAAAGAGCTGAGCCGCAAGGTGAAGCTCTCGATTTACCAGTCAATCTACGTTCCTACTCTCACCTATGGACAAGATCCCGGAAACAGGCGGCCGAAATGAGCTTTCTCCTCAGGGTGGCGATCCCTTAGAGATAGGGTGAGAAGCTCGGTCACCCGGGAGGAGTTCAGAGTAGAGCCGCTGCTCCTCCACATCGAGAGGGGTCAGCTGAGGTGGCTTGGGCATCTGTCTCGGATGCCTCCGGAACGCCTTCCTGGGAAGGTGTTCCGGTCCCGTCCCACCGGGAGGAGACCCCGGGGAAGACCTAGGAGACGCTGGAGGGACTATGTCTCCCGGCTGGCCTGGGAACGCCTCGGTGTCCCCCCGGAAGAGCTAGAGGAAGTGTCTGGGGAGAGGGAAGTCTGGGCATCCCTGCTTAGACTGCTGCCCCCGCGACCTAGCCCTGGATAAGCGGAAGATGATGGATGGATGGAAATATAACCAGAGTTAGTTCTAACGATCTTCCATCACCGTCATCAATGGTGCCCATCTTTCAACAAAAACTTCCGTCTGTAATCTCAGCGAATATGTAATTTTTTCCGTATTGTAAATATTTCTCAATTATTAGCCATGTCAGCTTGGTTTGGCGACTCATTTTTAAGCCACTTTATTGTAATTGCTTTCTTTGCTGCTATCAGTAATATCTGTAATAAATACATATTTTTCCTACTGTGTACCCCAACCGGTTTCACCCCTAGAATTGCTACCAGAGGATCTCTTATCAGTTCAACATTCATTACTTTATTAATATATGTAAATATGGATTTCCAAAAGTTATCCAACATTGGGCATTGCCAAAAAATATGAGAGTGAGTAGCCCTTGTCTCTCCACACCCCCTCCAACTGTTATTTTCCATAGAAATTCCTTCCACAAATTGGCGTTCGTGACTTTGTGAGCCTGAGTACATATCTCCAACCAAACTTCTTCACTTATTTTGAGCCGTAGCTCCCTAATCCACTTGTCTTTCACATAAAATGAATTATCTTTTGTCATTGTAGCAAGGATTTTATAAACATTGGTTATTGGTTTCCTCATGTTCTCCACCCTGAATTTTAAAAATATTGTTCTAAAAGGGAGGGCTTTTATTAATCTATTCCAGTTTGGGTGCTTCAGTATGAAACTCCTCAATTGTAGATACCGTTTTTGGTAATTTAAAACCTGTTCTCAGTTGATCGAATGTTTTTACTAAATAATTGGTGTACATAATGAAGATTCAAAAGTTTCCAGTTTTTGAATCCTACTTCAAGTCTCAATGGAAGAACATTTCTAATGTAAATAATTGAACTCAAAACGGAGAGATCGCCTGTTAACTTAAACATTTGTTTTATTTCCTTCCAAGCTACACAAGTTGTGTTCGACCATTCTCCCAAAATATCTCTGGTGGACTTAATCCCATTAAAGGGGATCACCGACAAAGGCATATCCGGACTGCAACTTTTTTCTATACTGAGCTACCTTGTACTAGTGTCATCTGATAACCACACTATCATTGCACGTAATTTGGACGCTAACCAGTAATGCTTTAAGTTGGGTACGCCTAGACCCCCTTTAGTTTTTGTCAGTTGTAAGACTTTATATCTGACTCTGGGTCACCTACCCTGCCATATTGGTAGAGTTTGAAAAAGAAAGAGGAGCCTTGGGAGAAAATCCATCCTAACAGCTTCCACCCTGCCTATTAAATTAAGGGGAAGTGTATTCCAGCGGTTAAAATCTTGCTTAATTTTATCTATTAATTTTATGTAGTTACTTTGATATAAGCTAAGGTCAGGGGGTATATTTATTCCCAAATATCTAATACCCTCCCTGGGCCATCTAAATGAGAAAGCAGATTTTATCTGCGGGGTAACGTAATTGTTCATGGGGAGTGCTTCTGTCTTAGTCACATTTACTTTGTAACCTGTGTAAAATCCAAAAGTCTCAGTACATTTCATTAAATTTGGGATAGTCTTTGTGGGATCTGAGATATACACAATTACATCGTCTACGTATAGCGACAACCTATGTTCCATGTCCCACTCCACCTCAATACCACTAATATCTGTGCTATCTCTTATTAATTGTGCAAGGGGTTCTATACTAAGGGCAAAAGCATAAGCTTTCTCTAACATAGGGCTTATGTCTTCTACAAAGGCTTTATAAAATTTGTTACAGTATCCATCCGAGCCCGGACATTTGCTGTTTTTTAACCCCTTAATTGTTTCCACAATTTCTTCTCTTGTAATGGGTCGATCTATAGCTTGTGAATCTTCCTCTGCTAGCTTTGGCAGGTTTATGCCATCTAAGTAGGCATACATTTTTTCAAATTCTGTGCATATGTCCATATTCGAGTACTATTTCTTATAGAAAGTGGCAAAAGCTCCCGATATCTCACCCGGTTTATACAGAAAGGGTTTATCGGAGTCGTTTTTTTTAATTTTCTGTACAACTGTTAGGCTCATCTGTTTTTTAAGTTGGAATGCTAATATTTACTAGCTCTACTCCCATGCTCATAATAGCGCTGTTTTAAGAATCTTAAATTTCTCTGTGTTCAGTGAGCAGATCTCCCAAAGCTCTCCTGGCTTCATTAAGCTGAGTTAAATTGTTTGTAGATAGTTGACTCTTATGTCCCTGTTCTAACTGTTTAATTTTTTCTTCAAGTTCTTTACGTTTGGCTTCTCTAAGTCTTGCCTTAGTTGATGCAAATGAGATTATCTTTACCCTCAAAACTACCTTAGACGCCTCCCACAAGATCACTGGTGACGTCTCACTCGTGTCATTAAAGTGAAGGTATTGGGCCAATTCCGCCTTTATATGATCTTTAAATGCATTATCGTTTAGAAGTGACACATTTAGGCGCCATAGACTTGGACTATAACATCTACCCAAATCCCAAATCAAACTTACTGGGGCATGATCACTTAAGGTTATGCTATGTATTTTACAATCCAGGACTCTGTAAGATTCATTTTTAGCAACAAACAAATAATCAATCCTGGAATATGAGGAGTGTGGGTTTGAGTAAAATGTGTAATCCCGGTCTCTTGGGTGTATATGTCTCCATGCATCGATCAGACCCAAGTCTTCCATCATTTGCTTTAGAATCCTACTTGCCCCTGAAGACGTGGCAAGAGATGGTGGGTTTTTATCCATACTATTTGACAAAATGCAGTTAAAATCACCTCCAATCAAAATGATTCCTTTAGCTTTTTCTATAATCATTTCACAAATGTTCTTAAGAAATGTAGGATTGCTTTCATTTGGAGCGTAGATATTCAGCATAGAGACAGTCACACCACATATGGACCCATTCACCAAAATAAATCTCCCCTCTTTATCAGTAATTTCTGAATGTAAACAAAACTGCAGCGAACTGTGCAATAATATTGCCACCCCACGTCTTCTCCCTAAACCATGAGATGAAAAATATACTTTGCCTTGACCTTTTAAGTTTCATATGTTCAGAATCTGATAGGTGGCTTTCTTGTATAAAGGCTATATTACATTTAAGATGTTTAAGCTCATTGAGAATTTTTTTCTTTTTTGGGGGTTAACAACAATTTTCTGAGATGCATAGCAAACAGAATCACATGGCTTACCTGTATGGACAGAGTTGAGGTGGCTGCGTCAAATGCAAATAATCTTCCTTTGGCAGAGTGCTTCGCAACACCCTTTCTCCTCAAATATTGTGATCAATTACTTAGAATGTTTTATCTTGAAGGCAGCGCCATGTTACACCTATCTAACAAATAGTTGCCTAATCTTCTGAACAATCCCTTTCTGAGTTGTTCGGTGCAACTCTTCCTTGCGGTGTTGTTCGGTGCCTTTGACAAATAAAACTTGAAACTTTCAAAATATATAACACCAGGCCTATCGCCTATCATTGTTCTGAGAAAGATGCGTGTAGTAGATAACTGAGTCACATTTTATATGGGTGGACTTATATTGTCTTAGTGTTTTTCCAGCTATCCAACCAACCAAAACCAGAGAAAATTAAACTAGCGCTTCATCCGTCACTAATCTGTTTCTGCGCGCCCACATTTACGCGCATGATGATCACACACACAACTGACTGTGCATTCACACTATTTGCGAAATTTGTGCTTCGCCTGTAGCTTACTTGTGGTTGTCTGTGGGCGAACTAGCATCAGAACACCAAGTAAGGTGTGTATTAAGGTTTGAGAATAGCACATTAGTATGAAGGAACGTCGGATTATTACAATGGTTAAAATTGGAATAAAAACGTATTTTAATAAAAAAATATATTGTATATGTCTCTACTCAATTGATGCCTCATTGATGTAATTCTTACATCCTGCAATGCTAGCTAGCAAACCAGATTGCTACAATTAGGTAGCCACCAATCAGCTAACGTATCTAATATTGACACCAGAATTATATCGGCCACCTGTCTCCATGCTGCATTTTGTTTTGTTTGCGTCTCTGTAGGAAAATAGCGTGCAATCGTATAGCTCCCATCACTGCTACTAAAACTTGTTCAATTTTTCATCCATCTTTTAAAAAGACTGCAAAATCTGTTCCGTTCATTCTCTTAAATGCACGGAGAGAATTTCACAACCACATATACAAAATCCCGTGATTGGTGAGTCCCCAGCGATAGGTGCGGGTTGATTTGCATGAAGTTGAAAAATCTGAACCTTTTCTTCGCCTCTCACGGATCCCATGCATCGCCCCGCAAGCCACTCGCTCGCCAAGCTTCCCCTCATTGAAATGAATTGAGCCATCGCTCCCATCGAGAATAGTGTGAATGTACCGTGAGGCACGCGGTTAAATGACTGTTTTTAAAACATTTAAAAAATCAAACATGCAAGGTGTCAAAATGATTTCACGCACCTATTCTTTTTCAAATGAAGTAATCATATATTTTTCAAATATCTCTGTAATCTGATTACAATATTTTAGTTGGTAATTTAACTGATCGAAAGGTGCATCGAAAGGAGCCAGTTGAGGTGGTTCGGGCATCTGGTAAGGATGCCCCCAGGACGTCTCCCTGGGGAGGCACGTCCAGCTGGGAGGAGACCTCGGGGTAGGCCCAGGACTAGGTGGAGAGATTATATTTCGACACTGGCCTGGGAATGCCTCGGGATCCCCCAGTCAGAGCTGGCAAATGTGGCTCGGGAAAGGGAACTTTGGGGTCCCCTGCTGGAGCTGCTGTCCCCGCGACCCGATACCGGATAAGCGGATGAAGATGAGATGAGATTAATTTAATTGATTACAGTTACGTTTTTTCTGTAATCCGCAGATTACTTGTAATCCTTTACTCCCCAACTCTGCTGCTGATAAGAGAACTGTATATCCTTGCACTATCTAGAGGCCAGCAACTGTAATGTTACAAGCCAGTGAAAATGTCAGTGTTCCACTGTGCAGACAGTATCAAAACCAGAAAAATATATACCCTTATGTTCAAAAGTTTTTTGACAATAAAAATGCATCAAATTGATCAGAAATACAATATACTGTAGACATTGTTAAAGTTGTAAATCATTACTGTAGCTGGAAACGTCTGATTAATGGAATATATACAGAGGCACATTATTAGCAACCATCAGTCCTGTGTTCCAATGGCATGTTGCGTTTTCTAATCCAAGTTCATCATTTTAAAAGGCTAATTGATTGACCCTTTTGCAATTATGTTAGCATTAAAGAAGCAATAAAACTGGCCTTTAGACTTGCTGAGTATCTGGAGCATCAGCAACTGGGGGTTTGATTACATGCTCAAAATGTCCAGAAACAAATAACTTTCTACTGAAACTCGTCAGTCTAGTCATTCTGAGAAATGAAGGCTATTCCAATGTGAGAATTTGCCAAAAAACTGAAGATCTCGTACAACGCTGTGTACTACTCCCTTAACAGAACTGCGCAAACTGGCTCTAACTAGAATAGAAAGAGGAGTGGGAGGCCCTGGTGCACAACTGAGCAAGAGGACAAATACATTAGATTGTCTAGTTTGAGAAACAAACGTCTCAAAGCTTCATTAAATAGTACCCTCAGAACACCAGTCTCAACGTCACAATCAAATCTGTCAAGTATGGTGGATGCAGTGTGATGGTCTGGGGGTGCTTTGGTGGTGGTGAAGTGGGAGATTTGTACACTTGAAGAAGGAAGGCTATCAATTCATTTTGCAGCACCATGCCATACCCTGTGGACAGTGCTTGATCTGGGCCAATTTCCTCCTACAACAGGATAATGACCCAAGGCACAGCTCCAAACTTTCCAAGAACTATTTAGGGAAGTCAGCTGGTCTTGTCTATAATGGATTGGCCAGTACAGTCACCAGATCTCAACCCTATTCAACTGTTTTGAGAGCAGCTTGACTGTAAGGTTCATAAGAAGTTCTCATCAAGCCAATCCAATTTGTGGAGGTGCTTCAGCATGGTTGTGAAATCTCTTCAGATTACCCCTACAAATTGACAACTAGAATCCAAAGGTCTGCAAGGCTGTAATTGCTGCAAATGATTCTTTGACCAAAGCAAAGTTTGAAGAACACAATTATTATTTCAATTAAAAATCATTATTTCTAAACTTGTCAGTGACTGTCCTATTAATTTTGCTATATCTCCTATTCAAACTGATTTCATGTATGTTTCCATTGAAAACAAGGTAATTTAAAAGTGACCCCAAACCTTTTAACGGTTGTGTGTGTATATAACATTTATCAACCCATTGATATGATTGGTTTTCATTATTAGAGAACAGTTTGACTTGGGCTTTACTGTTTTATTTGTTATAATTCTCTATATTTTAAATATAGATGACTGCTTTCCAATTTCTTGCACAACTCTCGTAAAGCTCTCTGGCACACCCCTGGGGATGCATGCCTCACTTAGAAATCACCTGTTCTAAGTAATAAACCCCAATAATGATTGGCTGAATGCCATGCTACTGTATGTATATACGAATGTATACAACCGGTATGACAATATGCCTATCAAATATTATTAGTAACCAGGTTATGACTGCAAAAAGGCACCTTGGGTCCACCGACTGCTGATGTACTGCAGCTAAGGGGTGTTGTTATGCACAACATAACATGAAGTGCTTTGATACATCCCTTAACTAATGTGTATTGACCATATTGCTTATATTAATAAAGCACATCCTAAGCATAGCCTCTTCTTAAACCCAATACCGTCAGTACAAATCAATAGTCTGCAAAGACCTTTAATTGTGCAATAATTAAAGCTATTGAGTTATAGTAAATAGTCCTTTTGTTAATATGAGGCCAACAACCTCCTACTTTGTCTCATTGGACTCATCTCAGCTGTGAAGAATACTTCACAATGGTCCAGTTACTTTCCTGTGGGTTTCCTTCATTTTGATTCCAGGAGTTCAGGAAATGGAACACTGGGTTGACCTTTTAAACACAAGCACAGAACCGCCCCCCCCCCCTCCACGTTGACCTCTGAACCCTCAACAGCAACACACAACAGCTAGCCCCTAGTGAGAGTTGCAAAAGAATGGGTTTTCCCATTCTAGGTGTGTGCCCAACCTGACTGTCACCTTCTCCTAGGTGGCCCTGGTACAATGGACAGAGAGTGTCGGGCTGACTCTAGTTAACAGGGACCTGACCTCCCTGCAGCTGAAGACACCGGCAGGACAAATCCTCACCTATTACATTCTGCAGATCTTTCCCTTCACCTCCGAGAGCAAGAGGATGGGCATCATCATTAGGGTATGGACTTAGTCAACAACAATTCTTGGTTTGTTTTATTCAGACCTGGATTATTGTAGGTTTTAGGAGTGTTTATGGGACCTTATGCTTTAGTTGGATTGAGTTGGAAAAAATGTATATGAGTTTGCTAAAAGAGCAATGGGCTGGATTTAAACACATGCTTGCAGCAGTACATGTATAGGATTGTATTGCCATTTCAAATTATTAAGCTGTGTGAATTTAATTGAATGGTCCTGTCAGAATATACAGGTGAATGAATATAATATACAAGTTTCACTTTTTGAATGGAATTACTGAAATAAATCAACTTTTTGACGATATTCTAATTTTATAACCAGCACCTGTAATTAATAGAACACTGAAAAGGATGTAAACCCCATCTGGGCATGCTAACACAAACCATATTTGTTACATTTCAAATTGTATTTGAATCCAGATTTTGTGTCGGCGTGATATGGCATTAGAATGCCTTTCATAGTTCAACAAAAATATTCATATTTTGCTCTAGGAGGAGACCTCCGGTGAAATCACATTTTACATGAAGGGTGCTGACGTTGCCATGGCGAGTATTGTGCAGTACAACGATTGGCTGGAGGAGGAGGTGAGATTTCCATCCTGACCGGGTGTTATATGAATATACTGAATCGAAGAAACACGCAGGCTAATTACCTCTATTGTTAACCAGGCTATTCATTCATCACAGGATCAACAGGCCCACTGACGACTGGCTGCGCAATGCTGTATGTTCATAATTGTATTGGCAATATTGAGTCATTTAGGACTAGAGGCTGTTTTTGATTTAATTAATGACCTAGATAAAGTGGATTCATTTCCTAGGAGGCATGGTTGTCCCCAATTGCACCCTAGTCCCTATCAAGTGCACTCTGTTCGCCTGTGTTGGCTAATCCAGAACATTTCATCCATTCAGCATCCAGAATCCAAATCGCTGTTTTTTTCATTTAGACTGAAGCCCTGGTTAAAACTAGTACACTACAGAGGGAGTAGAGTGTTACTGGGAACCCAGGCGGCATGTCATATTCCTAACAATGGTGTTAATGATGTTCCATTGATCGTAATATCCTGCTGACTGTCCAAGCAGCAGTGTTATATGGGTACAATGTCAATAAGCAATCAGCGCGTCAGTTTCAGATCGCTGGCGTTTCATAAGAAAAATAAACCGCCGTCTGTGGGTTTGATTGTGTCCTCCAAACTTTCCCCCCAGGCAGCATTATTCATCATTGATTTTAGTTGTTATTGGTTCACTAGTGTTCGCTTTGTTCTCATTCATCTGACATTGTATTAGATTAAATTATTTGGGCTTGTCCTCTATACAGTGTGGTTAAGCTACTTTATGCCGTGTTTGTTCTCTCTAATTATTTGAAGTGTATTTGAAGTGTATTTTTATAATGAAACATTCTGTAATATGGTAATACTGTAATGGCTGTGCCTGACCTAAGTATAGATTGAGTAGATAGTCATCCCTGCAAATGTCATTACTGATTAAAAATCTTTTTTTTTTGTTAGTGCGGAAATATGGCCCGAGAAGGTCTGAGGACGCTGGTGGTGGCCAAGAAGTCCCTGTCAGAGGAGCAGTATACAGACTTTGAGGTACAAATGAAAACATTGTGTTAATCTAATGCCAAGCTGAATGTCTCATTCTTCTCCTGAATTTGTTTGATGTAGAGCCTTTCTACTATCTTAGTTGCTCAGGACACTTTCCATATTATTGGAGTAAACTCATCTTAACAACAATATGTAGTACCTACAGTACCTGGGTGCCTGAACCCACACCACACACATTATCACTAAGAATGATGATGATTAGATTAATATAATGGGAATATGGCCGGGTTGGAAGTTTAGCCAGGACACCTGGGTTAACATCACTACCCTAATGAGAACTGGCATTTGATATTTAGAGAGTTAAACACATTAATATCCCATCAGAAAGATTACACCCCACACTGAAATGCCACATTCACTGCCATGGTTTGTTGAGATTCAATCTCTTGCAATGACTATTTGCTTCTCTGTATTTCTTTCTCCCTCTCTTTTATTATGTGTTTTAAGTGTTAGGTGTTTAACAAATTTCATTGCTTTGAATGTGGAGAGTTGCCAGCTGGATTGTCAGAAAGGACCCTATTGGTGTCAAAAGTGGGAAAGCTTTATTGAAAGCTTCACATTTCTGAGTGGAGCATGGTTCTTTTTCTGTAATCTGATCCAGTTGAATAAGACATTTGTTTTTCTTCTTCATAGCTGAAGACATCTTTGGTTACTTCAACCAAAGTGTTTTTGTATTTAATGTTTGAAGAATTTGAATCCACTAACTGATGAACCAACTTTAAGTGGCCTTACCTCCTCATCTCTCATTCCCTTGCTGACTATCTTCTACCCCACTCTTCCTAATAGAACCGGTACAACCAAGCCAAGCTGAGTATTCACGACCGGGCCATGAAGGTGTCAGCGGTGGTAGAGAGTCTGGAGAGGGAGTTGGAGCTGCTGTGTCTCACAGGAGTGGAGGACCAGCTACAGGCTGACGTGAGGCCCACGCTTGAGCTCCTCAGAAATGCTGGCATCAAGGTGAACACTATCCTATTGGGGTTTTACTGAAATTGTGGACATACTTCTCTGTTTGCTGTGTTTATATCACGATTTCCCCTCTAAGGTATAAATGTAAGCTGTGAAAAAAAGGCACTGTCTCTAACCTACTGTATTTGTGAGCTAGTCTTTTCCATGACTTTGCAGATATTCTGCGTTGATTCTGTTTTTTCTTTTGGCATTCTCTTCAGATTTGGATGCTGACTGGGGATAAGTTAGAGACGGCCACATGTATCGCCAAAAGCTCCCATTTGGTGTCTAGAAGCCAAGATATTCATGTCTTCCGACCGGTACGCTCCTCGCACTTTAATGTGAAGATCACAATCCTTGATGCATGTTAAAGGGATTAGGAAATGGTATTGTAAATGTCCTTCCACTAATTATATTGCCTGGCTCTTGAGCAGGTCTCCAACAGAGGAGAGGCCCATCTGGAGCTCAACGCCTTCAGAAGGAAACACGACTGTGCTCTGGTCATCTCTGGAGACTCTTTGGAGGTAATAAAGTACAATATGCTTCTCTCAATCCTCTCAAAGGAGATCCTACTGTAGATGCTGCCAAACAGTCCCTCATGTTCTGGGTTTGAATCTAGAAAAACAGCAAATAGAGCTAGAAAGCAGTTACAATTTTGATACGACTAAAAACATTTCAAAACCTTTGATCAGGGCTAGCCAACCCTGTTCGTGGAGAGCTAAGGTACTAGGACTTCTCATTATAATAATTAGCTGGACGGAAATCTACATAAGGTTAGTCACACTCAGGTTGGACAGTAAACCCACACAGGGTTGGGCAGCCTTAATTGTAACTATGCTTCATTATGCAAAATGTGTTTGACACTAAATTACATATCTTCTCATCCCACAGGTGTGTCTTCGATACTATGAGCATGAGTTTGTGGAGCTGGCATGTCAGTGTCCGGCGGTGGTCTGCTGCCGCTGCTCCCCCACTCAGAAGGCCCAGATAGTCCACCTGCTCAAGCAGCACACGGACAACAGGACATGTGCCATAGGTGAGCCCTCCTAGTGCAACCTGGGGTAGATGCGTACACAAACTGTCGGCCCTTTTATGAATTTCAAAATGCCAAAATGGTCTGTGTATAGGGAATTCCACATTTTTTATAGATAGAGATGTGGGGATATCGACAGATATGCAGTCCTCAATAGTTCTCATTGGCATCTTTCTACAATATTTTTTTTATATATACAGAACCAGTCTAAAGTTTGAACACAACTCCTCTTCCAAGGGTATTTCTTTAGTTCTACCACAGCTATCAGCCAATCAGCATTCAGGGATTCGGACCAACTGGTTTATAATGTACATATGTATGCTGATTTAATGATAGCTGTGATAAATGGTTACTGTACATAGCTGTGATAAATGGTTACTGTACAAAAACCCACCACAGACCGGTAGACCCAGTATAAGACGGTTCATAATAAGTCCACAAGATGGTAATCATTAAAAACAAATCCTGAAGCAAAAGGCTTATTGGCATTCTGCTCGTTGTTATTAAGTGGTCTGATCCTCTGGTCTCTCAAAGGTGATGGAGGTAACGATGTCAGTATGATCCAGGCAGCAGACTGTGGCATCGGCATTGAAGGAAAGGTACACAATCTAAATCACTCTTCTGTCCCACAGAGACCTATTAAGACCATACTGACTACATGGAACCATCTCCTAACTGTAATCTAAACAGCTGCACTATACTATACTCAAACTCGTCTCCCTGCATTCAGATGTACAAAGTTACAGTATCACCATAATATCAACTATAAATAGAAGTGTATCCCAAGATATCCCGTTATCTTGTACCCATTGTACAGTTGTGCTCAAAATTCTTTGGTTGTCTTGCATGAGTTGCACATTAGAGATCTCCACAGAGTGTTTCGATAATATTAATGTCAGGAAACTTTGATGGCCACTCCAGAACCTTCACATTTTTCTGCTGTAACCACTGGGGGGTCAACTTGGCCTTGAGCTTAGGGTCATTGTCGTGCTGGAAAGTCCAAGAACGTCCCATGTGCAGCTTTCGTGCAGAATAATGCAAATTGTTTGCCAGTATTTTCTGATAACATGCTGCATTCATCTTGCCATCAATTTTCACAAGATTCCCTGTGCCTTTAGGGCTCACACACCCCCAAAATATCAGTGAGCCACCACCAAGCTTCACAGTGGGGATGGTATTCTGTTCACTATAGGCCTTGTTGACCCTTCTCCAAACATAGCGCTTATGGATGTGACCATAAAGCTATATTTTTGTCTCATCACTCCAAATTACAATATGCCAGAAGCTGTGAGGTGTGTCAAGGTGTTGTCGGGCATATTGTAACCAGGCTTTTTTGTAGCATTGTTGCAGTAAAGGCTTGTTTCTGGCAACTTGACCATGCAGCTAATTTTGGTTCAAGTATCATTGTATTGTGGTCCTTGAAACAACCACACCACCTTTTTCCAGTGCAGCCTGTATTTCTCCTGAGGTTACCTGTGGGTTTTTCTTTCTATCCTGAACAATTCTTCTGGCAGTTTTGGCTGAAATCTTTCTTGGTCTGCCTGACCTTGGCTTGGTATCAAGACATCCTTGAATTTTCCACTTATTAAGTGATTGAACAGTACTGACTGGCATTTGCAAGGCTTTGGAAATCTTGTTATATCCTTTTCCATCTTTATAAAGTTCCATTAACTTGTTATGCATGCCTTTTGACAGTTATTTTCTGCTCCCCATGGCTCAGTATCTAGCCTGCTCAGTGCATCCACATGAGAGCTAACAAACTCATTGACTATTTATACACAGACACTAATTGCAATTTAAAAAGCCACAGGTGTGGGAAATTCACCTTTAATTGCCATTTTCACTGTGTGTGTCACCTTGTGTGTCTGTAACAAGGCCAAACATTCAAGGGTATGTGAACTTTTGCTCAGGGCCGTTTGGGTGATTTCTGTTATCATTATGATTTAAAAAGGAGCCAAACAACTATGTGATAATAAATGGCTTCATATAATCACTATCCTTAATAATAATAATACATTTTTTGCATGATCAGTCATATTTTCTAAATCAATGCCAACATTTCACAATTTCTGCCATGGTATGCAAACTTATGAGCACAACTTTATATACAGTACCAGTCAGAAGTTGTCTACCCCAAGTAGCAACATAAGTAAAATTAATAGTTTGAGTACGCAATGTTACGTGACCATATTATATTTTTTCCTTAGCAGTCGGTAATTGCATTGACATAGTAGTCTGATATCTGGTCCCTAAAATAAAATGTTGCTCATATACTCTCTCCATGTAGGAAGGGAAGCAGGCGTCCCTGGCTGCAGATTTCTCCATCACACAGTTTAAACACATCGGCCGTCTGCTCATGGTGCACGGCAGAAACAGCTATAAGCGCTCGGCAGCCCTAGGACAGTTTGTCATGCACCGAGGCATGATCATCTCCACCATGCAGGTAACAGAGACACCTGACGTTAGCACAGCTAAATATGAAAGAGCTCAATCTAATGTGTTAAATCTAATCCGCAGCGATTTACAGAACCATATTGGCCTTAAAGGTGCCATGATCTTACTAAGTGAGCTTCACAGGAGTCAAATTAAATCTACTTTGTGTCTTTGCAGGCAGTGTTTTCCTCAATATTCTACTTTGCATCAGTCCCTTTGTACCAGGGTTTCCTTATGGTTGGGTAGGTGGCTCTGTTTCCATTGTTTTGAGCGTACAGAATTTGCATACATTTTATTTTGACAAGGTGAAATCCTCACTCTTGAACTCTTTTTGTTATTCCATTCTGTTCAGGTATTCTACCATTTACACTATGTTTCCTGTGTTTTCCCTGGTGCTGGACCAGGATGTAAAGCCAGAGATGGCCCTACTATACCCTGAGCTTTACAAAGACCTCACCAAGGTACAATGATGACATATCTTATGCTAGACAGGTGGAAAATTGATTTATATTGGGGGTATTTGCATTAGCCTTTGTGGTAGTAGCTAAAGTGAATTTCGAAAGTTCGAAACAGGATTTTATGTTTGCAATTTTCTTTCTTGTTCTCTATGCATAGGGTCGTTCCTTGTCTTTTAAGACATTCCTCATATGGGTGCTAATCAGTATTTACCAAGGTAAGAGAACTGACTGTTGCTTTCCTAAGTTAGATTTCTTTAGCACAGTAATGTTTGAATAGCGCATGTGTATTCAAACAGGTGTTGATCAGGCGGACATTTACACTTTTTCTCCAATATGGATGGTATGGCGGCTCTTCCAAAAGCAATCTAAACAACGCAGGATGTAGTGGGTTAATCCACTTTTACTACAGACAGTTTATCCAGGCATGGATTTGGATTTTATAATTTTTTTCTGTGCAGTACTTTAGACCCTCTGGCTCCCTCCGCTAGTCTCAGGCAGTCCCGTTTCTCAGTAGCTTAGGTTTCGAGCGTCATCCGCAGTTACACGCAGGCTTTTGTCCATCCAGTAAATCGATATTTCTGTAATCGCTAAGCCGTGTAGCGCATTTCAGAAAGGTCTGTGTTCCTACTGATGCGTAACTTCCTGACAGCTTTCATTTTTTTAATTAAAGGTCTAATACCAAAGTCCAGTGGAATAACGGGAGTTATGAGAGGGGACAAAACATTTCAGGCCATGATCGTCTGTTTTAATTTATTACAGAATTTAACTCCCAGGAATGCACTGTATACACACTATGGAAAAGGGCAATTATGCAATCAGTTATAGGCTATTAAGCTCAATTTGCAGCACGTTAAGATTCAATGAAAGGCTATCAAAATACAATAGTCACCCCCATTGACTAGTTGAGATAATCAAGCTACAGGTTTACATGGGTGGGTTGAGATACGTACACTAGGACACATTGTGTCCGTTTGCCTTAATCCTAATAGATAATCCTTATAGATGCGCCAGACCAGTCTGATGTCTCAGTGAACATACTTTGAATAGCAGAGTTTCAGCAAGCATTTGGGGATCAGACTTTTAAGAAATGTATCAAAGCTGTATGGCTTAGCAGTTTAAGTTCCAGACCACACAAGTCCCCTGGTGATGGGGGTACAAGTCCTGTTTTTCTGCACTCATCCTCTGTCTTCCACTGTATACATACCATGCTTGCCTCTGATTCTTACTATCCTTAATGAAAATGTTTCATAGTAAACGTTCTAAAGCAAAGGCCTTAATCTACTAGTTAATTCCATTTATGGCTGTATCTCATGTCTCACTACAATCAGATTTGCTGAAAGTAAAAAGATTTATAAAAACATTGTCTGTGGCGCCCCCAGGTGGCATCCTGATGTATGGTGCCCTGCTGTTGTTTGAGTCTGAGTTTGTGCACGTGGTGGCTATCTCCTTCACTGCTCTGATTCTGACCGAGCTGCTCATGGTGGCGCTCAACATCCGTACCTGGCATTGGCTCATGGTTCTAGCTGAGTTCCTAAGTCTGGGATGCTACGTGGCCTCACTTGCCTTCCTCAACGAGTACTTTGGTAAGCACATGCTCTAAATGGGGCCGGGGTCCCCTAAAAAGAAAATACATATGTTTGTATAAAAAGTAGAATGCCGTGTTTGCTGTCATGCTTATAAGTGTTGGGTAAAAATATTTTTTATGTTGATGAACAGTTTACCTTTGTCCAAAATTGTGTTTTACTCTAGTCTGTTGAGTAAGCATTTATGATTTAACCTGAATACACTTTGTAGATCTGTGCTTTGTCTTGTGTCTGCCCCCCCCACCCCCCGCTCTCTTCTGTATTCCTTTTCTCCCTGTTTTTTTTTTTCTTCTCACATTGTCTCTATTGCTTTTCTTCTCATTTTGCAACTGTATGTGGCCTTGGGACAGGCATAGGCAGGGTGTCTTTTGGAGCTTTTCTGGGTAGGTGGGCACGTGCAGCATTATGAAACCACCTACCTTCCTATTCTTCCGACTCCTTTCAACTCTTTCCTTGCCACTGTTGATCGATCAATTGATTGAGCAATCTTTGTTTTTCACCTCGCTTTGCCTGCTCTTCCTTTTTTGAGTTCCTTCAGAGAGCTTTTTTTTCTGACCTACCTCATGTGACAAATGGAGCATGTCATGTCTGCCTGCTATTTCATTTTTGTTTTCCCATTCCAATCCCTGGTGTGCCTTTCCAGACCTCTCTACCAAAGCTCCATCCATGATCATCACCTCACAGTAGTTTGAATAGTCAAAACAAAGGGTACCCCAAGACCTAAGTCCTATAATACATCCAGCATATGTTTGTGCATAAATTGTATGCTCTAATGTTTCTAATGTTTTTTTCTTTATTGCCTCACAGATTTGGCCTTCATTACGACACCGGCATTCCTGTGGAAGGTGACTGCAATGACCGTGATCAGCTGTCTTCCTCTCTACATCATCAAATACTTGAAACGCAAGTTCTCACCACCAAGCTACTCCAAACTGTCCTCATGAGCCATTTTTAAGTGCTTTCCTACTTGCACTTTGACCCTGCTCTATTACACTATCTCTTTTCCAATCTCTCTTTTCAAAACTGTTTTATTAAACTGTCCCACAGAGATTACATTTTTACAGGTACACTGCACATTAATCAACATGTCAGTAAAAGTGCCGGTTTTAGCCAGCCGGCTAAACCGCTGTCCCTGGGCAGTTTATTAAAAACAAATACAATAACATGGATGGACTGGGAGCTTAAAGATGTTGAGGGGCCACTAACAGCAAAATATTTAAAGAGTAGTGCATGCCTTTATGTCACTCTGTTTTGGGAATACTTGAAAAGGCTCAACAGAAAGGAGTGAAAACTAAACAAATTACCTTTTGACAGGAAGTCTCTGGGTCAATTTGGCTTCTGTTTTAACACACCTCTAACCGATTGGCTTCAAGTCACACTTTTTTTTATAACTTGATGACTATAGCTTCTGCATTTAACTTTTTCTATGAAGTTCTGGATATTTTTAATTCACTGTTATTATACTAAATAGAGATTCTACTGTGACGATATAATTTTTGGTTGACAATTCTGTGTCCTGATTTCAAAGGACTGTAAATACAAAATTAATCACATGCAGCATTTTACTACTGTGTCCTGACTCTTTACTGTACCTAGGAAAAATTTGCAGAAACCAAAATTTGGTACATTTTGCAACAGTGTGAAATGTAAAAAACATGTTTTCTAGGAACAACAGCACATGGCCTTTAGATATCCTCCCTTTGTACAATAGCTTTTACATTTCTAAAAGCTGAGTATTGTATTTGAATATCATTCATGATTTGTTCCTAATATGAAAATAGCTCTCTGTGGTTTTGAGTCAGCGGTTGATTCAAAACCTTGAATACAATGTAGTAGGTGTAGTAGAAATTCACTGATTGGTACTGTTTCTAAGGTAGGTAAGACAGATGAAAATACTCTTTAACATAGGAACAGTTTATTATATTTGCAAATAGAGACAAAAAGACACTAACACAAGATCAGTGAAAGTTTGTCTTGTCCCTCCTAATTATGACACCATTAAAATATCTTGTATTCTTCCTACTTTTCTGAAAACAGGTTCAGTACCTTTCCAATCAGCCCAATACTAAACTAGTAATTCTCTACTCCCCTATACATTTGTAGAATTCATTAATAAATCAGCTCAATACATTTCTATAAGATAGGCCGTAGGGATGTCTTTATATTTGCTGCTGTTTGCTATTCATGGCAGTTTGCTTTTCTGTGCCATTGTTTGATTGTTTTGGTAAATATCTCTTATTGCTCTGGATGTCAT
The DNA here is from genome assembly GCF_011004845.1 of Esox lucius. Taxonomy (NCBI): domain Eukaryota; kingdom Metazoa; phylum Chordata; class Actinopteri; order Esociformes; family Esocidae; genus Esox; species Esox lucius. The sequence goes on from NC_047578.1 coordinate 29,176,310, forward strand.
TCACAGGATTAGATAGATCCGCTAGTATGTTCTGTCTTTTACTTGCCTAATCTCCTGAGCTAGGAGTTTGATCACAGGGGATCTACTTCCTCTAACAGCGTTCCCACAGATCCTTGAATGTTTGTGAATTTGAGAAAAACAAATCAATGCCTTGAAGGTTTTTGAAAATGGACATATTGGTCATTGAAGGTGCTTGAATTTATATATTTTGTGTAAGAATATTAATTGAAGAGACCACATAGTCTGTAACACAGCACAATTGAGAAGTGTTCACACATTCAAGCCTCTCTTTTTAGTTATTGTCTGTGAGCTTCTGTAAAGCCTGCTAGTCCTCATTATAAATAACTCTGTGTTGTAACCGTAATTTACCTTAATCCATGTCTCAAACTATGCCACTTTGGGTCCTTACATTTGAGGGAACTGATAATACAATATTCTCAAACTCAAAGATTTTTTTTTTTATTTAGGCATTGGTTTTGCGTCCTCTGACAATAACATATATATTTGTTGGAAATTTAAACTGACTTTCTTACTGCTGGATACCTGATAATTTGGAGGAATGAGTTTTATCATTCTTGCCACGCGAGTTTGTATTGGTAGAAATTGTTAGTCCAAACACAATGGAATATATCTATCATCATTCTTATTTCCTTAATTGTTTGTCTGTACAATGATGTATGTTTTTATACAGGAAATCTTGCTAGATTTTTGGGTCCCATTTGTGCTGAGCTCAGGTAAATCCTCCCTGTATGTCCTGAATAATAATGAATAGATCAGATTTTGTGACCAATGTATATGGCAATGCTGTAAGAGGCAGACAGGGCTGTTGTGTTTTTTTATAAACGAGGTATGGACATGTTGTGTCACTTTAATATTAAGGATTTTCTAAGTTGCTTACTTGATCCCAATTACAATGTGTTTGTATGATGTTATTCTATATAAGTTTAATCTATTGTGGATGTTGTGCCACAGACTGCAATTTATAACAGTATAACTATAATGTATTACTTTTGATTATATGTCAATAAACTGACATTTTATAAAATATTGTTTAATGCATTATGATTGTTTAAAGATTCTCTGTAAAGCTCATGAAACTACAAAAGTGGCATTTTCATTGTGATTTTCTTACAGAACTTTGAAACACTTCTGAATAGTTTTTGTTAACAGGAGAGGGGATAATTGTTTGCACACATGTTATATATGATATTTGACTTCCGCATTTGAACCAACCCATGTTAAATTGGAGACTTGCAGGAACCTGCCACGTTGAGAGGCAGGCAGAACTTTGGGTTAACTGCATTGCTCAGGGACCCAACAAATAATTTTCCCCCTTGTCTGCTCTGGATTTCATCAAGTGGTTTTGGTCAGATGCCTTAACCGCTAGGCAACATACCGCCCCAGCCCCAGTCTGCCCCAGCATGCAATTTTCTGCAGATGGAGAATACATTTTGACCACACGGTGGCGAGAAAGACTTAATCCTGGAAAATTCTGACACTGATTCTAATTAGTAAGTATTTTTAGAAGTATTTTTAGAGTACACATTTCAGGTAAAAGCAGGAAAATATATCATATATTCTGAATATACAGTAAATAGAAGTGGATGACTGGATAAACTGAAATCTCATGTGCTCAAGCATTAATAACAGTGTATTCTGCTTTATATCTTTGGAGAGGTTGTTACACAAGCATAAAATATCATGTAGAAAGGTGTATTCAAAGAAACCTGAGCTGTTCACTAAGAAGACAATGTGTTATCAATTTCCCCCATTGAGTGTACATGGAAACACTGTGGAGGGTCTGTAACCCAATGATGAATGTGATGGTCCGATGGCTCTATAATGTATGGAAACCTCTGCTTTTTTCTCCATGTTTTCACTTTAGTACTGTAGTAGAAAAAAAATGCCTATCCTTTGTTACCTGGAAAATGGCAATACTTCTAGCATAACTCAATAACTAGAGAGATGTTGATGTCAAGGTTATCTTTGTTGCGCTGTGATTCAGCTTGGGGGTCTTTTTCACCTAATAACATGCTTGTTAGTTTTTGTCAGTCTGACATTATGACATTGTTTTTTAGACTGACATTCAAATCAATCAAAAGCAGAATTATCTGCCTATGTTGTGAAAAATTTACACAGGTAAGTGCATGATACACAAGCTACTGTAAGCCCACTCAATAGTTACGTTCAATAGAATGAAAGATGATCATAGAGGGCACAAGTCTTTGGTCTGTTGAGACTAAGAGCACTGGAGAAAATTAAACAAGAGTGTAATAATTATCATAATGGGATTTTACAGAAAACTGAGAATTATTATTGCGAGGTCAGGTCTGTTTTTGTAAGGTTGTGAATGAGAAAAATAAAAAAAGGGGCCGACTGATGCATGTATTTGATACTTTAAACACTATTTGAAACGTCTTGACACAAAGATGATAGCCATCCCCTCGGTGGAGTACCGAAACACTTACATTGCAGAAATGTTAAATGTGTGGAGGAACATTTTGTCAAATTGGTATTTTCTATTCCATTTTCTGGCTTTTAATATACTGGAAAGACCTATTATCATGCTATTATGCTATCTGGTTACTAAATGGCCAGCTGGCTTCTCTAGACTTATTCCATTTGACTGGATTTGTTCTAGAATTCCATTGCACCCTGTTTGAATTAAATAAGAGTGACCAACACGGATGAAATTACCAGTCATAATGACTGGGCTTTTGGCAGGGGTTTGGGGGGGTTTAAAGAAGATGTCTCGTCAGTATAGCAGTTGGACATTGCCAGTGCCTCCACAATACTAGTAAGATAAGGAAATCCTCTGTACTCAAGGAAAGGAAGATCTGTAAACACCCTAACAAAATGTAGGGTAACCTGGACACAGTTTAGAGGAGGTTGTGGTTAGTGCTGCATTAGGGAGCAGTTGGCCAGTGTTGTGTCTAAGCTTTGTGCTGGCTTTGGGGCTGTTAGCCCTCTAAGCTGAGCACCATTCACTGAGTGCTCCGTCCATCTTCGGGAAATCACTATTTCAGAAAACTCTCCATTGGAGGTGTGCCATTGTTAACTGGCAACCACCGTACACAACAGGAAACAGACTGGGGTCACAGTAACAGAGAAAAAAGGAGTGCAGGAAGGCTGAGTGGGAAGGGGGTGCAGGGTGGGCAGTGCACACCTTGACACCTTCCCATGTGCCGGCCTCTCCGTGCCCCCCTTCTAAACCCAGATGACAATATAGGAGAGCTTTTTCATATGTTTTGCAGCCATTGTGCTGTGATAATTTTAACTTTAGAACAGTAGCCTACTTGTAATTGGAAATATTGCTTTACTTTTGTGATATTATATCAACAAATTTTAAATGGAATGTTAAACTTATTGCTATTTATGGAAATGACCCTTCTGCTCACATACATTCCAGAATGTTCAATTTCCTTCTAATTCATATATCCAAAACAAACTGGTGATTCAGCAGTTTGGTCAATATTTTGTTGGTCATAGTTTTGTCAGTGGGTGGAGTTACTTCCTGCTTGATGGGCCCTGTCAGGGGTTAGTGTCACTAGACCCTCGTCTCCGCCCTCAGTTTTTACGCTGCTATATTATTGTGGCTGGGGAGAAGTTGGGTCAGTCTGCTTGTGAATCCAAGGAATGCTCTCTCTTACTTGTGTCCTGTTTTGTTTAAACATATGAGGACATGAGCCCTTGGACTGCGCCTCAGGACTACCAGGCCTGAATGATTCGTTGCTGTCCCTATCCAAAGTCCTCCTTGTTGTGTTACAGATCAAGTTGCTGCCTGACGATTCTGGCTGCTTCTACTCTCACCCCATCTGGATGGAAAAAGAGAAGTTAGAGTCAAACTACCATAGCTCTGACCCCAGACACCTTTGGGGAGGACTGCGACACATCACAGAATACAAAGGGAGAAACAGCAATGTTGCTCGTACCGCCGCCTCGCTCCCTGATGAGCTCAACACCTTCTATGCACGGTTTGAGGTGATCAACACAATTCCTTCAGTGAGGCTTTCTGAGGACCTGGACGACTTCACTGTCTCCCTAACCATGGCTGATGTGAGGTCACTTATTAAAAAAGTCCAGGCTGTGTCCACAGGGGTGCACTGACCAACAAGCAAATGTTTTCACCATATTCAACCTCTCCCTATCTGTCTGTAGTCCCCTCCTGTTTCAAACAGACAACCATTGTCCCTGTACCGAAGAAACCATCCATCACCTGCCTGAACAATTACTGCCCTGTAGCGCTGCCCTCCACCATCATGAAGTGCTTCGAAACAGCTGGTCAGAACTCTCATCTCCTCAACCCTTCCTGACATCTTGGACCCCTTTCAATTTACATACCGCCCCAACAGATCTATAGACATTGCCATCGCCCTGACAACACACACCGCCCTCTCCCACTTGGAAAAAGGCAACACATATGTAAGGATGCTGTTTGTGGACTACAGCTCTGCATTCAACACTACTGTGCCTGGCAAGCTTGTTCCTAAGCTCAGGACCATGGGACTTAACACCTCCCTCTGAAATTGGATTCTGGACTTCCTGGTGGGCAGACCCCAGGTGGTGAGAATGGGCAACCTCACCTCCTCTACACTGACCCAGAGCACTTGTGCCCCACAGGGCTGTGTACTCAGTCCCTTCCTGTACTCCCTGTTCATGCATGACTGCATGGCCACACACAGCTCCAACATCATCCTCAAATTTGCAGATGCTCCTACCATCCTGGGTCTCATCTCTGACAATGATGAGACCGCTTATAGAGAGGAGGTAAAGAACCTGGCTACATAGTGCCAGGACAACAACCTATAAATCCATATTCAAATTTCTCATCAAAGATTACCTTACTTGGTCCAGACAAGCGAACTCCGCAGTGAAAACTGCCCAAAAACAACTATACTGTGACGACTGCGCCCTCTGCTGGCTCTCCTCCCCCTACAGCAGGCAGGCTCCAGAGGTCGATGTCACTGGTCTTCTAACACCACCGCCCATCTCATTCATTCATTTCACCTGTTGTCTTGTTTAGTGCACCTGGTCCTCATTCTCTTCACTCCCCCCAGTATATACGTTCCCTCTGCATCCCCTGTCTTTGTGTGTTATTGTCTCACCGTTTGTGAGAGCAAGTCAGTGTTTCCGCATTTAAAATGTATAAAACGTTGTTTCTAAACGACTCCACGTCTCCTGCTCCTCATTCATACGCAGCCCTGAAATATACTTCCTGAGGAGGCTCAAGAAATCTCACCAACTTCTACAGGTGCACCACTGAAAGCATCCTCTCAGGCTGCATTACTGCCTGGTACGACAGCTGCTCTGCTGCTGACCGCAAGTCCCTCCAGAGGGTGGTACAGTATGCAGAGCACATCATCGGCTTCCATCTCTCCTCCATGCAAGGCATCTACCATACACAATGCCTGAGGAAAGCATGGAACATTATCAAAGATCACAGCCATCCAGGCTGCCGTCTGATAGATGCTACCAGAGCATTGGAGCACGCACCTCTAGACTCAAAAACTGTTTTTTCTCTCAGGCCATAAGGCTCCTCAACCAGCAACACTGATCCACGAACATACTGATCACACACATGTACTTTCCGGATGCCCTTTCAGGTACTTTTAATGGGCATTAGAATATTGCCTTGCATGTACCATTCATAAGCATATTTACACTCATATGTATCTATAATACTCAATACTTCTACCATACTGTTCATACTCCCCATCCTACTCTTTCAAAATGTATGCTATTTTACATTTTTATGTATTTTACTACCATACTTGCCATATCTAAATGTTCAATAATACTACCCAGATTGCTGCTAGTTCAAAATACTATATATTTTTTTATCTGGCTATATTTTTGCTTATTTTTATTTAAAAAAATTATAAAAAATGTGAAACATTTACTAAGTATTCACACCCCTTAACTCAGTAACTTATTTTAGCACCTATGCAGCGATTACAGCCTTGAGTCTTCTTGGGTATGCTTAGCACACACAGCAAAATCACAGGTGTTGAAAATACAGTGTCAGTGTTGAAGTGACCGGCGCAGTGTTGCAATAACACATTAGGGTTGTAAAGTAACACAGTGAGTGCTCAGTGTTGCCAACTCCTCAGTAAGGAAAGACACTATTGGCTGTCCTAAATGACGTCATCGCCTAATATGCATAATTTCCCATTAACATGAATGGATTTTTTTTTTCCATTTATCATACAAAATTCTCGTTGGGGAAAATAATATACATGCGTATTTACAAATGATGTCCATGTATAAGAAATAATCACCTGAGCAAAAGAACAAATCAAAAAAGGGGGCGCTATTTAAGTCAAAATCAAAAGTCTAAATAAACATTTAGAGCGACACACAAGGGGAGATATCATCATGGTCATGGATTAAGAAAATTGCAGTGATTTATTTTAGACAAAGAACATTTACATTTTACATTATGGACGGGAAAAGCCAGCAGGGGCTTCCCACATGTGCAAATCATTTTCAGTCTGGTCGCGGAGGAGTTAACATCTCCTGCTCTGACTGCAGCTCGGAGGAACTGCTGTGCGAGGACTGGGCCGCCTGTGAGTGCTTTCAGATGGGGGAGGAGCCCACGGCAGCACCCGCTGCTCTTTGAGAAGAGTAAGAAAAAGCCTCCAATAACACCACAAAAAGTCGCTAGATTTGTCGCTAGTTGCTTTTTTTGAAAAAAAGTCACTAAGGGGGTCTGAAAAGTTGCTAAATCTAGCGACAAAGTCGCTAAGTTGGCAACACTGTAAGTGCTACATTCATCTCAGTGACTTTGTTAATTCTGGGTGTTTCTGTAATATTGACACTGACAATAACCACACCTACATTTTTTAAATCCAACTGCCACCTGATCTACTACCGTTTTCCATGTGGAGGCTGGCATTTGTTTGATAGCCTGAAAAGGTAAGGATTATTAAAACGTGATATTGATGTTTCGACTTTAATCTTTTGTCAATAACAATTATGTTATGGCTGATTTAATTAAAAAAACTTATTTCATTAGTTTGTAATTAGCTGGCTGGTTAGTTAGTCAGGTATTTCAGTTCTGGCTAGTAGAAGTACCCTACGGTACTGCACTGGTAAGGTAAGACAAGCTTGAAACAAGCATACAACCGATACCGGTATTAAGATCAAGTAAAATAGCACTCAAAAAGAATACACTATATCAACTTTTTGAGTGGTATTTGCTCATTTTGTGAACTTGTAGTTTTTGCGACATCGTAGTTTTATCGGTGTACATTAGGATCGGCTTAATTAATGGGTGCAGCACGGTCGTGCTACGCACACGGCGGTGCGTTACGGCCAGCTAATGCCGACGTGCATCTGGCCTCTACTACCCCAGGGCTTGCGCCCGCCGTGGTGTTATGCCCGATTTGCGGTCATCTCTCCTTCAGCCTCTGTGCGCCACGGACATTAATTAAATAAAGCTGGTGCAATAGCAATTTAAATGATAAAATAAACACAAATCATGGCAAGGGGAGAGTCTTCATGGTATACAAGCGACACAGACTAACTTGGCTAAATACAAGCAATTGTGGATATATTGACTGTATAAGCTGTTAAACTGTTGTGAGCATTGAGCACACACATTCTGGACAGGGCTGAATTAAGAATAGACAAGACAGAAACCACAAAGTGCAAAGATGACGCTTTGTAGATATATTGATTGAATAAGTTGTTGAACTGTTGTGACCAATGAAGCAAAATATTAGATGTCTGTATCATAAGTGGAAACTGAAAACAGAAAACAGGAAGTCTTAGGAGAGCAGACAGCCTGTCTTTGACAAAAACAGGAAACAGGTTAACGACACACACACAGTCTCACAGACAAGACAGAAACCACAAAGGGCAAGAGGATGCTTGTACTGCATTTACACATATAAGGTATAGAACATAAACTGGACCAATGGCACACATACTTGGCATATTCAACCCCCCCACTTTTAGGTGTGTTTGAAGTATAAATAATGCTGATGTGACTGTTGCATTTCAGACATTGTACGGCGACACTCTGTCTCCAGAAGCTTCTGTAATAAACGGAATACACGGTACGGTAATTGACCTGACTCCTGGTGTTTTATTCTCCTTTCCAACAAACCAACTCGGGAAGTGTTAGACTTCAACACTAGCTATATTGCACTGTACTATGTAGGTTCACTTTGAAAAATATATTATTCAATATATAAATTTGTTGTGATTCTGTTGGTTATATAGCTACTGTACTAATAGCTACTGTAATATGATGCAAGCCCAAAGTTAGCCACACATGGTTGTTTCAAAGTGGTTGCTATGCTATGCTAGGTTTGAGGAACACGTTAGTGATGTGCGATACCACTTAATTCCTATTCGATCCGATACCAAGTGATACCCAGGCTGGTATTGCCAATACCAATACTTTTTACGTATTTTATTTGTAGTGTGATGTGTTTAAAGTAAAGTAAAAAAGTAGGCTGTAGGCTTACCAATTCCAAATTATAGCTGCATAATGACAAGACAATAAACTACTCTCATATTATTTAGGCTAATTATAAAGAAAATCTCAGAGACTTTCTTTATAATAAAAAAACAGGTTGAAAACTACACACACATAAAAAGAAATTTACTCTTAACCTTGTCACAAAATATTCCATATCCACTTTTTGCTGTTTTTTACAACACATGTAAATCAGGCACCCTTGAAAAACGTTACTTCATGTTTACAAGCTTCTGGTTAAAAGAACAGACATTAATCAAACCTTTCCACTGGCCGAACATCGAGGTTATCCATTCCTCCAGCGGGTTGTCTATCCCAGAAAGCTCGTATGCGACCCCTTGACATAGTCCAAATCAATGCCCCCAAATTTCCTCAAGCAGGTGTCCTCAGGTGGGGTCGCGAACCTCTTCGCTGGGGGAGTGGAGACCCGATGCCAACCTGGGAAACCTGTAGCAACATACAAAACACTTATCATTATTCCACCAACGCCCATGTACTACTTCATTCTATCATCATCTCCCCAGACCATTCTCTGTAACCCTATCATCTTGGTACGAATGGTAGGAGCCACTCGGTGTCCTATTCCCCCTTTTGTTACAGTATTCAATCAATCAATCAATCAAATTTATTTATAAAGCCCTTTTTACAACAGCAGTTGTCACAAAGTGCTTTACAGAGACACCCGGCCTTAAACCCCAAGGAGCAAACAACAGTAGTGTTGAATTTCAGTGGCTAGGAAAAACTCCCTAAGGTCGAACTTTAGGAAGAAACCTAGAGAGGACCCAGGCTCAGAGGGGTGACCAGTCCTCTTCTGGCTGTGCCGGGTGAGATATTAAGAGTCCAATTGGAATAATAAATACATTTCTCTGGGCTAAATCCAGAGTCTATTTGAATTTAGACTAGGTCAGAAGTATGACCAGGTGGACAAGGACAGGGACAGCAACGGGCCCCCCAAACCAGGTAATCCGCAGGTGTGGACCAGGACCTCATCTCCTTCTAAAATTTAAAACTGGAGGAAACTGAGAAAAGTTAGTAGTACATCCCTCATATCCCCCAGCAAAATAATATAGCAGCGTAACACCTTGGAACTGAGACGGGGGGGTCCGGTGACACTGTGGCCCTACCCGGGGGAGGCCCCGGACAGGGCCCAACAGGCAGGAAATCAATCCAACTACATTGCCAGGCATCAACCAAAGGGACACCCACCAACCGCAACCCCCCTGAATGAGGGCCGAGTATTGCTAGCGGCGTACAGCCCAATTGCACAAGTGCGCAACAGAGAGTCAACAACAAGCCAGTGACTCTTCCCCCGAAAGGCATTGGAGGGAGGGCATCCCAGTGGCGACGAGAGCCCAGCTGGCAAGACAGCAAGGGTGGACAGTATCAAGCCTACCGGTCACCTTCACGCCCCCGGGCCAGGCTACACCTAATTATAAACCGTGCTGTAGAGATGAGTTTTTAGTAGACACTTGAAAGTTTGCACTGAGTTTGCATTTCTAACCTTAATTGGCAGATCATTCCACAGGACTGGAGCTCTATGAGAAAAGGCCCTGCCGCCAACTGTTTGTTCAGAAATTCTAGGTACAATTAAAAGGCCTGCATCTTGCGATCTTAGGTTACGTGTAGGTATGTATGGCTGGATCATTTCAGCAAGGTAAGTAGGAGCAAGTCCATGTATTGATTTATAGGTTAAGAGTAAAACCTTAAAATCAGCCCTAACCCTAACAGGCAGCCAATGTAAGGACGCCAGGACAGGAGTAATGTGTTCAAATTTTTTTGTTCTAGTTAGGATTCTAGCAGCCGTGTGCAGCACTAATTGAAGTTTATTTATTAATTTGTCTGGATAACCCGAGAGAAGAGCATTGCAGTAATCTAATCTAGAAGTAACGAAAGCGTGGATTAATTTTTCTGCATCAGTTTTTGATAGAAAGTTTCAAATTTTTGCGATGTTTCGAAGATGAAAATAAGCAACTCTTGAGATCTGCTAGCAACGCTCTGTTTTTTGGGTCCTAAAAGGAGCATTTCTGTTTTATTTGAGTTTAAGAGCAAGAAATTCTCTTTCATCCACTTCCTAATATCTGAAACGCATGCTTCCAAAATAGCTAATCGTATTCTTCAGTTCCTTCCCCTAAAAGTCTATTCCCCTGGAGCTGTCCATTGTCTCCTTCTCTCGCTCGTAGTCCCGCAGTATCCTGGGGTCCACTCTGGGCACCGGTCCGGCTGGTTTTGGTCCTCCTTCCGTCCACACTAGAGCAAGCTCCCCCTTCCGGGTCTGGATGAGGTCTGTCAGCGACCTCCCTGGCTCCTGCGCTGGTGTGCACTGGCTCCAATGGTACCACGTCTCTCTTGCCCCTCAGGCGGACCGCATGGCTCGTTCTCTCCACCACTTGATGAGGACCCGTCCACCTTGGCTCCGACCACTTTCGCTTGATGACCTTCAGCAGCACCCACTCCGCCTTGGGCAGGTCCTGGTCTAGCAGGTGTAGGTTCTTAGCCAACTTGTTTTTAAAATTTTGGTTAATCCTTTCTACCCTTCCCTGGGACTGTGGGTGGTATACTGTGCCAAAAGCATGTTTTAGGCCCAATAAGCTCTCTACCTTCTGTAAGTCACTATTCTTAAAGTGAGTCCTGTTGTCTGACATTATTTTTTCTGGGAAGCCGTGTCTGGGAATGTACTGGTTTATTAAACACTTGATTACTGTCTGGCTGTCCTCCTTTCTTGCCGGCCAGGCCTCTGGCCACCCTGTGAACACATCCACACACACCAATAGATACCGGCAACCCCGTACTGGATCCCCCATGTCCGTTTAATCTATCACTATCTCTTGTCCAGGTTTCGTCATCATGGGGAACGCCCCCATCTCAGGTTTAATCGTTGGTTTTGGATTGTGGTGTGTGCAGATGGTGCATGTCTTAGTGTAGTTGCGTACCATGTCTACCATAAATGGGTGCCACCAGTGGCACAGATTTCTTAGCATCTGCGCCTGCCCCATATGTCCTAACCCATGGGCCTCTGCAAACTTGTCTCCCCGCATGGCTGGTGGAAGTATTACTCTACCGTCTGGCCCTCTCCAGAGCCCTCGTGTTTCTTTTGCTCCTCTCTGTTGCCAAATTGTTTTCTCCTGTGGGGACGCCCCCTTTTGATGTCTCACTAGCTCGTCTCTCTCAGGGCCTTCTCCCAACCCCACTTCCTCTTCTGCACTTACCATTATCACTCGCGGAGTGTACCCTGCTGCCTGTTTTGCTGCTGTGTCTGCCGCTTGCTTTCCCTGAGCCACTACGCTATTTGAAGTATCGTGTCCCTTACATTTTATGATTGTTACCTTTTCGGGCAGCTCCAGGGCCTCGGCTATCTCAGCCTCGTGTTTAATTGGTTTGTCCCCTGCTATTCTAAACCCGGCTTTTAACCACTGTCCTAGCTCCACGTGCGCCGCGCCTACCGCATATGCCGAATCTTTGTAGATGTTTACTCGCTTCCCCTTGGCCTGCCTGAGTGCCTCTATCACTGCTCTCACTTCTGCTCTCTGGGCTGACTGCAGTCCTTGGAGTCTCTGCTTTGACTGTGACTAGACCCTCTGGTGTTAGTTTTACTACCGCAAACGGCGCTCTCAGCCAATCTTGTTCGTGTCTGAAACAGCACCCATCAGTGAAGAGGTCCTCTGCCCCTGGGAGGGGTTCTGCCTCCAGATCAGTTCGTGTCTTACTCTCCCTCACTACCGCTTGCGCGCACTCATGGTGGCAGCCTCGTCCCCATCCGGTCTGCCATGTTTATCCCCTTGTGTGTGAAAGTCAAATTTGGAGCCCCGAGAATTTTGCTTAGGTGTTGTTGCCTGAGGGAAGTCATGGTGAACATCTGTGAGTTTACATACGCCACTACACTGTGTTGTGAGTACCTGAAGTTGATGTCCCATCACTAAATGTGCACATTTCTGAATGAGTCTCGCCACCCCCGCGGCGTGCTGTGTGCAGGTGTGGTGCCTTTTTTCGGTTTTGTCAAGTCCTTTGCTTATGTACATGAGGATGTTCCTATCTCCCCCTTTTTTTCTGAAACAGGACCCAGTTCATTTCTTGTCCTGTTTCAGAGACATCTAGAAAAAAGGGTTTTGTGTAGTCGGGAAATGCCAGATCGGCTGCGGTCGCTAGTTGTCGTTTCAGCAGAATGAAGGCCTGATCGGCCGGGCAAGTCCAGTTGAGTGTGGCTTTAAGTTTACGCATTCCCTGCTCTTTAACAGGCGCTCTGAGAGGCTGTGTGAGCCCTGAGTAGTTTGGGATGTAATTGCGGCTGTACCCCGTGAGCCCCAGGAATTACAGCATTTCCTGAGCAGTAGTGGGTTTGGGATGGTGGAGAATGGTTGTGCGGTGTGCTGGTGAAAGCCCCACTCCCTTCTGTGAGATTACTCTGCCCAGATAGGAGACCTGCTACCAACTGTAGCTTTTCTTTTGACACCTTGAACCCTTTCTCAGCCAGTCTTGTGAGGACCGTCATTGTGGCGTGGATGCAGGTGCCGTTGGAGCAGCAGATCGTCTACCTATTGGACCAAAGTTACCCCTGTCGGCAGCGAGCATCCCTGCAGCGCTTCTCTCAGTACCTGGTTGAATATGCCAGGGGAAAGCGCGAACCCCTGTGGTAGTCTCGTGTATCGCCATTGCTGCCCCCTATGTGTGAAAGATAAGATGTCACGAAGTTCATTTGCTAATGGCTCCCTGGTGCCGCTAACCAATATGTCTTACAGCTGGGTGAGTACCATACGTTTGGCGCCTGAGTGGGTGTCTAATCAGTGCATTCGACCTCCCTATTAACCATGGGCCCCAGGTCTTTCGCTTGGTGTTTAGGATGCAGGGCCAGTGACACACGCGGGACGGACTCCTCTGCCATCATGTACCACTGTTCCTGCTCGTTAGTCAACTGTACATCTGCCGCTACCCCTTCAGGGCCTACATATTTGAATTTAGACCCAATCTGCCACGTGTCCCCACACACTGCATCCCCAAACCCCTCTCTATACTCATCGTCGCCCTGTCGATAGGGTTACATGAGGGGGATCTGGCGGAGGAAAGTACGGTGATGGTGGAAAAAGTGGCACCTGTGTCGACTAAAAAGGGAAACGCCTTCCCGTCGACGTTCAGGGACAGCATCGGGTCTGCCTTTTCCCCTGCTGTCCCCTCCCCTCCCTGTGGACTGTCATTCCTGGTCCCACCCTCCCTCATAAGAGAGTGAGTACTGGCCAAGCGCACTTGGTGGTGGGACGGCGTGTGGGTTGGGGACTGGCGCTGCCCCTTGGTTTGGGTATCCTCTGCCTCTTCCGGCATTCTGTTGGCACTCCCTGGACCAGTGGTTCGGGCCCCACATGTAAAACAGGCTCCGTATGAGACTTGGGGTCCTGGAGCCCCTCTGCCTCTACCCCGCCTCCTCCCCCTATCGTAACCTCCCCTCGGAGTCCCTGGTCGATAGGGCGCGGTGAATGCCCCCCGGCCACCGTGAGGTTGGGGTGCCCATGGGGGAACAGGGTATAAATCGGGTGTGTCAGGTTCTCCTGAATCTCACTTTGGCTTCACCCAGCTGTAAGCGCAACAGGTTCTCTCTCAGTTCCTGTATCTGTTTGTCTTTCTCTGTCTCCTCATCTTTAGCCCTCTGTAAATGATGCACTACATGTCTTTCCCATACGTGTGATTCACTCCCCAGCAAGTCAGGATTTGCAATCATTGCCTCTTATTTTCTCTGGAAGTCCCTCTAACACCGCCCTTATAAACCACTCCTGCTGCAGACCTCTCTTCCCCGGATGGTGCCCTGTATGTTTGGTCCATGTCTCTTTACATGCTTCCAGATACTGTCTATTTTTTCCCAGGGTATCTTAGGTACCGGGGCCCCAGCTGGTAAGGGGAATCGTTCCCTCAAGGCTGCGGCTATGCGCCCGACCAGTGTCGTCAGTGTTCCGCCTAGTGGCGGCCCCTTTTTCTATCTCAGTCATAGCCTGGGCGGACATGGCTCGGGCGGCTACTGCCCTCCAGTCCCCCAATGCGAATGTTTGACCGGCTGTGAGTTTGTCAAATTGTGCCAACCATAGTCCACATCCCTGTCCCATTGGGGGTAATTTGCCAGTACGTCTCCCAGCTCCAGTGGTTTATACCGTGCTTCACCGCCTCCCACTCTAAAGAGAGGCATCTGTAACCCAGCGCCGCTACCTTCCCCTTTTTCTGCTTGTGATCGTGTGTACATTTTATTTTCAGTCTTTTGAGACGATTCTACTGCGTCATTGTGTAGTTTTTGTTCTGGTGGGGGCGAACGCGGCTGAGGGTCTACATCTACGACTCCCTGCCCCAAGTCTCTACCACTGTCCGAGTCGGTGTTTTCATCTGAGTCAGTCCATCTCCCTATTGCTTTCCCTGTGAGCACTATCCTTCTCTTTTGTGCCCAGTTTCCCCTTTTCTTTTTGCTTTTAGTCCTTCTCACCGTCGCCTCCCCGTCAGACCCAGATCCCGTATCCCCGTCCAGCCAACCTTTACTGCTGTCTGACTTTCTCTTGGCTCCCTTCATCTCATCTTGTTCCTCCAGATCTACCCTCTGTTTTCCTCCCTGTCTTTTACCCGCTATTTTCTTTGTCTTCTTGCTCTTCTCATACATCCCGCACTCTCTCTCTGCCCTTGCCTTAAATGGTTTCACTTCCTCCTCTGTGTCTGTCTCGATCTCTGACTGTGTTGGTCTACTCAACTTCCTCTTTTCTTTCTTTCCTGTCGACTGGGCTTCTGGCTCGCTGTTATCCTCTGCGTCTAGGCACAACGTTTCCTCCTCTAAGCGCAGCACTGGATACAGTGGTACTGGTGGTGCACTAGTCGTTCTCATACGGCGGGGGGTCTCTCTCCTTCCTTCCTCTCCTCCCTAAGTTTCTCCTCCTTTTTCTCCTTGTTCAGATGTTCTATTCCCTGACACCACACTGCTAACATACACCATTCTTTTCTGTCCTTTTCCCAAGCCTTCTCCTCATCTTTATATCTCCCTCTCTTGACCAAATTTGCATTTTCCCTCTTGTCCCTAACTCTATCTCGATGCTTGGCACAATCCCTTTCTTTATTCCACAAAATGACATGCAATGGTCTCCTTTCATCCATCCTTGACCCTGCCTCGCTTAACACCTGTCACAATTTTTCTTCTATCTGTCCCTTTTCTTTCTGAGTTGGGTCCATCCTGCCTATGGCTGTCAGTACATTTGCTTATTTATTTATTTCCTTAATAGTGTTTATCTGTTGTGTGAGATGCTAACTCACCCGTTATGTTCGAGGTGTCCCTATCTCCTCGTGCTGTTCACCCGACTGATTGTCCACAGGTTCACAATTTAGTTCACAGCCAATAAGCAGATTTAGATATAACAGGCTCTGCTTACCTTTATGATGCACCGGTGCTGGAACCTGTGAGTCCCGTATAGGTCAACTGGACTGAGTCGAATTCCTTCTCCTTATTCCATCCCGGACGAGCCCCCAAAATTGTCGGAAGTCTAACACTTCCCCGAGTTGGTTTGATGAAAAGGAGTCAGGTCAATTACCAATTCCGTATCATCCATTTATTAAAGAAGCTTCTGGAGACAGAGTGCCGCCCCACAATGTCTAAACCTCAGCAGTAACACAAGTATTATTTATACTACCAATACGCCTAAAAAGCGGGGGTGGTGGTAGCCTAGCATGTGTGCCATTGGTCCTGTTATGTTCTTTACCTTGTATGTGTACGTGCATCTTGCCCTTTGTGGTTTCTGTCTTGTCTATTCTTAATTCACCCCTGCCCAGACTATGTGTGTGTTATTAATCTGTCCCCCTCTGTTTCCTGTTAGTCTGACACACAGGCTTAGTCTACTCTTCCACCCCAGCAACAACCTAAATAAGATTTCCTGTTTTCTACTTGCAACTTTCCGTTTCAGCTTATGCCACATACATTCAATATCTTGCTTTAATGCTCACAACAGTTTGACAGCTTATACATTCAGTGTATCCACACTCTCCAGGTGTCTCCATCATTGCCCACGTGTGCGTTGAAGTCCTCCAGCAGAATTATGGAGTTCCCTACTGGAGCCCAATACAGGACTCCATTCAGGGTCTCCAAGAAGGCCAAATACTGCAAACTGCTGTTTGGGGCATATGCACAAACAACAATCAGAGATTCCCACCCCACAACCCGTAGGCGTAGGGAGGCGACCCTTTCATCCACTGGGATAAACTCCAACATAGCGGCACTCAGCCGGGGGCTTGTGAGTATCCCAATCCCCGCCCGGTGCCTCACACCCTGGGCAACTCCAGATCAGAATAAAGTCCATCCCCTATCCAGGAGTACGGTTCCAGAACCGAGACTGTGAGTGGATGTAAGCCCCACCAGATCTAACTGATCGCGCTCAGCCTCCCTCACAAGTTCTGGCTCCTTCCCCCACAGAGAGGTGACGTTCCAAGTCCCCAGAGCCAGCCCCTGCCGCCCGGTTCTGGTCCGTCGAGGCCCCTGGCCTTCATTGCCACCCATATGGCAGCGCACCACAACCCCAGCGGTTCCTCCCATGAGTGGTGGGCCCACCCGGGAGCCATCACCTTATCGTGGTGGAGAGGTTTATGTGTTCCTATGAACCTGAGGGCTGTGTTGTCCGGGCCTTAGTGCTACTGGTAGGGTTTCCCATGGCAAAGTGGTCTCAGGGGAGGAGCCAGACTAAGAATGGTTCAAAACAACCCTATGTATAACTGAGGAAGAGGAGGTGTTACCCTGCCCGGAGGATGCCCGGGGCCCCCGTCTGGAGCCCCGTCTGGAGCCAGTTTGCCACGGAGCCTGGTCGGGCATAGGCCGAAAAAGCAACGTGGCACCCCCCCTCTCCATTCTATGTAACCTTTCTTATGGGTACTAATTAGAACTTAGCTATGGACAGCCTGTATGCTTAGTTTTTTTAAGTATCCACTGTAGGCTTTTGGGCGATAGGCTAGAGTCTTGATTTTGGAACTTTATAAGCCTACTTTATATGTTTAAACTTGTTAGAAATAAACATTCTTCTTTAAATAAACATTATTTTGAGTCTGTATTAATTTTCTAGCCAAATTTTTACAAAGACTCACTATTATTAAAAGTAATTTTGAAAGTAAAGTAATAAAATACTTTTTTTAACATTTGAGAAATGTCAATTTTTTGTGATTGTGACACACGTCTGTATATATATCAGCATCACTAGGTACTTTGACCATCTGTTCTTCTGCCTAGACCAAGAAGGGTATCAGTCCTTTGTGCCTTAGGAATGTGGTCCTTGTGGGGAAGTAAGGTCAGTTGGCCTATTTAGTTAAACACAACAGTAAACATTATGGCAGGAAGGATAAGGTAGGGGGACAGCCCTCCCTTTGGGTAAGGCAGATGGGCGGCATCTTACCACACTACTTTTTCCACTATAAGTACTGATGATTTTCATTTATTAATTTAGAGACTCCTCAGATGATTATTTTGTAAGCATTTGACACGTCTCTCTATTTGCAAATAAACGTTTAATTGTGCCAAGAGCATTTTGTCTCTGTACTTACTCATTTAAGAGTGTCGATTGATGGAATTGCCATCACAGTACTTACTGTACATGAAGTAATAATGTAACATAATCACACTACTGAACAATAATAAGCAATAAGTAATGTATAACCTTTTGAAAAAAACTTCCCGAACACTGGATGGCAGCACTAGCTCTTCCAGATAAAGGAACTGAAATCCGTTATGTTATCAACAAAAATATTGTAATCAGATTACAGACACTTTTGAAAAAATGTATGATTACTTTTGGATTACTTCAATTGAAAAAGAATAGGTGCCAAAATAATTATGACACGTTGTATGTTTGAGTTTATTATTTAATGTTATAAATTTGGATATAAAAAGTCTACACACTCCTGTTAAAATGCCAGATTTTTGTGATGTAAAAGAATGAGACAAAGATAAATCATGTCAGAACTTTATCCACTTTTAATGTGACCTATTAGGTGAACAATTCAATTGAAAAACAAACTGAAATCTTTGAGAGGGAAAAATGAAAAATAAAAACCTTACAATAACCTGGTTGCATACGTGTGTATCTCTGAAAATTGTGTTAATGGTTATCATTGGCTGCTGACGTAATTTACTTTAAGCTAAGCGTGCAGGTTTGTAATCACGTTATCAAATCATCAAACTACTGCCGATTTAGTTAATGCGCGAAAAGCTACGGATATCAAAATTTTTATATACAACGTCGATACCCTTTTTGAGTAATTGCCATATATTTTTCAACAATGTTTTGAATTAAAAACATGAATAAAACACAAATAACAGAACAGGCTTAAGCATCATTAGATTTTGGGTAATGTTCAGATAAAAAGTCAGATTCTGGAAGATCAAGGTTTATTGGATTAATTGGAATGACTGAATATCTGACACACAAGTGTGTAATGTAGAGATGTAGCCCAATCATACTGAAGTAAAAAGCAATGGTTTAGAAACCCATTTCCAAAGGCACTGTAGCCTACACAACCCATAAGATAAAATACGAATTCTGTTTTTGGCCAGCTATGTAAACTCTAACATTGATTGATCCCACAAGTAGGAATATAGGCTATTCCTACTTGTATTCCAATGCCTCTTAATATGAAAATAATCTAAATGTAATTCAAAGTAATCAGATTACTACGTTACTGAGAATGAGTAATCAAATAGTTACATTACTGATTACAAACGTGGACAGGTAACTTGTAACTGTAACAGATTTCATTTAAAAAGTAACCTACTCAACCCTGATGATACACATACCAAAGCCCCTCGCCCAGCTCCCATTAATTTCAAAACAATATCAAAAATAGCGATTTGTGCAGCGGAAGCCTGAGCTCGGGTGAGCTTCGCGATTCTGGCTGGGGAAGCAGTTTCCCAGCAAACATGTTACGTAACCCCAACCAAATGTGACGTAGTGGATTGGTCATGTTGTGACTTTACCTTCTTACAAAGTTTTTCTGCTCAGGACGTCGCAGAAACCTAATTAAATGACGTGCTGACAATGTAAAAACGTACGTACCAGTTTAGTAACAATCTTACGTAACTACAACTGGAAAAGTTAAACTCTTGTTTTTGTTGCTACAGCAATTGCTTACGATGTCATTACTTGCCACCACATCGGAAACCATATTCCAAATATTTCAGAGTTCAGCTGAAGAAACCATAATATTCCAATACATGCAATTGCTCAATTCAAATGCCATGCAGCCTAATCTCTCACAATACCAGATGGAAGGCATACACAAATTAACTTTGCACACAAGCACGGAAGAGCCGCAGCTCGAGTGTCCCGCCACATCTATGCTGTAGTATATGTACTAAATAGTCCTGAGAAGTTTACCTCAGCAATGACATTATCGCGGTGGCTGTATACTTCTGATGTGTTAAACTATATTTATGTTTTGACTCCAGTTTAAGGTAATTCTGGTTTAGTTGTTTCTGTGAGTTTTCACAAGTATCTTTCTACTCTGATTAGCCCAATAGCTATTATAGTGCTTAAGTTTTTTTAGGTAGGTTCTCCCAAGGCAAACAGGTCCTAGGCGATGGGTCAGACTAAGAGCGGGTCAAAACCCCTTAATGATGATAGAAATGTTGAGGTCCGTGACGTTGCCCTGTATGGCGCAGCCGGGGCCCCACCCTGGAGCCAGTCCCGGGGTTGGGGCTCGTACACGAGCGCCTGGTGGCCGGGCCTTTCCCAATGGGGCCCGGCTGGGCTCAGCCCGAAGGAGCGACGTGGGGCAGCCTTCCCGTGGGCTCACCACCCACAGGAGGGACCATAAGGGGCCTGTACGGAGAGGATCAGGCGGCAGTTGAAGGCGGGGGCCTAGGCAGCCCGATCCCTGGACCCGGAAACTAGCTCTAGGGACGTGGAACGTCACCTCGCTGGCGGGGAAGGAGCCTGAGATCGTGCGAGAGGTTGAGAGGTTCCGACTAGAGGTAGTCGGGATCACCTCTACTCACGGCTTGGGCTCTGGAACCACACTCCTTTAGAGAGGATGGACTCTTCACCACTCTGGAGTTGCCCATGGTGAGAGGCGGCGGGCTGGTGTGGGTTTGCTTATAGCTCCCCAGCTCTGCCATTTACCCCGGTGAATGAGAGGGTCCTTTCCCTGCGCCTACGGGTCGGGGATAGGTCTCTCACTGTTGTTTGTGCCTACGGGCCGTCTCTGGGAGTCTCTGGGAGGGGTGCTGGAAAGTGCTCCAACTGGGGGCGGAGCTGTCAACTGATCACCACCTGGTGGTGAGTTGGATCCGATAGCGGGGGAGGAAGCTGGACAGAGTCGGCAGGCCCAAGCGTACTGTAAGGGTCTGCTGGGAACGTCTGGCCGGGTCTCCTGTCAGAGAGATCTTTAACGCCCACCTCCGGCAGAGCTTCGACTGGATCCCGAGGGAAGTTGGACATATTGAGTCCGAGTGGACCATTGTTCTCCACCGCCATTGTCAAAGCGGCTGCTCGGATCTGTGGCCGTAAGGTCTCCGGTGCCTGTCAAGGCGGCAATCCCCAAACCCGGTGGTGGACACCGGAATTAAGGGATGCCGTCAAGCTGAAGGAGTCCTATGAGGCCTGATTGGCTTGTGGGACTCCTGAGACAACTGTCGGGTCCTTTGCTAAGGGCTGTCAGGTCCCTGTACGACCGAAGCAGGAGCTTGGTCCGCATTGCCGGCAGTAAGTCAGACTTGTTCCCAGTGCATGTTGGACTCCGGCAGGGCTGCCCTTTGTCGCCGGTTCTGTTCGTAATTTTTATGGACAGAATTTCTAGGCGCAGCCAGGGGCCGGAGGGTGTCAGGTTTGGGGACCACACGATTTTGTCTCTGCTTTTTGTGGATGATGTTGTCGTGTTGGCCCCTTCAAACCCTGACATTCAGCATGCACTGGGACGGTTTGCAGCCAAGTGTGAAGCGGTGGGGATGAGAATCAGAGCCACAAAGCGAAGCTCTCAATTTACCGGTCAATCTACGTTCCTACTCTCATCTATGGTCATGAGCTTTGAGTCACCCGGGAGGAGCTCAGAGTAGAGCCGCTACTCCTCCACATCGAGAGGGGTCAGATGAGGTGGCTTGGGCATCTGTTTCGGATGCCTCCGGAACGCCTTCCTGGGAAGGTGTTCCGGTCCCGTCCCACCGGGAGGAGACCCTGGGGAAGACCTAGGAAGAGCTAGAGGAAGTGTCTGGGCATCCCTGCTTAGACTGCTGCCCCCGCGACCCGGTCCCGGATAAGCAGAAGATGATGGATGGATGGCATTAGTTGTCAGTTATAATCATCAAAATTAAAATAAATAAACACTTGAAATATATCAGTCTGTGTGGAATGGACACTTTGAATGGAATTACTGAAATAAATCAACTTTTTGATGATATTCTAATTTTATGACCAGCACCTGTACATTGAAGGGTGTGTCTACCTAGCAAAGATCAGGTTTCCAAGACAGTAACCCCCATGCCAAATGGTCAATGTAAAACATTCCTGTGGTTAGTAGAGCGCAACCTACAGAGAGATAATCTAAACAGAGTTGTTTCTGTTGTTCTCATTATCTAGGCACATTCACCTACAATGAAACACACAGTCACATTGTAATTGTTAATGCTCAGATTCCACAGCCCCATCCATACTCCCCTCAATACGGTGCAGTCTTCCTGACCCCTTTGCAGAAAAGCATCCCCAAAGAATGATGTTTCCACCTCCATGTTTCATGGTTGGAATGGTGTTCTTGGGGTTGTACACATCCTTCTTCTTCCTCCAAACACGGTGATAGATATTTGGGAATGAAACATAGCTGAATTACAGAATGTATGAGAGTATTAATGATCTCTGTACGAAGGACACTAGGTAGGAAATGTGATGCCCCATTTTTGATGGTTTCCACACATCCTGTTCATACCTCCTGATAGGAGTTTTCCATCTGACTGTCATAGACTCTATGAATAGACCCATGGACAGTAGTGATGGGAAATTGGCATGAGAAACTTAACACAACACAGATGTGCTGACTAACTCTGAAAGAAGGACCATAGACAGGACGTGTTGCCTGTTACTGATGGACCCCACACATCCTGTCCATACATTATGTCCATTCCTCCTGCTAGGAGTTGCCCATGTGACTGACATAGGCTATATGGATAGGTCCATTGACCATAGGTTGGAACATACCATTCAAGGGTCTGTTGTAGGATAAACCTTTCTTATTGGAGGGTATTGGAATGTGTAATGGTTGGTAATGACCACTGGCCACCTCCTATATATTCTAGCATAAAGACAGTGTTGCCTCTGTAATTAGGGAGGAGAGAGACATGAGAAATGGAAGGAAAACATCATAGACTCATGCTGAATAAAGATGGCTCTCCCCTGACTTCTGGTTTCATTTATTTTGTTCATGGATCAAACCTGGACAGAATATAACAGTAGGTTGGCACATACCATTGTGAGGAAACCTGTCTTTACCTGATGATATGCATGTATTTAAGTTCTATTCTCTTGTTAGAGGAGTGGTTCGTTATCTTGTGCTATATGAGGTACCGTATGACAAGCAGTTGGTATCTACTACTGAGGAGCCCCACACAACCTGATAAGCTGTGGAGCCAAGAAACTTAAGAGGGGACACTATTAGGCCATGTAAGGTTAGGATATAGAATACACATATGTGATTGGAAGACAGCCAGATATTGGAGGGGATGTGCTGGGGCATAAATACTGTGTCCACTTTGTAATCATTGGAGAGATTGAAATGAGAAATGGAAGGTCAACATCATAGACTCATGCTGAATAAAGATGGCTCTCCCCTGACTTCCGATTGCATTTATTTTGTTCATGGATAAAACATGGACAGAATCTAACAACAGCGAGTGGAGTTTAGACCAAAAAGCTCTAGTTTTCTCTCATCAGACCACATAACCTCCCATTCCTCCTCTGGATCATCCAGATGGTCAGTGGCAAACTTCAAACAGGCCTGGATATGCGCTAGCTTGAGCAGGGGGACCTTGCGTGCGCTGCAGGATTTTAATCCATGACGGCGTAGTGTGTTACTAATGGTTTTCTTTGAGACTGTGGTCCCAGCTCGCTTCAGGTCATTGACCAGGTCCTGCCGTGTAGTTCTGTGCTGAACCCTCACCTTCCTCATGATCATTGATGTCCCACGAGGTGAGATCTTGCATGGAGCCCCAGACTGAGGGAGATTGACCGTCATCGTGAACTTCTTCCATTTTCTAATAATTGCGCCAACAGTTGTTGCCTTCTCACCAAGCTGCTTGCCTATTGTCCTGTAGCCCATCCCAGCCTTGTGCAGGTCTACAATTTTATCCCTGATGTCCTTACACAGCTCTCTGGTCTTGGCCATTGTGGAGAGGTTGGAGTCTGTTTGATTGAGTGTGTGGACAGGTGTCTTTTATACAGGTAACGATTTCAAACAGGTGCAGTTAATACAGGTAATGAGTGGAGAACAGAAGGGCTTCACTCATTCCGGCTGTCAAAAACTAACAGGTCTTAATTACTTAATTACCATTTAATTACCATTTCTGAAATTTCCAATGTAGTTAAAAAAATATGACCCCGTTCCCAATTATCGTCTACCTTCCTGTTTTGTTCAATTGCATTATATTTCATTTTTATTGATGTTCCAAATGACAGTTATGGACTAGAAATGTTTACCTTCCTTACTTGCCTTCCGGTAAAGAAAAAAGACTGATCAACTTAACATTACATGATGTCTGGTCTGTCGCACATGTAGTATTTCATGATTTGCAACTTGTCTGCTAAAGTTTGTTTATCAAACAGGTGAAATAACTATCAAGGGAACCTGGGACCTTCAGGCATCCTGGCTGGCATGGTGATGTCTTTAGAGCAACAAGAGGCTATAGCTAGCAAGTGGGACAGTGCACAAACCCCTTGTTAAAAATCGTGCTTAGTGAGAGGTTGATTTGTGTTGGGCCAAAACAAATGACTTCACTGCTAAAAATTGTTGTTGGCTCACATGCGCTAGAAGGGGTGTAGGTCTGTGAATTGGAGCACAGACAAATTGTTACTGGAAAGGACATGTGCAGTCAGGGCTGAAAGAAAAAAGCAAAACATTCGTACTATAGCATATGAAAATGATAATAATAGCCTGGTAAAATACATCAGCAAAATAACATCAGTTTTGCAAATAGCACGTAACTAAATAACTTTCCTGTAACATCCAGTTTCAGCTGTAGTGGTATGCATAATTTCACTGGTTTGCTAGTTATCTTTCTGGTTTTAATAATATTTTTCAACACTGCGAGTTAACTTGCACACACGGGAAATGATGCATACAAGCATAGCTAATGTTTGCATAACTAAGTTAGTGTACATAACCAAGTTTTCCAAAACTCAAAACATGATAGCACACTAGGTAGCATGTTCATGTTTATATACATGGCCTGGTGGAAAACCTAATTTCATAGTGTACATCATGAATATCTTGCAAATAATAATGTTACCCAACGTTTCTCCATCTACCACAGACAGCACTTGGTGATGACGTCGAACGTAAGTGTAGTTAATTTAGATAGCCACATTAGCGGCTAATTAGCGTTCCATAATTTCTGGCAAAATTTGGCCAAATATATTGATATGTCACCTTGTCTCATATATATTTACTCAGTTATCAAAACGGCGAGGTGATGTATTCCTACGCGAAACACACCTTATTTACATCTAAAGATCCACATCTAAAGATGCCACTTCAGAGCTATATTACCAAAAAATTATTAAGGAGGGCATTTAAATAAAGGTAATAGGGCAGCGGGGCTTGTTTGGGATTCGCAAGAGTATGCTCTCATTCAGTTAATAAACGTTATGTAGCCCACATTGTATTTATATATGGGAGGTGTTAGTAGTGATTTAATAGTGGTCCTTTATATAAGCAGAGAAACATTTTCTTTTGTGAACTATAGTTTATAGTAAATTAACATCAAATTACATGTTCTTTTTCTAAATACGATTTTTCTGAATCATTTAAAAAACTGATTTAGTAATTATTCACCTCTGAATAAAGTCATGAAACGTTAATGGTATATCCACATTATTGCAAAGAGATTTCAAATAGCTGTTTTCTGTTTGAGAAGGTATGTTTATCAGTATACAATGCTACAGTTGTTTTTGTTCCTCATTGTTCACCCCAATGGATCTATCTGGTATTGAAGTCTGCACATATAGGCTGTGTAACAAGCCAGGCCTGAAAATGTGGAGGAATTTGCAATACAAAATAATTTATTGATTTCTTGATTAAAGAACTAAAAGCAAATATTATTTTGCATTATGGTATATCATTAGTTGAGATAATAGGGTCAATCACTTGCTGTATAATGATTGATAGGCTAATGTTATATGGTGTTGAGTGACACTGACTAAGAAATACCTGACTATGTAATTATACAACATCCCATTAAATCTCTGTCTTTTGGGCATAAGTGACCAAACCCGTGATTATAGAATCAAAGGACTTATCTTAAAGTAACTAAGTAACTTAAAGCCTTACTTTCTACAGCAAATAACTAACTAATGTAAAGTTAGGAAACTATAACTAGTTTCTGTAATTAGTTACCTTTAACAGTAACTAATTGCAGTGAACAATATATTTTGAGAAACTAAAACACATCTGTGGCCTTTGTACACTGATAAACACCTTCTTTCAAAAGAAAACATTAGGCACATTGCAATTTGAAATCTCTTTGCAATAATGTGCATAATCCAATAATGTTTCATGACTTTATTCAGAGGTGAATAATTACTATATGCATTTTGAAATTATTCAGAATAATCACGTTTAGATACAGAAAATGTATTTAGATATTAATTTGCGATCAGCTTTGGTTGTCCGAAAGAGGATGATTTCGATCTTTGGTTGAGATTCCAACAAAACATCACAGCAACCTCTGCGATTGGTAGTATGCTAGGGTAATAATGACCTAGTCTATAGTAAACTGCTTCCCAAGCCTGAATCGCGCAGCTCAGCCTTGTGTTGCAGAAATCGCTTGTCGACGCTAAATATCGATTTGAAATAATGGGAGCTGGGCGCGTGGCTTTGGTAGGTGTATGTTGATCTCTAGTTCAGTGCTGGTGCTGCCATATTTGCACCCTTTTGTTGCCACTTGATACTGGAGAAAATAAACACAACGTTGTTGGTTGCATTGAAGGAAATTGAGTAACGTGTTATTTATTTGAAAAATTATCTAGTAAGGGATTACTTAAATGAAATAACTAACGTGTTACGTTACTCGTTACCGTTAGTCTGACTGATCGCAAATGAACATAATTTAAAAACGCTTTCAAAACGCTTTAGGATTCTCGAAGTCGCAGCACTTTTGCGATGCGAGTTGCGGCACACGTGTGTATTTGCTTGCCTTTAGGGCCATGGTCCTTCCAGTTATGGGAACTGTTGAAGTCTAACACTTCCCCGAGTTGGTTTGTTGGAAAGGAGAATAAAACACCAGGAGTCAGGTCAATTACAGTACCACATATTCCGTTTATTACAGAAGCTTCCAGAGACAAGTGACGCTGCACAATGTCTAAGGATCAACAGTCAAAACATAATTTTATACTTCTACTACGCCCAAAAGATAGAGGCGTTAAGTTACAAAGCAAGTGTGCCATTGGCCCAATCCCAGTTCTATTCCTTATAGGATAACTGCAAGTATCCCCTTGCCCCCCCCTTTGTGGTTTCTGTGTTGTCTGTCTGACTATGTGTGTGTGTCTCTAACCTGTGTCCTGTTTCTCAAAAGATAGATATACTAAATCTTTCTCTCCCCGGCAACCGCTTGAACAGAGTTTCCTATTCTCCTACTTGCACCTTCAGTTTCAGCTCATATTACAAACAATTAATATTTTGTTTCATTGGTTACAACAGCTTACAACAGTCCACTAACTTATACAATCAATACATCTACAGAACACAACTCAGGATGGTGTGATGTAAAACTTATTTATAATTTTTTTACATAAAATATAAAATAACAGTAAAAAAAAATCCAGGAGTAGTCATCCACGAAGGTCAATTAGAAAACATACAACAGGCAAACTGAAAAGGGCATCTTATGCAAAACAAAACCCTGTTCAAACCAAATTACTTGCCAACATTGCGAAAAACAATGTTTCTGTAACACAGTATATACACTGATCAGCCATAACATTATGACTAGTGCTGGCCATTCGAGCCTTCATTACCGTTCTTCTATCTGCAGGATATTATGCTAGTAGCGTTAACTCAGATTTTAAAAGCCATATTTGAAATATATAAGGCAATATAGTCAACAATCTAGTCTGTCAATCTGTCATTTTATGTTTAATGCCCATTCCAATGTTGTTCTTGTCTGTTCTTTTTTACAGACTAGAATGTTATCTATATGGCCTTATACATTTCCATGATGGCAGGTGAAGTGAATAACACTGAGAATCTTGTTATCATGGCACCTGTCAGTGGGTGGGATATATTAGGCAGCAAGGGAACATTATGTCCTCAAAGTTGATGTGTTAGAAGCAGGAAAAATGGGCAAGTGTAAGGATCTGAGCGACTTTGACAAGGCCCAAATTGTGATGGCTAGACGACTGGGTCAGAGCATCTCCAAAACTACAGCCCTTGTTGGATTTTCCCAGTCTGCACTTGTCAGTACCTATCAAAAGCGGTCCAGGGAAGGAAAATGGGTGAACTGTCAACAGGGTCATGGGCGGCGAAGGCTCATTGACGTGGGGAACAAAGGCTGGCCCGTCTGGTCCAATCTAACAGACGAGCTACTGTAGCTCAAATTGCTGAAAAAGATCATGCTGGTACTGATAGTAAGGTGTCAGAAAATACAGTGCATCACAGTTTGTTGCGTATGGGACTGCGTAGCCGCAGACCTGTCAGGGTGCCTATGCTGATCCCTGTTCACTGCCAAAAGCGCCTACAATAGGCATGTGAGCATCAGAATAGGACCACGGAGCAATGGAAGAAGGTGGCCTGGTCTGATGAATCATGTTTTCTTGTTCATCACATGGATGGCCGGGTGTGTGTATGTCGCTTGCTCTCAAGAATACATGGCACCATGATGCACTATGGGAAGAAGGCAAGCCGGCGGAGGCAGTGTGATGCTTTGGGCAATGTTCTGCTGGGAAACCTTGTGTCCTACCATTCATGTGGATGTTACTTTGACGCGTACCATCTACCTAAGCATTGTTGCAGACCATGTGCACCTTTTCATGGCAACGGTATTCCCTGATGTCATTGGCCTCATTCAGCAGGATAATGCGCCCTGCCACAAAGAACAAATGGTTCAGGAATGGTTTGAGGAACACAACAGCTAGTTCAAGGTGTTGACTTGGCCTCCAAATTCCCTAGATCTCAGTCTCATTATTTAATTTTCATTTTGTGTTACTTATTTGTTGCACTTACTCTTTTGAATAAACAAGTGAGTTGGAGAAATCTTTTTCGTAATTTAGTTTTCTAATTGTTGCCTAATAATTGTGCATACTTATGTATTCCCCTGAGAAAGATCAAAACAATTTTTTTTGTTTAACATTCAGGTTTGAGGTTCATTTATATTTTGGATTGACTGAGAGCATTGTGTTTGTTCAACAATAAAGTAAATCTTGAGGAATACGATTTGCCTAATAATTTTGCACGCAGTGCACATTAAATAGATATTAAGGCAATGGGTCTTATTTGCTACTACCACTAAGATGATAAGACATTGTTTCCATTATTTGTTCTTAGTAACTGTTTCCTGGTTTCGAGGATGGTCTTTTAGTGGTTAATGACCAGAGTGCCTGCAAACGAAGAGCAGGCATCGGGTGGAAAAAGCACAGTGATCCTACGCTCCTTTGACGTAGTTGGAGCTGAGCGTCAATCAGCAACAGCAGTGCTATTTATTAACTGAAGACGAAGGGGAAAGTGTTTACTGTCGCACATGTTTCAATTACACATAGCCAGAAAGCAGGGGGGCTACAGTAGCCCCCTTCCCACCACCACTCTTGGGCCCCATGTCTCTTAGTGGTAGATTTCCATGAGGTCAAACAAATAAGAAGAGCTCTTTAAATGACAGGAAGAGTGCACCGCACCAATATCTGCATTATGAAATAGACAGCTACTATTTCACATGGGCGGTTATTCCTATGGTTACTCTACTGAAAATGAATCCTGTTTCCTATTGGTGAGAGGAAATGTTACATTTTGATGGGAGACATAGACGTGGCGTCGTGGCATAGTTACTATATCCTATCTGCTTTAATATTGCTCGAGACATTGGTAATAATTCAAAATGACATATTACCCAATGGAACATAATCATTTTCTGCTCATAAAAAAAATATTGCAGCTCAAAAACATAGCACATTTGCACCCCTATTTTTAAACTGGGTCTTACAGCTTCATTTGTTACTTGCTCAGGTGCCTATGCCAGAGAGGACAAATATTAAGTACTAGTATCATGACCTACTCTCAAAAGTACAACTTCAACATCTGATGAGAAAAAACCTTTTTACACTGTAGATAATTACATTGATAAACAAAAAAAGAATGTTGGCAGGAGAATTGCATTTTGAGAAAAAGATACCCAAATGTTCTCCTCTTAGGGTTTAGCATACTGGATGGCACAACTGCATTGCTAAGGCTTGTGGAGCAGCTGATAATGTTTCCACTGTTTTGTAGAGATTCCCACTTTAAGAGCTGAGCAGACTCTTACGTTTAGACATGACTAAGAAATGCTGTAAGATCAGATGTCCAGACCTGTCAAAGATAACTATATTGTGAACGTGAAGTTGGATGAATAAGAAATAAAATAAGAAAGATGTAAGAATATTCCTAGACCTATTTCCAAATCATTGGCTCTAGGACTAACTTTATTTATTATTGTGTATGTAACTTGTTGTGGAAATTTCTTATACAATGTATTCTGACTGTATAAAGGAGTGAGTCCCACTGTTAAGATAGGTACAGGAATGTGTGGGATCTGGTATTTGCATAGGGGACATCTATTGTCTGTCCAGATGGAGATCAATGGGTTTTAGGACAGGATAGGAGAAGATACAACAGGGGGCAGTAAGGTCAGTTGGCCCCTTTGGGTAAACATTATGGCAGGAAGGATAAGGTGGGGGAAGATAGCATTTGACGTGTGTGATAGAACAAAGGGAAAGGTGTTTGATTGACATGAAACAGATGGCAGCATCTTACCACACCCCTTCTTCCTATGTAATAAATACTGTCGAAATGATGTTTTTATTTAGAAACTATCCACCGTTACTTTGTAACCTGTATACTTTCTCCTTGCAAGCAAGATTAAAACCGTTTATTGCGCAATTGATTTCTCCTGTCTTACCTACCATTTTCATAGAATTAGTTGGATTTTAGAAATTGCCATCACAAACTACACAAAATTATGGGTTCCTGGCTCAGCTTACAAGCCCCCGGCTGAGTGCCGCTATGTTGGAGTTTACCCCAGTGGATGAGAGGGTCGCCTCCCTACACCTATGGGTTGTGGGGGGGGGGGGTCTCTGACTGTTGTTTGTGCATATGCCCCGAACAGCAGTTCGGAGTACTTGGCCTTCTTGGAGACCCTGAATGGAGTCCTGTATGGGGCTCCAGTAGGGGACTCCATAATTCTGCTGGGGGACTTCAACACACACCTGGGCAATGATGGAGACACCTGGAGAGGCGTGATAGGGAGGAACGGCCTCCCTGATCTGAACTCGAGTGGTCGTTTGTTGTTAGAGTTCTGTGCTAGTCATTTATTATCTATAACGAACACCATGTTCGAACATAAGGATGCTCATAAGTGTACGTGGCACCCTAGGCCGAAGGTCGATGATTGATTTTGTGATCGTGTCATCGGACCTGAGACTGCATGTTTTGGACACTCAAGTAAATAGAGGGGCGGAGCTGTCAACTGATCACCATCTGGTGGTGAGTTAGGTCATGGAGTGGGGGAAGACTCTGGACAGAACGGGAAAACCCAAATGGGTAGTGCGGGTAAAACATCAATACATTGTATTGATGAGATGTCTTGTTTAGTGCACCTGGTCCTCATTCATTATTATTCCCCCCAGTATATATGTTCCCTCTGCTCCCCTGGTCTTTGTGTATTATTTTCTCACTGTTGTGAGCATTGTTTGTGCTACGCAAATTATTAAACTACGTTAAATGTACAACTCCACGTTTCCTGCTCCTCGCTCACTACGAAGCATTACAACATGGGACGCTCTTGAACTTTCCAGCACAACAATGACCCTAAGCACAAGGCCAAGTTGACCCTCCAGTGGTTACAGCAGAAAAAGGTGAACGTTCTGGAGTGGCCATCATAGTTAATTGACCTTAATATCATCAAGCCACTCTGGGGAGATTGCAAGCATGCGGTTCATACAAGATGACCAAAGACTTTGCATAACCTATAGGCATTTTACCAGGACTAATGAGCAGCTATACCACCTGCAAGAATTCGAGGCCTCATAAACAACTATTACAAAAGACTGCACGCTGTCATTGATGCTAAAGGGGGCAACACACAGTGTTAAGAACTAAGGGTATGCAGACTTTTGAACAGGGGTCAGTAGAAAAAAATATTTGTTGCCATGTTTTGTTTTATGATTATGCCATTCTGTCATGACCTAGAGTTTAATGTGAACCCCATAAGAAATAAAAGACATGTGTTTTGCCTGCTCACTCATGTTTTCTTTACAAATTGTACATTTATTATCAGTTCTCCAAGTGTATGCAAGTGTACACATAAACTACTGTTCAAAAGGTTGGGGTCACTTCGAAATGTCCTTGTTTTCAAAGGAAAAGCACATCTTTTGTCCATTAAAATAACATAAAATTGATCAGAAATATATTGTCAGTGTTAAAAATGACTATTGTAGCTAGAAATTTATCATTTACTCATGCTTTATATTTTTCAACACCTCACTTCTACTATTTTCTTCAGGCCTAGAATAGTTCTTTCCACATTAAACATTATTCACTATTGACGCTGAGACTTGTGCAGGTGCTAGTTGAGGACCTGTGAGGTGTCTGTTTCTCAAACCAGACACTAATGTATTTGTCCTCTTGTTTAGTTGTACAATGGGGCCCTAACCAACCCCCCCAAAAGGCTGGTGTCTGCCATACAGCTCAGGGACCCTAAAAGGCTTGAAAATATTATGACAAAAATATCCCATAAAAAGCTATATGTTGGTCCCACCCACAATTTTGAAAATAGCTTAAGAAAAACGTGTTGTCATGTCAAGGTTTCGTTCGAACCTGGGTCGCCCACGTGAAAGGCTATGTAGTTAACCACTACTCCACAGAGCTGTATATTTGCTGGTTGTCAGTATAGCCTCTTGTCTATACTGACACCCGGCATCTGTATATCCTGAACAAATCCTCTTTTGCCACTGGCCGTTTAAATAGTTAATCGGCCATTTGTGAATGACATTGATACAGTTAAACTGACTAACGTTACTTACCAAGTTTACCTCCATCACAAATAGCGTCTATGGGTGATTCTTTAACTATGGTACTTTTCTTGTCCCTGGATGAAATAATAAAAACTAAAAAACATTTCTTCTTTTTTGTTTTTGTCATACTTACTTCACCATAAAAATGTATCATGGCTCAATCATTCTTTTTATTATATAATATGAGTCCTTTTATGCATGGTTTTTAGTGTTTTCCCTCTGTCC
Source organism: Esox lucius (assembly GCF_011004845.1). Lineage (NCBI taxonomy): Eukaryota > Metazoa > Chordata > Actinopteri > Esociformes > Esocidae > Esox > Esox lucius. The sequence goes on from NC_047578.1 coordinate 29,209,451, forward strand.
CTAAGCCAGACTTTGTATCTTCAACCTCGCTTAATTCTAAATTAAATATTTAAATAATGTAGATTTCAAGTACAAATGATAAAATACAGTTTATTTCAATTCTACATATATATTGCGATATTTATTCACATTTTCCTATATTTTTCATAAGTAGAACCCTTGTCCCTTGGGTTTACTGTTTCCACCACGCTGTACAAAATAGAATCCTGGGATCATTGTTTTAGGTTTTTATACTTAGTAACCATAGCAACAGAAACTCCACAGTGGAACACATGGCTGGATGAAATGGTGTCCTCAACAGGGGGCAATGAAAAGAAGAGAAATCAAGGTAAATATGAGTAAAACTGAGAGTATGTTTATTGGTCGTCATTTCCAAACAGCTCATATTTCACATGTACGTAAAAATAACTGGATACATTTTATTTAATAATGTGTAATTTGTGTACATTTAATGCTAACTCTAAAACTAATATTAGCAGGCTAACATAGCATTTTAGAGGTAAAGTGGGGATGTCATTTCCACCACGGTGTTCATTGTGGTGGTAAAAACGGGTTGTGGTGGAAATGACATTGTTCGTGCTCAACAGCAAATTATTTGGGCTATAATACTAAAACTTTCATGTAAAAAAAAACATTTAAATTCAAAAACAGTTTTAACAATATTACAATATGGTTGGTAAATAAGAGAACAATAGATAAGAAGGTTTGACATGATGTCTTGGCTCTTTCTTTAAGATGCAGCAATACCACAGAACAGAGGTCAAGATCATACAGAGAAAGAATAAAATCAGATCCACCCAAGAAGGACAGAGAAAGATACCTGAAGAAAAAGCAACAAGGTGTTGTTAAATCTGTGACAGAAATGACAAAAAGAGAACAACGAAAAATGAGAAGACAGTGGCGAATTTCTCAACGAAAAAGATGTAGGAAATTGAAAATGGTCTCAGCAGTGAATAGTTTCATGGCACATACAACACCAACACAATCACCAGACAACATGAGTGTTAATGCAGAAGACATCCCTTAAACACCTCAGCTGTGTGAGCCTACACCAGAGAGAACTCCACAGAGGAAAAGAGGGAGAAAAAAGGTTGTGAAGGCAAGAGCAAAGGTGTACAGGGATCTTAATGACATTAAACAAAAGCTTGAGGATGCCCTCAGAAAAGTGAAAAAAAAAAAAGAAGTAATCGACTTAAGAAGAACCTGGGGACCCTAGAATCACCTAAAATGAAAACAAAGCAACAGATGCAGCAAGGAAGCAAGCAATTAAAGAAGACACTCCTATTCCATAACACCATTATATCAGAAATAAGAAAAAAGTATCAGAATATTGACAATCGTAAAGCTCGGCAACTGATCTCCTAACTTGTGGCTGGCAAGATCTTAAAAAATACCGCCTGGTCACCATGGCCAAGAAGGAGTTTGGATTCTCTACATAACTAATCAGGACAAACATGACAAGGGCAGATAAACTCACATACACCCGCAAAACACAATGAAACAGAGTCCGCCAAGAAGTGAAGGAAAAGATAACAAAGTTTTTAGAACGCGAAGATAACAGTAGGGCCACTACTGGAAAGAAAGAGACAATTACAAAGATGAAAAATAAATTGCAAAAGAGCTTCCTGGTGGAGTCTATGCAGACACTGCATCTGAAGTTTAGACACGAGGATCCCGAAGTCAGACTCTCCTATGCAGAGTTTTGCAAAAAGCGATCCTTTTGGATTGTAACACCAACGATCAAAGACAGAGACACATCTCTGTGGAAGCTACACTCAATCAAACAGTTCATGGCAAACAAACTGTTCTTTCACAAAGTCATTAAAACTTCCAAAGTTACCGATCTCATATATTCAATTGCATGCAAGAATGCATGTACAGGGAGTGTCTGGATTGTAAAGACCATGAGCTCCATACCTCTGCCTTGGTGGTTTGAATGGAGAAGCTCTGTGGAAGACAGAGAAAAAAAGAAAAAATATAGCTCCAACGAAATGATTAAAGTTCATCACACAACAAAGGAAAAAGTATATGGGACTTTTTGGGACACTTTTGGATGACTTTTCGGACCAACTGAAAAAAAAAATGGGAAAGCACATTCACAACATAAAACAACAATATCTGTCTTTGAGAGCACTAAAAGAAAAGATTGGCGAAGACAGTATTTTTGTACAAATTGACATCGCAGAAAAATCCAAGCGGTCCATTTTGGCGATTCCCACCAGCAGCTAAGCCTCCATACTGGTGTGGCTCACACTAAGAATGGTGTTGTGTCTGTTTGCACCATTAGTTCCTCAATGCGCCATGACCCATCTGCAATCTGGGCTCACCTCAAAAAAGTACTTCCCTTCCTCAAACACAGCTGCAACCACCCTGCATATCACAAGTGATGGCCCAACCACTCAGTATAGGTCAAAGTACCATATGAGCTGGGACTCCAAAAGGTGACCTGGAATTTTCTGGAGGCCGGACATGGGAATGGCCCAGCTGGTGGAATTGGTGCGGCTGTTAAGCGCCAAGCAGACTCGCTTGTGGCCAAGGGCAGTGACCTTCCAACTGGAAAAGTGTTGTATGAACAACTGCTTAACCAGCCATCAACTGTCAAGTTAATGTACATCACTGAGGGGGAAATTGAAGAGATGGATAGTCTCCTTCCTGATGGCCTGCTGACCATCAAAGGAACCATGCAGATACATCAGGTATCATACATGTCACCTTTGTAATAAGAGTTTAACAATTTTCAATTTATATCTCCACAGTGTTTAAATGCATTTTTTTCTTTTAGATTGTCTCTACAAGACCGGAAGAGATTTCTTGGCGAGTTCTCAGCTGCTTTTGTGCAGATCCCCATCCTTGCCAGTGTTTTGGTCTCAAAAAAGTCGACATACTGGGAGCACAGAACATAGAGACTGCATTGGGATCACCAAGTTCAAGCACACTTACCAGCACATCTCAACCTATCATAGACCTGCATGAGGGACTGATTGGAAGTTGGTGTGTGGTACGGTATGATGGGGATCCTTACCCTGGCATTATACAGGATGTGGACCCTGAGGGTTGTGCTCTGGTGAGAACCATGTGTCATATTGGCAAAAACAAGTTATTCTGGCCTATGAGAGACGATGTTATTTGGTACCGGCCAGAAGATGTGATCAGGCTGGTCCCAGAGCCTCAACCAGTAACAAAGAGGCATGTGATGGTGGAGCCAACAGTTTGGAAGGAAATATGCTCTGTTCTTGACCATGAAACATAACTGAACCTCTGGCCCATATGCAAGTTTGACAGATACAGTATTTAGCAAATACAATGTCTATTTAGTCAGATTCAACTTGTTATTCCACATGATTACACAGCACATGGATTTACAACATAACACACATGACAGTAACGTTTAAGTACAGAGTGTTTGCTCTGGTTCAGCATAGGCATATACGTTTTCAATTTCAAAATATATTGCCTATTTTATCTGTTATTCAACATTATATTCAACTGGTTATATTAAGGTAATGATTACATATAGGATTTGCTCTAGTTTGTACCATTTTGCTCTAGTTCAGCATGTGGAAAACAGTGAAGAAATGATTTGCTGATGTTTAACACCAATTAATGTTTTTACAATTTTTTGGATTGTTTTTAATTTAAACATATTGGTGATATGTTTTTGTTCACTAATGCTGTTGCTTATTGATTTGCTCTGGTTCACCACATAGAGCAGTAGAAAAAAATTTTTTTAATTGGAAGTTGCCTATCTGTCATTTCCGCCCCACACTGTCTCTTCCACCACGCCATGTCATTTCCACCACACCACATATTTTTAAGTAAAACATATAAAAAACATACGATCAAATCAACTATATTCAGTGGTGTTGATAATTGTGCAGTTAGGGCTAAAGATATGTGTATACATTTTGAGAAATAAATGATTTTGAGCTATGATAAGAAAATGAAATCTTCCAGTGAAATCTTCCATATTTAATCAAATATATTTATAACAGAAGATATTTAATTATTTTCTCTTAAAAACACGTTTTGTTATGTGTTGGAATAATATATATTATTCAATACAAATCATCACAGCCAACTTCAGGGAAGGTTTCTAGAGAGATTGAGGAACCAACTGATACTAAAAAATGATTTGAACAATTTATTTTATTTTCTGAAACTGTCTAGCTCAAAGAGTACCAGTTGAAGAATTACCCCTATGTATGTCGTTTGCCACTGGGCGTTTTAACAGCGTATTAGCCAGTAATAAGATTTACCGGTATCTACTAACTTACTGTAATAGTCATAAGAATTGAGCAATTGCTAGCGAGCCTGCCAAAGCTATTTCATTTCATGGCATAAGAACGTATTTTTTATTTCGTGGCTTAACAACGTACTTTTTTCTTTCATTCGTGAATGACATTTATACAGTAACTATCACGACTACGATAACTTTTTCATCAAGTGAAAAGACGAGAGAATCGTGGAATCTACCATAAATAGTTAATAAATGTCCTTGCATGCTTTCAATAGATTCAAACTTGGGTCTCCCATATGAGAGGCACTGTCTTTAACCACTGTACACCACAACAATACACGTTTTGGCAATTGCTAGGCTCCCTTGAGGATTGTGTTAAACTGACTAAGGTTTCTTATTAAGTTTACCTCCACCATAGCGTCTATGAACTGTCTTGCTTTTGCCACTGGCCGTTTTAACAGCTTATTAGCCAGTAAATAGGCTTACTAGTATATACTAACTTCCTAGGAATAATCATAAGAATTGAGCAATTGCTAGGGAGACTGAAGATTAACTTTTCCATGCCAGAAACAGTGCAAAATAACCGTAAACAGTTTCATTTAAGTCTTACTATAACGTAAATACTTTGTGTTAAGCCAGCAAATGTGTTTGTCTATCCTGACCCAAAACTCATGCACGGATGCGTACTTCGAAAATCCACCAGAAACAGTCGCTATATAACCGTAAACTGTTTTATTTAAGGCTTACTATGTTGATACTAACGGTTTTAGCCAGCGCCGTTTTCGTCTATACAGAGTAATACATAATGTGTACATTACTTCGCCTGCGAGGAGATACGAACTGGGCCTATATTTCACAACTGCTTCTGTAACCATTACGCAATTTAACAAGGGTCAATCAGTCACTCACTCATTCAATCGTGGAATCTACGCTTACACAGTCCGGCAAAAAGGTGCAGAAAAATCATGTAAAACATAAGAATGGTTGCATTTGATTTGAATGTACAATATTTAAATATTATTTCTGCATAGGCCTACCGCATGTATTATCTTTTAAAATAGAAACGTTTAAATTTGCAATTATGCTTAATGTCATATCGAGTATCCGATCTTTCTTCTAATAATCCTACATTGTTTGTACCTATAAATATTTAAGTTGTTTCACTAGCCATCACAGTTCTATGATCAGCCCAGCAACTGCACACTGCCAGTCCAGCTAATCAACAACGACTGGAAGCAGCTGGAATCCCCATTGAGTGGAGAGAAACTCCATCAAACGCGTTTGCTGGTCAGTGTTGTGGAAGTGTCACTGTGTTCAAGGGGCGGTACGCTCTCGCTGGAGGTGATTCCCGAGTTTATAAACGCAGAGGAGCTTTCTCCAACCAAGCAGTGCGTCACACAGACCCCGACTAGCAATAATTCCCTTCCACAAAAATCTGAGAATTCAAAGCAGGGACTAAAATAAGATGTACTCTCCTTGCGAATCATAATTTGAATCCTTGACCGCGCGTTGTGATTTTATATATTTTTTTGTTGTAATCTAAACCTTTTCCTTGTTCAAATAATACTTTTTTTTACTTGGCTTTCCATGCATTTTCATTGATATTAATACAAATAAATCTACCGTTATATAATATTTCGTATTATACAGCCTGATCACCGTTAGCTTTGGAAGCGTAACTCGATGCTATATGGATATTGGATAACAGACCTGCTGTTTAAAAGTTCGATTTCGGACGTTGATTACCTAAAAAAATGAAATCTGCTGAAGATGGTGAGTAGACTGATCGTGTTACTTTTGAATGGCAGGAGGTATGTAAAACTGTAATTGCAATCATAAACAGTAACCGACAATTGAACTGATGCATCTTGATACATATGGGTTTTATCTAGTGGCGCACTTTCACCTCAGGTAGCCTATCAGGTTTATTTTGCCTAAATTTAAGCTAACCCTTCAGGTATGACAATGTAACCATGCGTACTGCTATGATCGACTGAAGGCTTTATGAGAGCACTTTCGAGAATAATTGCCATCAGAAATTATGAACTTTGACATTCAGTCAGTTATAATGACAGCATTTTTTTTTAATGTGCTTTTATAAATTACTAGTGGTGGGTGTGGCGGTGCCACCAAAGCTTACAATTAGGGTAGTATATCTAAAGTGGTAATCCAAACCTCTGCTTGTTGCATGAATAAACATACCCTATTTGAAGGCAATTGTACACAAAATGTAATGTGTGCAATTCTACATTTATTATTATTATTATTAATCCTGATTGTAAAAATGTTTTTCATGTTTTAAAAATAGTACGAAGGCCAAAGTGTATCCCTTATAGTTCAGGCCTATTGGCTACATTATACTACATTATTTAGCCCAGGTCAACATATGTAGGGGATGGGGTTGGTGACATTAGAGAAAATAGTCATGTTGGAGTTAGGCCGTGTAGCTTTGTGTGTATACTATATATATATACTACTTTTTTTGTGGTGTTTGAATAATTAAAGAGACTATACTGCAGTTAAGGTTAATACATTGTGATTATGTTGAGGGAGTCACGAGGTATTGCACTGATTTAATTTCTTTATGGTTGCCCAGTAGGCTCTTAATTAATTCACAGCAACCAGGAGCTTTGGCGGCTGCATGCTGTCTGAGACTGGACTAACCACACTGGCTCTCGAGATAACTGTAGTAAGATTACCCAGGTCCCTGAAACCACAGCTCTTAATTTTCTCGTTTTCCTCTGTCTGTGCTACACGTGTGTAAGTCCCTCTCTTATTTCTCCATACCCAGTGGGGGAGCAGGCATTTGGGGAGGCACCACAAGTGTGCCCTATTGGTTAAAGCTTGAACCTTGCAAAAAAAATCTAGCCATGAGGCCCAAGGGCAGTTCCTTTGCCTGGAAATTTTGACAAAAAGTCAGTGAACAAAAATCCACCATGTGGGTTACTCAATGCTGTGATTGCTGTAGAATTGGAAAACAGTCTGGTCTTATTCTTATCCATTTCGGATTAGTTCCTTTTTAAGAGTTTTGCATTTAGGGCTGGAGGTATATATTATTTTTAAAATTTTGGAGAAACCCATTTTGTTTACAATTATGAGATTTTTCTCTGATTTACTTTCATCATCAGTGAGTAGATGAGGTTTACACCCGTTCTTAAGCTACCATTTTGTTGCACATTCTTTCAAAACTACAGGCTACTACAATAGGCCTATGTCTTTCCATGTTTGAGGGTGTTTATGGAACTTTGTTTTTTCTTATTCCATGTGAATCCTTTTTGTTTTTCAGATGCATACAGTTACTCCCCCAACATCAGCCTCTCCCTGGGCAATCCCTGCCTGACATCTGAGTACCAGTCTGGGCATGCCATCTCAGTCACCATCAGCCAGTCTGCCAGCTATGGAGTCCATAATGACAATCGGACTGTGGGTTACTACACGTCCACTAGCATCCGTCCAAATGGAGCACCAGCCCACGAGAGCCCCCGCATTGAGATCACAGCCTATGGGCAGTTTCCTGAAGATGAGGTAAAGGAGAGCAACAACCTTCCTGTGGCTAAATGTGTCAACTCCATTGTGACCCTGACGTTGCCTAGCGCAGATGGCTACCGTGACCCCAGCTGCCTCAGCCCAGCCAGCAGCTTGTCATCGCGCAGCTGTCACTCTGAGGCATCATCCTTCGAGTCAGGCTTCTCTTACAACTATGACAACTCACCTCAGAACTCACCCTGGCAGTCGCCCTGTGTCTCGCCCAAGGGATCCTCCTCTCTTGCCCTGCCCGGTGACGTCTGCACAAACACCGGCTCCCCCCATCATTCTCCTTCCACCTCTCCCCGCACTAGTGTCACAGATGACAGCTGGACAAGCCAGCAAGGTTCCAGGCCCAACTCCCCTTGTGGTGGGAAAAGGAAGTACAGCTTCAATGGAAACACAACCTACAAGTACCCCAACTCCCCCAACCACTCGCCTGGGCAATCCCCTCACAGTTCCCCACGCCTCAGCATCACAGACGATTGCTGGATGACGAATAACACCAACCAGTACACAAACTCAGCCATTGTAGCAGCCATCAACGCTCTAACCACAGATGGTGTGGTGGACCTTGGAGAGGGCATCCCTCTGAAGGCCCGTAAGACCAGCATGGAACCTGGGATAGTCAGCCTGAAGGTCGAGCCTTCAGGGGAGGAGCTCAGCCCTGGTGAGCTCTGTCAGGATGAATTCCATTCCCCTCGCCTGCCCTTTAAGAAGGAGAACTACTGTGGAGGGTTTCTGGATGTGCCTCATCATCCCTACTCATGGTCCAAGCCAAAGCAATATGTCAGGTATGCTGAAGCAATCATTTTAGTGACATAAAGAACATATATTAGAAGGTTAACAGCTCCAGATAAGCCCAAGCAACTAAAGGAGCATTATACTTACAGCACAAAGAAATTAACAGATTGTTGCATTAATTGGTTTAAAAAGAAAACAAAAATATTTTTATCATGGTAAAAAAAAAAAAAAAAAAGGATATATATTTTTTTCTCATTCTGACCTGAATATTCAGCAATCAGTGACAACTGTTTGGAGTAGCTTGAGATAGTATTATAGACATTATGTCCTGGAATTGATTTTCTTTGATGTACAAGAACTTACATGTATGAGTAACTAAAACAAATCAGATTTCACAGATGTATTATTTGGTGAATAAGACTTGGCCCTCGAACCCTCAGGGATCTGTCTCACCAAAAAAAAACTATCTCAGACCTTTTATCACACAAATGGTTGGCATCTATGGAGCTGGAGGAACTACACAAACCCAAATGGTACTACCCAGAAGACCATGTTTGTTTAAAAGGGGTATTAACGCGCTGTTTACATGATGGTTCATCACTCTGAGATATCCGTTATGAGGAAACATCCCAGGAAAGAACTGTCAATCTGTAATCAGGGTGCACTGCTAATTTTAAATACACTCTCTTCATTCTAGCCCGTCTCTTCCTGCCCTTGACTGGCAGCTGCCATCCAGCTCGGGGCCATACAGCCTGCAGATCGAAGTGCAGCCCAAATCTCACCACCGCGCACATTATGAGACTGAAGGAAGCAGAGGGGCGGTCAAGGCCCTGGCAGGAGGACACCCTGTGGTGCAGGTCTGCTATCCTCCTTAAACTAACATACCATACTGTAATACAAACTTGTCTGGATGTTATATCATTAGCCCCATCACTTCTCGACTTACCACTTTCTCCGTCCTGTTCCCTCCAACCGTTTTCTCTTTGGCCTATTTATACAACCAGTGCTGAAATAGATTAGCAGCTATGTGTTTTTTCAATCATTACACATCTATGGTGTTATTTCAAAGATGTCATAGTTCTGAACAAAGTTGCATAGGTATGCCATTATACTGACCATTCCGATCAGTCACTTCCTGTCCAGACGACGATGACTCAGACATTTCCATTGCTCAAGTGCAGTCTCAAGTGCAGACAAGACAGTTGCTTAAGCATGGTCTGTAAAGGTTAGTCATGAGACATAACCGCAGTAGCTCTTGTCTTCGAATTAGAAGTATTGAGTAATAGTAGTTCTTGGCCTACAAGGCCGGTCTACCTGATCGTTACACCACTTCAATGACCAAACTTTAACCTCTGAACAAGAGAAAGGGAAGTAAATTGTGAAAAGTCCCAACAGGCAACCGTTGGTGTCTGTTGAATAGTGGTCTGGACTGTTGAACTTCTCACATCCGTGTGTGGTGACACTCCAAAGTTCATGACCACCCTGAGATACCTACCAGAGCTGTTGCAGTGGGAATGGGAACCTGAAAACAAAGCAAGCTAACCAGCAAAGCATGTCAAACTGTCCCTTGTGTCTCAACACCAGCATGCACATCTGTGCTGAGTAGCATGTTTTGCCCTGTGAATAGGTGCTAATGATTTTATGACATGGGGACTTGTTCACTCTTCTCATGAAAAGTAGTGTGTTCCTTCTAAATCCTCCTCCCCCTTCCCTTTTCCATCCCTCCCTTCTTCCCCTTGCTTCCGACCAAACACACAGACTTGCCTTTGTTTAGGAAAGTTCCCGTGTGTAAGGCTGACATCATCCACAGTGGAGACGGTCAGGCCAGGCCGGGCTTTAACCACACACGTTTCTGGCAGCCCGATGGAGATGTTAAATGGATGTTAGATGTTGGAGGGAGCCTGTTGACAAGGCCACTCAATCAGCCCCCAGCTTCCTGATTACATGGTAGACTGCGGTCTGACTGGTGCTGTTCTCTGACTCTTCAGTGTCAAGCCTTTTGCCCAAACTTTGCAAAGTTTCCGGAAGCCGACGTGGTTTCTTCCATGTTGGGCACAGCTCAGCACCGTGTTTTCTATTGGTTTTCAGATGCCACAGCTTCTGCTGCTGCAGACTGTGTGCTCCATTACATAGGTGGCAGACTTGAGTTATGCTCTCCCATAAGACTGTGTGGACTCCCTGCCCTCCCTGGTTTTACGCTTTACTTTTATAGCTGGTGCCGAGGAAATACCCCATAATTAAGTCAGTGGGGGCTTTACTGTGAAAAACCTTGTGCCAAAGATGATATTTCAAATTCTTCCACTGAATGATGGTTTTTGATTAGCTCGATTTTTCTTAAACTTCTCTTTGTGTCATCTATCTATGCTTTTTTAAATGTGTGCGCAATAAAAAAGTAAAGTAAACAGTCCAACCAGTATCCAAAATAGTTGATAGATAGAAACCTAGAGCTGGCAGAGGTGAGAAGTTGTTCCATACCTGAGCAAAGTATTTAAACCTAATTGCTCCCAGGTTGTTGTTGTAAATAGTAATGTAAACCATTTTCAAAAGGATATCCACATCAGGTCATCAATGCCAGTGATTGTGCTGGGGTCTCTTTTTTTTCTCCATAGGACAAACATTCAGAGTTCTGCTGTCAGCACTGTCAGAGTTGTGTGTAGCCATCCCTTTGAGCTGGAGGGACATCGAAAGAGAAAGGCTGCCCCCGTTGCCCTTCTCTCTCTCTGGCCAGAGTCTTGAAATTCCTCTTATGGGTGATAATATGATCTAGGGAGGGGAGGCTGCACTGGCTGTGCTGAAACGGGCTACCTTTCACTTCATCACACACTCCCTAAAGCTTAAATAAACAGCATTGCTAGGCAGCAACCCATTTCCTTACATAAATATACAGGCACTTAACCCTTAGAGGAATCTGTCTTTAAATTACATCTTCTGCATACTCCTGTTCAATCCTAAGCCTAGTTAGTACGATACTCTGTGTTAAGTTAATGCAGAAGAGAGTAAAGTAACTCAATGTCTTAGCTTCCTTTGTTTGTGTCTTGTCCCCTGCTTTGTATTTTGCATTGTCTGTCAGACAAATTATCTCCACTGATGCAATTATACTGTCATAATGTACAGATAACTTACATGGCTCAAAACTCAGTGACCCATAATAGTTTTTGCTCTCCGTTTTCAGAGTAGGTTTTGGGTCGCTTGGCTTTCCAGGTGGCTGAGGTCATTTGGCATGAGGCCTCTCATCAGCCAACACCTAAGGAGGCCTGGGGTTCTTAAGGAACCGTTTGACAGCATGGGCAAGCCAATTCTGAATGCTATCCAATCAAAATGTTATCATCTCTCAGATTTAATTTTTTTAAACTCTGTCCAACGATACTAAGATCTATCCCTGACTTTCATCAACAAGGGCATGTGTCATGGTTCTTTTTTCCAAATGGCAAGCTATTCCTTATATAGGTCAATCTTTTTGACCCTCTCCCTCAAGACTCTAGGTAAAAGTAACACGCTAGTTTGGGAGTAAGATGGATTTGGGAAGCCCCCTGACCTTTAGTTCACTGTAACTTAGGCTTAGCCTTGTCAGCAGAGTAAACTACCATCTGAAACCACTGTACTAAATGTCATATATGGTTTACTGGCCCTTGGGCAGCCACTGAGACCCTGGGGTTTGAGCCGCTGCTACCGTAAGATCACTCTGAGGCGCAGGCCATCAGTACTGACATAAACTGACATTAATGGGAGGAAGTATGTGTCCGAGTTGTTGGTGTTGATTAAAGGTTCCTCAGAGTCAATGAGAAAATAATATTCTAACCCTATCCCTAATGTGTTGAATACAACAACAATTTAGGGGGGTTCGTTTTAAGTTCACATGTTGTTTCTTATCCATTATGAGCCACATTTCAATAAACTACTTCTCATTGAGTGTTAAAAGTGTAGATGTCTTCTCAGTTCGAAACAGTTAGACTCGGATCCAAACCAACATGAGGATAGTCTGATAAAATGAAATGGCTGTGGGACAGAAATTAACCAGACTACTGGTTGACATTTTTTTGGGGTTCGCTTGGGTGAGTGGATACCTAAATAAATGTCTTCTCCTCCAGCTCCATGGCTACATGGAAAGTGAGCCTTTGACCCTGCAGCTGTTCATTGGTACAGCGGACGACCGTCTCCTGCGGCCCCATGCCTTCTATCAAGTCCACCGCATCACCGGCAAGACCGTCTCTACCCCCAGCCATGAAGCGCTGCAATTCAACACTAAGGTGCTGGAGATTCCATTGCTGCCTGAGAACAACATGCGTGCCATGTGAGTACCAGGTGTATATATGTGTGTGTATTTATTTGCCTCTGTCAAGCAACTAAGACTATGAGTGAACATCTGTGAAGATATGTCCATGACAGCTAATCAACACCAGCTGGTGAGGTTGTGTGGACAGGGCCACCCTTTTCCTCAGATGAGTAGGTTTCCAATGTACAGTAAGAACAGACCTGGAGGTGAGTCCTCACAAAACTACAGTGGGGCGTATTTGATACACTGCCGATTTTGCAGGTTTTCCTACTTACTTACTTAAAGCATGTAGAGGTCTGTAATTTTTATCATAGGTACACTTCAACTGCGAGTGACATAATCTAAAACAAAAATCCAGAAAATCACATTGTATGATTTTTTTATAATTAATTTGCATTTTATTACATGACATAAGTATTTTATCACCTACCAACCAGTAAGAATTCTGGATCTCACAGAGCTATTAGTTTTCTTTAAGAAGCCCTCCTGTTCTTCACTCATTACATGTATTAATTGCACCTGTTTGAACTCGTTGCCTGTATAAAAGACACCTGTCCACTCACTCAATCAAACAGACTCCAACCTCTCCACAATGGCCAAGACCAGAGAGCTGTGTAAGGACATCAGGGATAAAATTGTAGACCTGCACAAGGCTGGGATGGGCTACAGGACAATAGGCAAGCAGCTTGGTGAGAAGGCAACAACTGTTGGCGCAATTATTAGAAAATGGAAGAAGTTCAAGATGATGGTCAATCTCCCTCGGTCTGGTGCTCCATGCAAGATCTCACATTGTGGGGCCTCAATGATCATGAGGAAGGTGAGGGATCAGCCCAGAACTACACAGCAGGACCCGGTCAATGACCTGAAGAGAGCTGGGACCACAGTCTCAAAGAAAACCATTAGTAACACAGTACGCCGTCATGGATTAAAATCCTGCAGTGCACGCAAGGTCCCCCTGCTCAAGCCAGCGCATGTCCAGGCCCGTCTGAAGTTTGCCAGTGACCATCTGGATGATCCAGAGTAGGAATGGAAGAAGGTCATGTGGTCTGATTAGACCAAAAAGCTCTATTTTTGTCTCAACTCCACTCGCTGTGTTTGGAGGAAGAACAGTACAACCCCAAGAACACCATCCCAACCGTGAAGCATGGAGGTGGAAACTTAATTCTTTGGGAATGCTTTTCTGCAAAGGGGACAGGACGACTGCACCGTATTGAGAGGAGGATGGATGGGGCCATGTATCGCGAGATCTTGGCCAAAAACCTCCTTCCCTCAGTAAGAGCATTGATGATGGCTGGGTCTTCCAGCATGACAACGACCCGAAACACACAGCCAGGGCAACTAAGGAGTGGCTCCGTCAGAAGCATCTCAAGGTCCTGGAGTGGCCTAGCCAGTCTCCAGACCTGAACCCAATAGAAAATCTTTGGAGGGAGCTGAAAGTCTGTATTGCCCAGCGACAGCCCCGAAACCTGAAGGATCTGGAGAAGGTCTGAATGGAGGAGTGGGCCAAAATCCCTGCTGCAGTGTGTGCAAACCTGGTCAAGAACTACAGGAAACGTATGATCTCTGTAATTGCAAACAAAGTTTTCTGTACCAAATATTAAGTTCTGCTTTTCTGATGTATCAAATATACTTAAGTCATGCAATAAAATGCAAATTAAATACTTAAAAATCATACAATGTGATTTTCTGGATTTTTGTTGTAGATTCCGCCTCTTACAGTTGAAGAGTACCTATGAGAAAAAATTACGGACTTCTACATGCTTTGTAAGTGGGAAAACCTGCAAAACCGGCAGTGTATGAAACACTTGTTCTCCCCACTGTATAGCCTAAGGCTTTTGGTGGTAGTACATACACTAATCTTATGGTCTTATCACCTGTCATCTTCGTTTGTATCGTGATCTCTCTTTAAAAACAAATCTGTAATTTTAGGCTACTAGAAGTCACCTGAAAAGTTAAAAAAATATTTTGCGGAGTAGATGTAGTTATTATGTTTTAATGGAATATTTTGACATGCTTGGGTGTGAAAGAAAACTAGGATCCACTTGTTTTTCCGACATTACTCATCTCCGTGATAACATCTCAATTATATTTAGTTCTAAACTTAGACTAGTCAATTACAAAACTTGAAATGTGTCGTTTGTCCGCCTTTCTGATGTTTACTTCTGTGTTTTGGATCATTTTCCTACTGCATGACTGTGGCTCACTGAGCTCACAGAAGGATGGCTGGACATTCTCTTTTAAAATTCTCAGAAACCGAGCAAGAGTCATGGTCCGTTGAAATGATGGCAAGTTGTCCAGGTCCTGAGGCTCTTGATCGTGGTTATATGGTTTTTAATGGGGAATGCAATGTTACATTCTCCCAAGAAACAATGGGATCCATGGCATCCAAAAAGTAACCTCAGGTTTGCCAAAAAAGAACTTGGAAGCACCTGGAAGAATATTCTATTGAAAGATAGGTCAGAAGTGGAACTTTATGGACTACATAGGGCCTAATAGGTGCCTGCAGAACTATAAAAGATAATTGCTGGCCATCCGTCCATGACCTGAGGAGCAGCTGGATGATGGATACAGAAAAGACAATGATCCAAAACACTCAAGTCTACATCAGAGTGGCTGAAATACAAGAAATATGAAGTTTCACAATGGCGTAATCTGAAGTCCAGACCAAAATCCAATTAAGATTTTCAATCAGGAGTTGAAATGCAGCGTGCATGCTCAAAATACCCACAAATGTCATTGAATGTTATTGAGTTAAAGCAGTTCTTCATGGAAGAGTGAACCAAAATTCCTCTACACCAATATGAGAGACTAATCAACACTCAAAGGAAGTGTTTGGTTGCAGTAAATGTTGAATTTTCACCAAGGAGAATTCGGTGTCACCTTACATTTTATTAATGATGCAAGTTGTGTTACAGTAGAATACATTTTATAAACCCAAAAAAACAACCCCAAATAAATATGGGTTTTGGTTGACGATAAGATAACATTCATTGTAAACAAATATTTTGCAAATGTTTGCAAGATTGCAAATAAGAAAGAGGGCAAATCCTTTTTCACTGCACTGTATACTAAGCACAGGCATTGTTGGGGTTTATACATTTTTAATGTAATTTTAATGGGACTTCACATTTTACAGCTGCATTTAAGGCCTATGACAAACAACCATTCATATTGATCTGAAGTTAATATGAACTCACCAGCAGTATCATTTGATTTAGTAAAATCGTAATCAACTTGAATGTTCATTTGACAAATTCAGGAGTACTTTATTGACCAATGATAATGTCATAATATGAGTTAATGACAGATCCATTCAACAGCAGTAGTTCATGGGTTGCAATGGGTTCAAATGAGAATCGTGGCATCTCTTCCCCCCCTGAGATTGTATTTTGTTTTATCCTTGGAAAAGCTGACAAAGAATTGGTATGTGTCCTACATTTGACTTTATTGCTGTAAGTAATGCAATTTAGAGGTGCTATGCAGCTCCTGGATAGTTCAGTTGATTGTGTACAGTGTATGCAACTCCAGGGTAGTAGTTAAATTCCCATGGGAAGTGCATTAAAAAAAACTTGCTACAGTAAGTTTTTCTGGATAAGAGCATCTTGTAAATGACTTTTTCAAATGTGAAATGCAAAACCATTTGGTGTGCACCATGTTTTCAGCCACTGAATAGAGACATCTCTGTACTGTTGCCTCAGGCTGTGTATTGTTCACTTCTCACACCTAGAGTTGTCTCTGTGTAGGTGGAAGGCGAGATGAACAGCTGGGGTCCTTAGCTTCAACACCTGATTGCCTCACCAACGGAGCAGCCCCTAGTGTCTGACAATGAATGTTCGGGCGTGTTAAGTTAGTGTAAAATGTTGATGTTAACTACATTACTCAGAAAGCAGCATCATGGAACACTGCCATGGAAAAAAAAAAAATTCACTTGGAACGACTTACCCTATAAAATTGTGAAATGCTAAACTGAGTGCACAGCATAGACATGTTGAGAAGGAGGGGCAGAGAAATAAGACATTTATAAAGTGTTTGTTGAAACCTCTGAGACTCTTAAAAGCCAAAAGGGGTTGTTGGCTGGTAGAGCTGTAGAGGGACTAGTGTTGGACCAGTATCCCATGAGACTTCTCCTTTGGTGCATTAAAAAGCTATTTATGGAACTATTAACATTCACTGTGTTTGGTTTGCTGAGGGATTGGGATTAGAAGTGAAATCACTGGTTGCTGAATACATAGTAAACCTTCCATTGAGGATACAGGTAGTAATCTTACTGCTGTCTGGTTGAGTCATTGAGTACTGAGTGATGCAAGTAAGAAACAATTAAATCATCTAATTAGCTAAGTGTTGATGTGGTCACTCTTTTCCTGGGATAATGAATCAGGATCACTCTAACGATGGGGTAAGGTTTTATTTTTACCCATCAAAGATTTCTGTTTGTTTTTCAATTGAATTGCTCACATTATAGGTCACATTAAAAGTGAAAAAAGTTCTGAGATGATTTATCTTTGTCTCGTTCTTTTACATCACAAAAACCTGGTATTTTAATAGGGGTGTGTAGACTTTTTATATCCACTGTATATTCAGCTATATAAGAGTAATACACTGAACTCTTTTTAATAGATACATTCTTTGGGGTGTTATAGGAGTTATGTTACATAGAAACAAAAAGCAAACACAAAGACCAACAAGATACATTTGGAAAGGAGGAACTTAAATATGGACAGTGATCAGGAACACAGGTGAGGGCACTAACAAGAAACAGGTGTCCTTGCTCTAAATTAGGGAAAGAGGGCGTTGGATCTCACTGGCAGGATGTGGCACAGCAGGCTTATTGTTTACAAAATGACGGTTTTGTCATGTTGTAAACATTCTTATCCAGATTGACTTTAGTAATAAGTGCATATATTTTCATACTTTTTAGTATTGGCTCCCCTGTGGGAATAAAACCCTAAACAATAGCGTTACAAGCAACATGTTCATACAAAGTCAGCCACACAAGACCACCAAATTGATTGGTCGATATCACAATTTGTATATATTTGTAAATAACACAACAAAATAAAACAAAAACACATGTTTTATTTTATAAGATTGATTGATAGTAATATTTGAAAATTACAACAAATTAGCATGTTGATATCAAAAGTGTACACACCCTTAGTGACAAATCATATGAGATCTTCAGTCAAATCTTGTAACCAACAACTTTTAAGTGAAAAACAAATGGATATTTTTTTTTCTTTTAAGAAATTGAAGATGAGAAATGTCAATTCCTTGGTTACATTACTGCGTTCAGAAGTCACACATTAGAAGTCTACCAAAGAGGCCAATGGCAACTTTGAAGGAGGTGCATGAGCAGACAGGAACTGGGCACTTCCTGCATAGTACAATAATTTTGCCTATTCTTTACATGTCTGCGCTGTGCAGTACATTGGCAAGACAGAAGCCAGTTCTCACATTAAAAAACATCCAGCCCTGTAAAATCTTCCAACAGTGTGTAGGAAAATGTGTAATGGTCTGCTGAGACCAATTGAGGACTTTTTGGCCTTAATTCCAAAATACATGTTTGGCACAAAGCCGACATGGCTCATCACACAAAGTACACAGGACCTACTGTCAGGCATGGTGACTGCTGCATCTTGCCATTGGGCTGCTTCTATTTTGGGACAGGGACTCTTGACAGGATACAGGGGAAAATGAATAGCTCCAAATATCAACATATTTTGGTACAAACCCTGATGCTGTTTTATTTAACTTCAGAAAGTTAACGAAGAATTTCACCTTTCAACACAACAGCACTCCTAAGAACATTACCAAGAAATGGCTTACAGAAAAGACATTGTCCAGGAAATGTCCTGGAGTGGCCCAGTTAGAGCCTCAAACTCAATTTTATCAAAAATATGTGGACTGACCTAAAGAGAGATGTGCACAAAAAATCCCCTCACACAGTTATTCTACAAAATAACAGTGGGATACAATTGCAAAATGCAGGTTTGCTAGGTTGATGAGTCAAAATCATTATAATCTTTGAACAAACCTTCCTCCCACTCTTTGTAATTTAGCATTTTGAAGTCATATTCTTATTTTCGGAAACACAAAACCTTATAGTCACACACAGGAATTTATTTCAGCACAAATCTCTCTGCGTAAATGCATAATAGTTTTTTCATTCCGTTTTCACTTTTCACGGTTAGCGCATGATGGTTTTTGCGACTGCACTTGGGGACACATTCAAAGTTTTCACTGTTTTCCGGACTGACTGACCTTCATTTGTTAAAGTAATGATGGCCACTCGTTTCTCTTTACTTAGCTGATTGGTTCTTGCCATAATTATGAATTCTAACAGTTGTCCAATAGGGCTGTCAGCTGTGTATCAAACTGACTTCTGCACAACACAACTGATGGTCCCAACCCCATTAATAAAATGCCACTAATTATCCCTGACAAGGCACACCTGTGAAGTAAAAACCATTTCAGGTGACTACCTCATGAAGCTCATTGAGAGAACACCAAGGGTTTGCAGTGCTATCAAAAAAGCAAAGGGTGGCTACTTTGAGGAATCTAAAATATTAGACATGTTAGTAGTTAGTGTAGGGTATAATGTGTCAGAATTGTGATTTATGGCCCTTGGGGGCGGGACTTCCATATTGATGTGACAGGTGGGTGGGACATCCGGTTTGTAGGGTGGGACTTCCGTTATGACGTATGTTAGGGTGGGACTTCCTGTATGACGTGTGTTAGGGCGGGACTTCAGGAGTGACGTATGCATGTCCGGTAAATTTGTAATTTATGATTACATTGATGTGTCAGTGTTTGATGTTTTACAATGCCTGATGAGCAAAACAGACTAGTGTTATAACAGGTGGGTTATGATTGATGATTAACAAATGGGGCTTAGGGTTCTGGAATGTTAAATTCCCAGGCAATAAATAGGTGTTCTGTCTGCGGTAAGGTGTTTGGTGTTCAACAAATGGTGTTCGGAAAATCTAAAACCCAGGTGTTTTATCTTCTGACAAGTGGTGCAACAGCTGGCATACAACCGGTGGTTGTTAACCATTCATGTTTTATGGGGTGATTCTGTGTATTTAAATCACGCAGACATCGGTGATGGTCATTCAGTCTTGCCTGAGCGAACGTACCTACACATTACAAAACATGGAGGATTGTGCTGCGATCAATGTTTTGGGTGAAACACCAGTGAAAGCTAACAGCTTAAACGCAGCTCAGCGATTTGGTAAGAAATTACAAATGGACCGCAGAGATGCAATCAACATGCCAGCCCCGAAGAAACCGATGCAGAGTTTAACCCGAATCCATCAACTACACCAGGATATGTTGACACAGGAGTGGAAATTGGACGATGGTCGGATCGGTGGATACATCTTCAACCCAGAGCTACCAGAGGTGTCATTTTATGAATTACCCGAAGGCCATGTGTTTAAGGCTGGTGTAACTGATCAAATGGTTTTTAATGCCAGTTTATGGGTCACCTTTCGAAAAGTGTTTTATTTGGGGCCAAAACAAGGCCCACATAATACAGTAGATGTACTGTTTAAAGTTGTTGAGGGGCTGAAAGAGTATGACTCTGATAGATTGGAGTTAATTCCGGAAAATGTCAGCGGGTTAGATTGTGACTGCGGACGGATCGACTGACCTAAGACCCTGAAGCCCCGGTTTAAGCTAACACTGTCCTCAGCACAGCATAAAAACCGACAGCCCGCCTGTGACTATCAAGCAGTCGGAAGAATTTACAAAACATGTCTCAAGATTACAACCAAGCGGTGATTGAAGAACCCAAGGCTGAGGACTGGCTGTGTGACGCCTGGGATGACAACGCTGAAGCCTTCTACGGAACCCCTGACCCAGACAGCTCGATTCCACCGGCATACCCCGCAAGAAACTACCACTGGATTGACAGGGTTGGTGATCAGCTAGGTCCTCTTAACCTGTCATACCTTTCAAATGCTAACAAGAGTTCTCACAAAATGGACAAACACCTTGCACCACAAATTTTAAAGATCATCAAAGCAACAATGGGTATGATTCTGGAAAATGTTGTTGGGGCTATTCTACACAAAGCATGCATCGGATGTGAAGTGGACCACCTGAGCCAGACAAGACATTCATGTCTCGAACCGCCTGAGTATTTTTTTGAGACCCATTATGATGACATTGTGGCGACCGTTTTAACACCGCGACTGAAACATGTGTTGGTCAAGACTTTGAACGCATCTGTTTTTCACACACCGAGGACTGATGTTCACGAGGCCGCTGAGAACTTTCTGCATGAGCTCAAGTTGGAGCCGAACATCACACAGAGACTGAGTGAGAACAGGGATGAATACATGGACAAATTGAATGAGGATGCTGTATGCGACGCAGCGGCGTCATGGTGTGACGAAAGCAAAGAGTCTGTTGTCTAAGGACAGGGTAACTTCAGTTCTCATGTTAACAAAGACTATGAGAATTCTGAATGTTTGTGTAACTTTTCTGAATATCTTGGTTGTGTAATTTCGAAAACTCAAATAAAACATTGTTAAACATGTATTAATTCTCATTATTGCTCAAACACTCTACGATGTCTGAACAGGTTATGAACCCGGCAAACCCTGGTGCTTATGTGGGTAGAGAGGGTTTGAAAAGAGCATACTTAGAAAAAACCGGGGAGATCCTCAAAAATGGTGAGGCCGATGACTGGCTGCTTGCCCAGGATACATACACGCTACACAGGCCTGTAGCTATACATTTTAAAAGAAATAGAGTTATTGTTCATGATATAAATTCGCAATTTCAGCTGGATTTGGTTGACATGAGTGCTTACAGTGTGGAAAACAATAACATGAAATTTATGTTAACATGCATAGATGTACTACGCAAATACGCATGGATTCGCGTGCTGAGAAATAAAAGCGCTATAGAGGTAAAGCGAGCATTTGAAGACATATTAAAAGAAGGAAGAACACCGCAAAAAAGGGGAAGTTTTTTAATTCACATTTTGAAATGTTGATGAAGAAGTTTGTGGGTACAACCATAGCTACCATCGGTCTATTAAGAAGAAGACTGCTGACGTTTGTGAAGAAAATGTTAGATTAGTTCTCAAGAATCTGTATGGCACAACATTAATGAGAAATGGTAATCAAAGATACAAGTTCCAGGTTGGGGATACTGTGAGACTCTCAAAGCTGAGAGGTGCGTTTACAAAAGGCTATGAAAAGGGTATACAGATGAATATTTTACAATAACAGAATGCATTCCTCGGGTACCTCCTGTATATAGAATAAAAAATTACGATGGTGATGTTTTATGAACAGGATTTGCTGAAAATAATCGTGGCTAAGTATAAAACTTTTAAAGTGGAAGCAGTTTTGAATGAGAAAGTACAGAAAGGGAGGAAAATGTGTCTTGTGAAATGGCTTGGTTGGCCTGAGAAATTCAACAGCTGGATACCATCAGAACAAGTGGTTGACCTAGAAACTGGATAAAACTCCAGTAACTCATCGAGACATGTCTATCCAAGCAACACGAGTTCGTGCTATACCACTAAATTTGCCAAAGGTATAGATTTGAAAGGCAATTGGGAAGTATCTTTGATAGAGTTCCAATACCCGCATACTTGGAAGACTTTTACATGGGGTGAAAACGCATTTCAACTACATGACACCGGTTATTACAGCAGCATATTAAAACTAGTGATAGAGCTCAACAGTTATATAAAAACACATGGTATATCGGTGGGGTACGATGAATTTAAAAATAGAATGTTTCTAAAAGGTGAGCCCCAGTTTAGTTTGAAATTTAGTGCAAAACTGGAACAGATATTGGGGTTAAAACCAGGCGATGGTACGGAACATACCCCACAGATATTCTGGCAGGGTTTAACACCCTATACATTTACACAGATATAATTGATTATCAACGCGTTGGTGACAGTCATGTCCCACTGCTGCGAACTGTACATATTACAGGGAGAAAGAATGAAGTTGTCACAGTGACGTACGACAAGCCACACTACGTACCTCTTAGTAAGAGACAATTTGATGAGATCTGTATTGAAGTAAAATCTGATCAAAACCAGCTGGTTTCATTAGTAGTGGGGAAGGTGATTGCAAAATTACACTTCAGACCCGTCAAACAATCTTTTAGAATTTAGGATGCAGCAGCAGAAGCTCTATGATGATCCTCAAAGGTATGTTGAATACTACACAACACAGGCCGGTAACGGTTTACCGGGGTTTCATGGTAGCTCAGCAATGTATGGGGCCGGTCTAGGGGGCCTTTTCCAAGGGCTTTTCCGGATGGCAATACCTTTGTTGAAGCGCGGGTTCTCCATAGCAAAACCACATCTGAAGAGTGCGGCTAGGAATATAGTTGGCGATGTTGTCAACAGTGTTATGTCACGACAAACAAAACAGCAGGACGGTTCTGGATGGATGGTTATGTCTCGAGGTGTTAGAAAGAGACCACCTGGTATCGGAGCCTACCCAAGAGTAAAAAACGCAAGAATGAGACAAAAACAAGAGCCAAGGTTAAAAGAGGACATACACCCCGGAGGACACTCAAAGGGAACACGGCAAAGCTGATTAAGAATATATTTTAGAAAGATGGCACTCCTACACCGTATGTCTGGCCAATGTATGAAGACAGAGTTGGATTTATTCACAGTTCCCTTCACACAGACATCTATTGAGAAAAATACATACATTGAAATACCGACCCTATCAGCAATATCAGACACAGCCCCTCTGGAGTTCCTTATTGCCGGGAATGGCGAAGACTATGTTGATCTAAACAATACTTTGTTGTACCTAGGTGTAATAGTCACTAAACCGTACGGAACTAATATTGATGACGGAGCACGTGTTGGGGTTATCAACTATCCGATAGCCACCCTATTTTCACAAGTGGATGTCTCCTTGGGTGATCATTTAATTAGCCAGAGTAGCAACACATACCCCTACAGAGCCGTTATAGAGAGCATTCTGAATTATGGATGTGATACATTAAAGACACAGTTTTCAGCTGGGTTGTTTTACAAGGATGCCGCAGGTCACATGGATGTTACGGACCCTGCAGGCGAGATTGATGGACTTACGAAAAGGGCAGCCTATTCAGCGGATAGCACAACATTTGAAATGATCGGCCCTGTTCATAGCGATATTTTCTTTCAAGAGAAACTTATGTTAAACGGCGTTGACATAAAGGTTAGGATGGTGCGCGGTAAAGATGAGTTCTGCCTTATGGGGGTCGGGGATGTGCGTTATCGTTTGCATATATTATCAGCGTCACTATTTGTCAAGAAAGTGTCTGTTTCGCCAGCCATGAAACTTGGACACGCTCAAGCGCTACTCTCAACCAATGCCAAGTACCCAATTGAAAGAGTGTGTATGAAGACATTTAGTTTACCGGCTGGGGGTCGTGTTTGCAACCAGGAAAACCTATTTTTAGGACCTGTGCCAAAATGTATTGTAATTGGATTGGTGGACAATGACAGTTTTACGGGAAGTTACACAAAAAATCTATTTTTTTCAAACATTATAATTTGGAGTTTATGGCTATGTATGTAGATGGTCAGCAATTTCCTAGCAAACCATTCCAACCGAATTACGCAACAGGGTCAGCAGTGCGTGAATTTTACCAATTGGCCTTAGCTTCAGGAAAACACCTAAAGGACCAAGCCTTGGCTATTGACAGGTCAGACTTCTTACACGGCTATGCCCTTTATGCATTCAACTGCACGCTGTTGAAGTCTAACACTTCCCCGAGTTGGTTTGATGGAAAGGAGAATAACACACCAGGAGTCAGGTCAATACCTATTCCGTATCATCCATTTATTACAGAAGCTTCTGGAGACAGAGTGTCGCCCCCCAATGTCCGAAGATCAACAGTCATACAGCATTATTTATACTTCAAATACGCCCAAAAGATAGAGCCATTAAGTTAGCAAAGCAAGTGTGCCATTGGTCCAATTTATGTTCTATACCTTATGTGTAAATGCAGTACAAGCATCCTCTTGCCCTTTGTGGTTTCTGTCTTGTCTGTGAGACTGTGTGTGTCGTTAACCTGTTTCCTGTTTTTGTCAAAGACAGGCTGTCTGCTCTCCTAAGACTTCCTGTTTTCTGTTTTCAGTTTCCACTTATGATACAGACATCTAATATTTTGCTTCATTGGTCACAACAGTTCAACAACTTATTCAATCAATATATCTACAATTCCCCCTTTTGATCTCTCCCCAGAGAGATCACCCCTATTCGCCAAGCTCCAGTTCTCCCGGGTCATGCTGCTCCATTAGAGGCATCAGCATCCCTAGTGGCGGTCCTGGAGCCTTCTCAATGGCTGTAGAGATCACTCTCATGGCGAGCCCTCTTATGCATGGGATACAACAACACCCACAAGTAACCCTTATAGCACAAAATGTAGCAAGCGATAACAGACATTATCAAACCTTTCCACTGGCCGAACATCGATGTCATCCATTCCTCCAGCGGATTATCTATCCCAGAATGCTCGTGCATAGTTCGCGAGAGCGTCCTAAGGCCCTGCAGCGCCTTAACAACCGACCCGTCTGGAGCTGTATTGTTAGGAATGAAAGTACAACACATGTCCCCAAACATCGCACAAACCCTGCCTTTCTCTGCCAATAGCATATCGAGGGCTATGCGATTTTGCACCGCCATCAACGAGGTGGGGCCCAACTGTTCTGACAGGCCCTCAACCGCATCACGGGTCAAATTAGAGAGACGTAAGACATTATAATGTACATAGTTAATGCGATCTACATTCTTGTTTGGAGTGACAGGGAACAAAGCGGACAGAATAGGAATATTTTCAAAGCCTGACGCGACCTGGTCTGCGAGTTTGAATTATTTTGGGACCCCTCTAGGGACTCCTATCGCATCTATATAGGTTGGGGAGTCCACAGTGAGGTCGAATGTATCAATTGAGCGACGGCCTATTACATGTCTACGCCGGCGCCGGGTAAGAGCGTCGCTCCTTTTTGCCTGGAGTGATATAACTCGGTCACCTATCAGCACTAAGGGTGCTGCTAACCGTACCATCGCACATACCCCATGGGTGCCTTTTGAGATTCTTACCAGGAGTCGGGTGCCCCCACAATAGTAATACAGGCCAGACCGGGCCCAGGGTCCGATAATAGATCTGCTCTGGATCGTAACATTACACCACTGCGAGGGGATTTCTCCAACCTTCACTACGGGTTTCTGGCTGGTGAAGTGGAAACAGGTATATCCCCCTCCCCCTTTATGGGGAGTGAACGGCCCTGTCCTGGTGTTGTTAGCTATCGGAGGGAACACGCTTGCCAGGGTGGTGCAGTTCACAGGGGAAGCGCTATGTGTAAGAGCTAACATACACTGATATCCCCAAGGGTCCTCTGAATACAAAGGAGCCGGCTCAGTGTATAATTGAGGTTGGGCGGCGGCACATGCCACACAGTCCCCTAAATCTTGTTCTTTGGCATTTTGCAACATCCAATCAAGCCAGATATTACTCTTGTGATACCCCGTGGCTCTCTCGATCACCTCTAACGGTTTCAATTTGGTATAGTCAACCTTTACCACTTCCCCAGATTGCACCTTACCTGCGGAGGTGTCCACAGTCCCTGTGACTGCCACAACTGGAGAGCTAGTGGTCGGCACCCTAATGTTAATCTTAATAAACGCTTTGGTGTCAGTTCCTGCATGCTCCACTCCGAGAACCAAATATATTTTGTCCGCTGCTCTGTAAGGAGAGCTGTCCCAACCTCCAATAGATATGGTGAGTGGATTCTGGGAGGGGCTGAAATCTCGTTGGAGCTTAAACGAGCTCCACATAGTGACATTTGGTCCCCGCGGGAGTCCGGGCTGCCACTGTCCAGTATACGCTCGGACCTCGTCCCATCCCGGGCACCACCCATCAACCGGCGGACGTCCCCAACCGGCACATGCCGTATCTACTAATGGAGTGTGACACACATACAGGTTGTAACCCCTCCACAAGCCATTATATCTCCCGCAAGCTATGACCGAGCATAAATCAAACGTGAAAGCAGTATGTGACCCTTTGTTTAATCCAATTCAATACCCCCTCCCTTCTTCAGGCAGGCGTCCTTTTTTTGTGTCACATGCCTTCTCGCTGTGGAAATGGAGACTCGACGCCAACCAGGGAAACCTGTAGCAACATACAACACACATATCATTATTCCACCAATACCCATATACCATTTCATTCTACTATCATCTCCCCAGACCTTTCTCTGTGACCCTGTCATCTTGGTACGAGTGGTAGGAGCCACTCTGTGTCCAATACCCCCTTTTGTTACAGTATTCTTCAGTTCCCTGGCGCCGTCCTTTGTCTCCTTCTCTGGCTCGTAGTCCCGCAGTATCCTGGGGTCCACTCCTGGCACCGGTCCGGCTGGTTCTGGTCCTCCTTCTGTCCACACTGGGGCAAGCTCCTCCTTCCCGGTTTGGATGAGGTCCGTCAGCGACCTCCCTGGCTCCTGCGCTGGTGTACACTGGCTCCAATGGTATTAGGTCTCTCCTTTGTCCCTCAGGCGGACCACATGGCTCGTTCTCTCCACCACCTGATGAGGACCCGTCCACCTTGGCTCCGACCACTTTCGCTTGATGACCTTCAGCAGCACCCACTCCGCCTGGGGCAAGTTCTGGTCCAGAGGGTGCAGGTTCATCCGTTCTCCGTCTCTATTGGAGAATCATTGGGCCACTTTTCCCCTTCCGGGACCGCAGGCCCCGCGGCTGGTCCTGGAAACTGTCTCCCCGTCAGCAGCTCGTATGGGGTGAACCCAGTGGTCTGATTTAACGAGCATCGAATCGTCATGAGTGTCAGTAGCAGTGCATCTACCCAGTTCAATTTAGTCTGTGCACATATCTTAGCCAACTTGTTTTTTAAATTTTGGTTCATCCTTTCTACCTTTCCCTGGGACTGTGGATGGTATATAGTGCCAAAAGCATGTTTTAGGCCCAATAAGCTCTCTACCTTCTGTAAATCACTGTTCTTAAAGTGAGTCCCATTGTCTGACTTGATTTTCTCTGGGAG
This sequence comes from Esox lucius, assembly GCF_011004845.1. Taxonomy (NCBI): domain Eukaryota; kingdom Metazoa; phylum Chordata; class Actinopteri; order Esociformes; family Esocidae; genus Esox; species Esox lucius. Next base: position 29,237,275 of record NC_047578.1, read on the forward strand.
ACCGTGTCTGGGAATGTACTGGTTCACTAAACACTTGATCACTGTCTGACTGTCCTCCCTTCTTGCCAGCCAGGCATCTGGCCACCCTGTGAACATGTCCACACACACTAACATGTAACGGTACCCCCGTACAGTTTCCCCCATGTCTGTGTAGTCTATCACTATCTCTTGTCCAGGTCTCGTCGTCATGGGGAACGCCCCCATCTCAGGTTTGATCGTCGGTTTTGGATTGTGGTGAGTGCAGATGGTGCATATCCTAGTGTAGTTGCGTACCATGTCTACCATAAACGGGTGCCACCAATGGCACAAGTTCCTCAACATCTGCGCTGGCCCTACATGGCCCAACCCATGGGCTTCTGCAAATTTATCTCCCTGCATGGCTGGTGGAAGTATTACTCTACCGTCTGGCCCTCTCCAGAGCCCTCTCGTCTCTGTTGCTCCTCTCTGTTGCCAAAATGTTTTCTCTTGAGGGAAGCCCCCTTTTGATGTCTCACTAGCTTGTCTCTCTCAGAGCCTTCTCCCCACCCCACTTCCTCTTCTGCTCTTACTATCATCACTCGCGGAGTGTACCCTGCTGCCTGTTTTGCTGCTGTATCTGCCGCTTGATTTCCCTGAGCTACTACATTATTTGAATTATCGTGTCCTTTGCATTTTATGATGGCTACCTTTTCGGGCAGGTCTAGGGCCTCGGCTAGTTCTCTCATCTCTGCCTCGTGTTTAATCGGTTTGTCTCCTGCTGTTCTAAACCCAGCTTTTAACCACTGTCCTAGCTCCACGTGCGCTGCGCCTACCGCGTATGCCGAATCTGTGTAAATGTTTACTCTCTTTCCCTTGGCCTGCCTGAGTGCCTCTATCACTGCTTTCACTTCTGCTCTCTGAGCTGACTGCAGCCCCTGGAGCCTCTCTGCTTTCAGTGTGACTAGACCTTCTGGTGTTAGTTTCACTACCGCAAAGGCCGCCCTCAGCCAATCTTGTTCGTGTCTGAAACAGCACCCATCAGTGAAGAGGTCCTCTGCCCCTGGGAGGGGTTCTGCTGTGATGGTAATTCCATGTATCGACACTCGGAGTAAGGGACACAGAGACAAAGTTCTCTTTGTACATTATAACCGTTTTATTAATTATTATGCACAGAGACTATTATGAGAGACGCGTCAACCGCTTACACACACATAATCGTCTGAGGAGTCTCTAACTCAATATAGCTCATTCAACCATATATATCACATAGGAAAAAGGGGTGTGGTAAGATGCTGCCATCTGTCTCATGTCAATCAAACACATTCTCTTTGTTCTATCACACAAGTCAAATGCTATCTTCCCCCACCTTATCCTTCCTGCCATAATGTTTACTGTAGTGTTTACCTAAGCTTCACACAAAGGACAGCTCTCCTTCCCGCCATAAGTAACTTCTTCAATTCTAAGAGTTCTTACAGTATCTGGACAGACAATAGAGGTCCCCTATGCAAATACCAGATCCCCCACATTCCTGAGGAACAAAAGACTGATACCCCTCTTCTAGGCAGGAGGACATGGCCCAAATACCTGTTAATCCTCTGATATTATAAAGACATGTGTGTCACAATCAAAGTAAACATCTACATATCAGCCAAATGGAAAGACAGACATTTCTCAAATGTACCGTAGTACAAAATTACCATAACATCTGCCTCCAGTTCGGTTTGTGTCTTACTCTCCCTCACTACCTCTTGCGCGCACTCATGTGGTAGCCCCGTCCCCATTCGGTCTGCCATATTTATCCCTTCATGTGTGAAAGTCAAATTTGGAGCCCCGAGAATTTTGCTTAGGTGTTGTTGCCTGAGGGAGTCATAGTGAATTTACATACGCCACTACACTATGTGTTGTAAGTATCTGGAGTTGATGTCCCATCACTATGTGTGCGCATTTTTGAATGAGTCTCGCAGAAAACATCTAGAAAAAAGGGTTTTGTGTAGTCGGGAATTGCCAAATCAGCTACGGTGGCTAGTTGTTGTTTCAGCAAAATGAAGGCCTGGTCGGCCGGGCAAGTCTAATTGAGAGTGGCTTTAAGTTTACGCATTCCCTGCTCTTTAACTAGCGCTCTAAGTGGCTCTGTGAGCCCTGAGTAGTTTGGGATGTAATTGCGGCTGTACCCCGTGAGCCCCAGGAACTATAGCATTTCCTGAACAGTAGTGGGTTTAGGATGGTGGAGGATGGTTGTGCGGTGTGCTGGGGAAAGCCCCGCTCCCTTCTGCGAGGTTACTCTGCCCAGATAGGAGACCTGTGTTCTTACCAGCTGTAGCTTTTCTTTTGACACCTTGAACCCTTTCTCTGCCAGTCTGGTGAGGACCGTTATTGTAGCTTGGATGCAGGCGGCCACCGTCAAGGCCGCCAGCAGCAGGTCGTCTACGTACTGGACTAAAGTTACCCCTGTCTGCAGGCAGCATCCCTGCAGCGCTTCTCTCAGTACCTGGTTGAATATGCCAGGGGAAAGCGCGAACCCCTGTGGTAGTCTCGTGTATCGCCATTGTCGACCCCTATGTGTGAAAGAAAAGATATCACGAAGTTCCTCTGCTAGTGGGAGACAGAAAAAAGCATTAGCCAGGTCAATGCAGGTGAACCATTTTTGATCAGGGTTCAAATTAGTGAGTGCTACATACGGGTTAGGTACCGGTATGGTGGGTGTGAGTAAAATGTTGTTAATGGCTCTGAGATCATGGGCCATACGGTATTTCCCTGTCCTTTTCTTTTCTACCGGGAGGATAGGCGTGTTCCACGTGGAACATGTCTGCAGGCAGCATCCCTGCAGCGCTTCTCTCAGTACCTGGTTGAATATGCCAGGGGAAAGCGCGAACCCCTGTGGTAGTCTCGTGTATCGCCATTGTCGACCCCTATGTGTGAAAGAAAAGATATCACGAAGTTCCTCTGCTAGTGGGAGACAGAAAAAAGCATTAGCCAGGTCAATGCAGGTGAACCATTTTTGATCAGGGTTCAAATTAGTGAGTGCTACATACGGGTTAGGTACCGGTATGGTGGGTGTGAGTAAAATGTTGTTAATGGCTCTGAGATCATGGGCCATACGGTATTTCCCTGTCCTTTTCTTTTCTACCGGGAGGATAGGCGTGTTCCACGTGGAACATGACTCCTCTAACACCCCTGTGGGCCACAAACCATTCAATGTCACATCTAACCCTTCCTCTGCCTCTGGTTTGTGTGGGTATTGGGGCAGCCATATGGGCTCTCCCGGTCTGATTTTAAAGGTGACCGGTGGGCAATCGGTGAGCCCCATGTCTGTGGGGCCCTTGGACCACAGTGAGTCCGGCAACTCATTAAGTCTGGCCGTGGCTACAGGGTGATCCATCTTTTCACTCCCATGATCCCGAGTTATCTCCCTACGCTCTAAATATACCCAATCCGTCCCTGGTGCCTCTAACCGATACGTCTTACAGCTGGGTGAGTACCATACGTTTGGCGCCTGAGTGAGTGTCCAATCAGTGCATTCGACCGCCCTTTTAACCATGGGCCCCAGGTCTTTTGCTTGGTGTTTAGGATGCAGGGCCAGTGACACATGCGGGACGGACTCCACCGCCATCATGTACCGCTGATCCTGCTCCTCTGTCAACTGTACATCTGCCGCTACCCCTTCAGGGCCTACATATATGAATTTAGACCCGATCTGCCACGTGTCCCCACACACTACATCCCCAAACCCCTCTCTATACACCTCATCGCCCTGCCAATCATAAAATAGGGTTACATATGGGGGGTCTGGCGGAGGAAAGTACGGCTCGAGGAGGGAGATCCACGGCCTCCACTTGAAGTGCTGGGACAAAATGCCCTGTTTGTCCGGCTCTTCCGGCACCAATAGTCCCCAATATATTTCTGCTATTTCACCCTTCACCGGCTGTACCAGGTACTGCCCCTTGCGTGTGGTTTCAGGTCCGCACACCGCTGACGTCCCGTCTGGTAACGTGACAGTTAGTCCATCTGGAGAACACAAGATATTAGCCCCCAGTTTTATCAACAAGTCTCCCCCCAATAAGTTCACTGGTGTGTTTGCCGACACCACATACGGATGGCTGAGGGCCTGTTTACCCAGTATCGTTTTAAGAAGAAATGTCTTTGGCAAAGTCTGTCCCACCCCTTCAAACCCCACAACCTCCACTGTCTTGGAGGATAACAGTCCTGTGGCGGGAGGGGCGGTGATGGTGGAAAAAGTGGCACCTGTGTCAACCAGAAAGGGATAGTCCTTCCCATTCGACATTCAGGGACAGCATAGGGTCTGCCTTTCCCCCGCTGTCCCCTCCCCTCCCTGTAGACCGTCATTCCTGGTCCCACCCTCCGTCATATGAGAGTGGGTACTGGCCAGGTGCACTAGGTGGTGGGACGGCGTGTGGGTTGGGAACTGGAGCTGCCCCTTGGTTTGGGTATCCTCTGCCCCTTGCAGCGTCCTGTGGGCACTCTCTGGACCAGTGGTTTGGGTCACCACACGTAAAGCAGGCTCCGTATGGGACTTGGGCTCCTGGAGCCCCTCTGCCTCTACCCTGCCCCCTCCCCCTACCAAAACCTCCCCTTGGAGTCCCTGGTCGATAGGGCGCGGTGAATGCCCTCCGGCCACCGTGAGGTTGGGGTGCCCATGTGGGAACAGGGTATAAGTCGGGTGTATCAGGTTCTCTCGAGCCTAGGGCTGCCATCTGTCTGTCTCTTTCTCCCTTCATTCACTCTCGCTTTTGCCTCGTCCAGCTGTAAGTGCAACAGTTTCTCTTTCAGTTCCTCTATCTGTTTCTCTTTTTCTGACTCCTCGTCCTTAGCTCTCTGCAAATGATGTATACATGCCTTTCCCACACATGTGATTCGCTCCCCGGCAAATCTGGGTTAGCCATCAATGCCTCTTTTATTTTCTCAGGAATTCCCTCTAAGACCGCCCTGCTGCAGACCTCCCTTCCCCGAGTGGTGCCCTGTGTGTTTGTTTCTTGCTTCTAAATACTGTCTAGGGTGTTGGTCTTTTTCCCAAGGTAACTTGGGTACTGGGGCGCCAGCGGGCAAGGGAAATCGTTCCCTCAGGGCCGTGGCTATGAGCCCGACCACCTGACTGAAAGGGGTGTCGTCAGGGCTCCGCCTAGTGGCGGCCCCTTTTTCTATCTTAGTCATAGCCTGGGCGGACATGGCTCGGGCAGCTACTGCCCTCCAGTCCCCCTGTGCCAACATTTGACCAGCTGTGAGTTTATCAAATTGTGCCAACCAAAGTCCACCTCCCTCTCCCATCGGGGGTAATTTATCTACCAGTGCTTGTACGTCTCCCATACCGCGGTTCGCCGCCTCCCACTCTAAAGAGAGGCTGCTGAAACCCAGCACAACTAGCTTCCCCTGCTTGTGACCGCGTATACATTTTATTTTTAGTCTTTGAACCGATTCTAATGCGTCATGGTGTAGTTTTTGTTCTGGTGGGGGCGAACACGGCAAAGGATCTACATCTAAGTCTCCCTTGCCCCAATCTCCACAGTCTGATTCGGTGTCTGAGTCAGTCCATCTCCCTACTGCTTTCCCCGTGAGTAACACCAGCCTCTATGTGAATTTCCTTTTTTCTGCTTATTTTTTGTCTTTCTCACTGTGTCACTATCGTCTGACCCTGACCTTGTGTCCTCACCTAACCTGCCTTTAGCACTACCTGACCTTTTCTTCCTGGCCCCTTTAACTTCATCCTGTTTATTCTCTCCTAGTTTCTTCCCCTTCTCTCTTCTCTCCTCATACCTCCCGTACTCTCTCTCTGCCCTTGCCTTAAACGGTTTCACTTCCCCCTCAGTGTCTGTCTCGCTCTCTGACTCTGCCTTCCTAATCAACTTTTACTTATCTTGCTATCTAGTCAACTGAGGTACGGGCTCGCGGTCCCCTGGGTCTAAACACAATGTCCCTTCTTCTAAGCGTAACACTGGATACAGTGGTGCGGGCGGTGCACTAGGCGACACCGGGTCATCTTCATATGCTGGGGGTTCTATCTCTCCTCCCTTTTTCTCCTCCTTAATTTTCTGCTCCTTTTTCTCTTTGTTCAAATGTTCTACACCCCGACACCACACTGCTAATTTACACCATTCTTTTCTGTGCTTTTCCCATGCCTTCTCCTGATCTCTATATCTCCCTCTCTTGACCAAATTTGCTGTTTCTTTTTTGTCCCTAACTCTATCTCGATTTTTGGCACAATCCTTCTCTTTATTCCACAAAATAACATGTAATGGTCTCCTTTCCCTCCATCCTTAATCCTGCCTCACTCACCACTTGTTGCAATTTCTCTTCTATCTCTTCCTTTTCTTTCTGAATTGGGTCCATCCTGCCTACAACTGTCAGTACATTTCCCACCTGTATTCCCAATTGTTTACACTTTCCCGTACCTGGACCCCACCCATTGTCATCTACTTCTCTCTCATACTCCCCGTCCATCTCCTTATTAATGTTTATCTATGTGTGAGATTCTAATTCACACGTTATATTCGAGGTGGGGGAGGGGGGGGGTAGTCAACCCCGGAACAATAACCAATTACCTTACCCTCCTGAATTTACACCAGTCCCACTACGTTCTTCACAGGTTCACAATTTAGTTCACAGCCAATATGCAGAGTTCTGCTTACCTTTTTTGTGATGTACCGGTACTGGAACCTGTGAGTCCCGTAGAGGTCAACTAGACCAAGTCAAATTTCTTCTCCTTATTCCATCCCGGACGAGCCCCCAAAATTGTTGAAGTCTAACACTTCCCCGAGTTGGTTTGATGAAAAGGAGAATAACACACCAGGAGTCAGGTCAATACCAATTCCGTATCATCCGTTTATTACAGAAGCTTCTGGAGACAGAGTGTCGCCCCACAATGTCCGAAGATCAACAGTCATACAGCATTATTTATACTTCAAATACGCCCAAAAGAAAGAGCCGTTAAGTTAGCAAAGCAAGTGTGCCATTGGTCCAATTTATGTTCTATACCTTATATGTGTAAATGCAGTACAAGCATCCTCTTGCCCTTTGTGGTTTCTGTCTTGTCTGTGAGACTGTGTGTGTCGTTAACCTGTTTCCTGTTTTTGTCAAAGACAGGCTGTCTGCTCTCCTAAGACTTCCTGTTTTCTGTTTTCAGTTTCCGTTTATGATACAGACATCTAATATTTTGCTTCATTGGTCACAACAGTTCAACAACTTATTCAATCAATATATCTACAGCGCCAGACGAGGAATGTGGTCAGCACCTATCCTTGATAAAGTCAGGGAATGTACGACTTGAGATGAGGTTCAGACAACCACTACCACACACAATTTACTTAGTTGTTTATTCAATCTTTGACTCCATTATCGAAGTGTCAAACCGGCGACAAGTCATGGTTGATTACTATTAGGAAAACTGTGTGGAAATGAATACCGCAGAGTTGACCAGTGTGGTGAACCAATTTTCATCTAGGACCCATTTCTATGGTGTGCTGGCAAACGATCAACTACCTAGGGTGCCTGTCCGAGATGTTTCATCAATGATGATTGTTAATACACACCCAAGCAATCACCCTGGGGAGCACTGGCTGGCTATTTACATAACAGATGATGGCATTGGAAGATTTTACATATTTTCCCAAGTCAATCAATGCCTTTCTGAAAACCTGTGAGAATGTGGAATACAGTTCAAAACAAGTACAGGACCTGGTTTCAACCACGTGTGGACAGCATTGTGTGTTCTTTCTCTTTCTAATGACAAAAGGTCTGAGTTATAAAGATTTTATGTATTTTTATGTTGATGATTTACGAGAAAATTATGCCCTAGTCTCTGGTACATCTAGTAGCTCAGATGTACCAGAGTAAGCATGATAAGCAAATGTTTAATTGCATACAACATGCTCAATCTTGTGAAACGTTTTATTTGTGCCATGGTTGTTGAAGAAATAGAAAAGCCAATCACGTGTATGTCACGTCTTCGGGGGGCGGATAAAGGAGGAGCAGGAGAATGGCGTGGTAGAACAAAGTATTTAATGTAATAACGAGAACTCAAAATGTAGTTGAAAACGGAAGCGTACACTGCTCTTATGCAAACAGAGACAATTACACACAAAGACAGGGGGAGCAGAGGGAACATATAAACTGGGGGGAAATGATGAGGATGAGGAACAGGTGCATTAAACAGGATACAGGTGAAAAGTATGATGAGATGGACGATGGTGTCAGAAGGCCGGTGACGTCGAACGCCGGAGCCTGTCCGCTGCAGGGGGAGGTGAAGCAGCAGAGGGAGCAGTTGTCACAGTACCTCCCCTCTGACGCGCGGCGACACCGGCCCCGGGGCCGACCCGGGGGACACGGAGCAGGGCGATCCGGACGACACTGATGGAAATCGCGGACGAGGACGGGAGCCAGGACGTCCTTCACCGGAACCCAGCTCCGCTCCTCCGGGCCGTACCCCTCCCACTCCACGAGGTACTGGAGGCCCCCCGCCCGGCGCCTCGAGTCGACGATGGAGCGGACGGAGTACGCCGGGGCCCCTTCGATGTCCAGAGGGGGAGGGGGAACCTCCCGCACCTCACACCCCTGAAGGGGACCAGCCACCACCGGCCTGAGGAGAGACACATGGAACGAGGGGTTAATACGGTAGTCGGGGGGAAGGCGTAACCGATATGTTACCTCGTTGACTCTCCTCAGGACTTTAAAGGGCCCCAGAAACCGCGGGGCCAGCTTCCGGCAGGGCAGGCGGAGGGGCAGGTCCCTGGACGAGAGCCAGACCCGGTCGCCCGGCCGATACACCGGGGCCTCCCTGCGGTGGCGGTCCGCAGAGACCTTTTGGCGGCAGACAGCGAGCCGGAGGCGGGCTTGCACCGCCTCCCATGTGCCCGCTGCCCGCCGTAACCAGTCATCCACCGCAGGGGTACCGGTCTGACTCGCCGTCCAGGGCGCCAGGACCGGCTGGTAACCCAGTACACACTGGAACGGTGACATGCCTGTGGAGGAGTGGTGCAGAGAATTGAGCGCATACTCAGCCCAAGGCAGAAACTCTGCCCACTCCCCCGGCCGGTCCTGGCAGTAGGACCGGAGGAACCTACCCACTTCCTGGTTTACCCGCTCCACCTGCCCGTTGGACTGGGGATGGTAGCCCGAGGTCAGGCTGACCGAGATCCCCAGGTGCTGCATGAAAGCTTTCCATACTCTGGACGTGAACTGGGGACCCCGGTCAGACACGATGTCCTCGGGCACCCCATAGTGCCGGAAGACGTGTGTAAATAGGGCCTCCGCGGTCTGTAGGGCAGTAGGAAGGCCGGGCAGAGGCAAGAGGCGGCAGGACTTGGAGAACCGATCCACAACGACCAGGATGGTGGTTTGGCCCTGGGAAGGGGGAAGATCAGTTAAGAAATCAACCGACAGGTGGGACCATGGTCGTTGTGGAATGGGCAAGGGGTGCAACTTGCCCATAGGTAGGTGGCGGGGTGCCTTACTCTGGGCACACACCGAGCAGGAAGAGACGTACACCCTCACGTCCTTGGCTAAAGTGGGCCACCAGTACTTACCGGCCAGGGCACGCACCGTTGGCCCGATGCCAGGATGACCGGAGGAGGGAGATGTATGCGCCCAGTAGATGAGGCGGACACAGACAGACGCCGGCACATACGTACGACCCTCAGGGCATGTGGGCGGAGAGGGCTCGTCACGCTGCGCTCTAGCGATGTCTGCGTCCAGTTCCCATACCACCGGTGCCACGATGCACGACTCTGGGAGCACGGGAGCGTCATCCACTGGCCTCTCCTCCGTGTCATGCTGGCGGGACAGTGCGTCGGCCCCGACGTTCTTACTCCCTGGCCTGTAAGTAAGAGAAAAAACAAACCGGGTGAAGAACATAGCCCACCTTGCCTGGCGAGGAGTCAGTCTCCTCGCTGCCCGCATGTACTCCAGGTTCCGGTGGTCCGTCCAGACGAGGAAAGGGTGTTTAGCCCCCTCTAACCAGTGCCGCCACGCCGACAAGGCTCGAACCACGGCCAGCAGCTCACGATCACCTATGTCGTAGTTTCGTTCCGCCGCACTGAGCTTCTGGGAGAAGAAGACACAGGGACGGAGCGTGTTACGACTCCCCGTCCGTTGGGAGAGGATGGCACCAAGCCCACAGTCGGACGCGTCCACCTCCACGATGAACTGGAGCGACGGGTTGGGATGGGCCAGGATCGGAGCGGTGGTGAAATGGTGTTTCAGTTCCACAAACGCCACCCCCTTCAGAAGGGAGGTGATCGGAGCCGCGACCTGGCTAAAGCCCCGGATAAACCTCCTGTAATAATTCGAGAAGCCTAAGAAACGTTGCACGTCCTTTACCGTGGTTGGGGTCGGCCAATTACGCACGGCGTCAATGTGAGGCTCCTCCATAGCCACACCTGTGCTGGAAAAGCGATTTCCCAGGAAGGACACAAGACGACTGGAAAAACAGACACTTCTCGACTTTCACGTACAGGTCATGTTCCAGCAGTCTAACAAGCACCCTGCGCACTAACGAGACATGTTCGGCGCGGGTGGCAGTGTAAATCAAGATGTAATCGATATACACCACCACGCCCTCGCACAACATGTCCCGGAATACATCGTTGACGAAGGACTGAAAGACTGAAGGAGCATTCATCAACCCGTACGGCATCACTAAATATTCATAGTGGCCGGACGTGGTACTAAAGGCTGTTTTCCACTCATCCCCTTTCCGGATACGCACCAGGTTATAGGCGCTCCTGAGGTCTTATTTGGTGAAAAAGCGGGCCCAGTGCATCCTCTCCACCTCCGCAGAGATCAAAGGGAGAGGGTAGCGGAACGGAATGGTGATCTTGTTCAGTGCTCGATAATCGATGCACGGGCGCAAACCACCGTCCTTCTTTTTCATAAAAAAGAAACTCGAGGAGACCTGTGACTTGGAAGGCCTAATGTAACCCTGTTCCAGCGCTTCCTTAACGTATGCGGCCATAGCCTCCGTTTCGGTGCGGGACAGTGGATACACGTGACCCTTTGGGAGTGCGGCTCCGTCAATGAGGTCTATCGCACAATCCCCCGGCCGGTGTGGCGGCAACACAGTGGCCTTAGCCTTGGAGAAAACCGCAGCCAAGTCCCTGTATTCGGGGGAAATTGGCACGGCGGGAGCACTGTCTGGACTTTCCACCGAGGTCGAGCCAACGGAAACACCCAAACACCTACCTTGACACTTCCGCGACCACCCCGAAAGACTCTGACTAGACCAGGAGATGACGGGGTCATGTAGGGACAACCAAGGGAAACCCAAAACGACTGGGAACGTGGGTGAGTCGATGACATGGAATCCAAGGGTTTCGCTGTGACGGTCGCCGGTAACCATAAGGAGGGGAACAGTGCATCTAGTGACCAAACCTGACCCTAGTGGCCGGCTGTCCAAAGCTCTTACGGGCAGGGGGGTAGTGAGGACCTGAAGTGGTATGCGTGAACGCAGAGCAAAGGACCTATCCATGAAATTCTCAGCTGCGCCTGAGTCTACCAGCGCCTTACACTGGGAAAGCAACGGAAAACCGGGGAACATAACAGGGACAGTGCACATAGAGAGGGAAGAGGTAAGTGGTGAATGGGCATGTGCTACCTGGGGTGACGCGGAAGTGCCATGCCTATCGCCTCTCGACTCGGGGAGGGAGGTGCGGTGTGGTTGTACGGCCTCGCCTCCTCTTGGAGGCACTCCGCACCTGTCCTCCCCGACGTCTGCCCGGCAGTGCAGCCGCCCCCAGGTCCATGGGGACGGCGGTGTCTGGTTGGCAGGGTGGAACGGGTGGGCCTCTTCCGGGACGTCCTCGGGCAGCCAGCAGGTTGTCGAGACGGATGGAAATGTCTACCAGCTGGTCGAGGGAGAGGGACACGTCTCGACAAGCTAGCTCCCTCCGGACGTCCTCGCAAAGGCTACACCGATAGTGGTCGATAAGAGCCCGCTCGTTCCACCCCGAACCCGCTGCCAGGGTCCGGAACTCCAGGGCGAACTCCTGCGCCGACCTCGTCCCCTGCCGCAGGTGGAACAGCCGAATGGCGTGGTAGCACATGATGAGGATGAGGAACAGGTGCGTTAAACAGGACACAGGTGAAAAGTATGATGAGATGGACGATGGTGTCAGAAGGCCGGTGACGTCGAACGCCGGAGCCCGTCCGCTGCAGGGGGAGGTGAAGCAGCAGAGGGAGCAGTTCTCACAGTGTATGTCAACTTTATTATTCAAAAATAAAAACATTTGTAAAACCACATCAATGTTTACAAAGTATTTTTCAACATTTATTCAAGGTAAAACAAACATACAATGAATCACAAATGATTAAAAAAGCATAAAATAAAAACACATTCAAATGGAAGCCATTTTGTGGGGTCCGTGGTAGGGGGTTCAAAGAAAGCTTTGGTTGGTTGAAAACCAGTTGCTGGTGGTGTGGCTTAATCATCCATTGGGTCATCAGACGTTTGTTTACACAAATTGATTTTACGTCTTACATGCACATTTGGAATAGTTGTAAAAGGCATGTTGAGACATGCCATGGCCTCTAAAAACACCCCCCACCCCAACGGTGATTCAACAAGATCCAACAGGTGCGAGCCCTTGATTAGCTCTCCTTTGAAAACAAATTCACCATTTGAATTCCATGAAGTCAAATCTTTAGACCTGTGCATTCTATTAAGAATATATTCAACATTCTTTCTACGCCTCGCAGGCACATTATCCAAAATTTAATCAACAAGGTCAACATTTCGGTCAACAGTTTGCTTAGTGTCAGTCACGTTTACTACATCAGACCCTGTCTCAGACCCAGGTAGACTTAAAGTCAGTGTGTTTGTATCAAGCTCCACCTGTCGCACAACAGCCAAAAATCTTTGTAAAATGGCAGAGTATCTTTTAGCTTTCTCATGTAAATCCATATCAGGCTTCAACAGTATATTGCGAATCGATGAGTCCAAATAATTTTCAACAGATTGTCTTACATCGGTGCTAGTCGTTTTGGATTCTCACAGTTTTTCTAACTGATGTTGTGGCACCAGAAACATTTTCTGAGCATGCTCCATGTTGTTTAACCCTGTCTCGATGCAATTAGACTGGTTAAGAATGGAACTGCAACGCTTAGTAACGGCAGTTGAAAACCTCCAGATTGGTTGATGGTTTTTCTTTTCCTTGCGACTGAAGTGTTCTTTCTAGACATGTATATAATTTTGGCTTTTTGTCTCTTTACTTTTCGGAGCTGTGACTCGGTTAAGGGTATATTTCCGCGCCTTAGATTAAGGCATTGTGCTGTAATCAGGGAGCAGTACACGCTTGTTGTACACAACTCTGAAACGCTTAGACACTACCCGGTTTTTTAACGTGAATGTTCTTTTATCTCTAACAATTGTGTCTGCATTAGCAATGACATGATCATCATCACCGCCCTCACCCCGTACAAAGTTATCAACCAGTTGTGTCAGCGTCTCCAAATTAACAATGGTTGTGTTGTAGCTGTTGAACGTAATGCCTTTTGCTTTGAGACAGGTCAGACCTTTAACGGTTTTGTAACCATATGTCTTTGGCCCACCACTAACAAATTGAGCTATGCTGTCACCATCCGGTAACTCATTGATCAAGTCACCCAAGAACGGGCCCAGTGGGGGCACCCAATCCCCATGGTGTGTGACAAAGATCACGGAATCAGTGTCTGTGTAGAGTACACGTCTATCTAACTTCTCCAAGAGTGAATACAACTCGAGTCTAGCATAAGCGGTTGTGAACGCGGCAATAAAAATGTTGCCGTTACGTGGTTTGATTGGTGTCTGTTTTGTGTAATGCCACTGTACCATCGCAACAGTGTCTGAGATGAACGAGAAATAACCAACATCTATTTCACTGGAAAAAAGGTAGTGGCAAACTCCTCCGGATCTGTAATTAACATTGTGTTCATAAGGTTAGTCCGCTCACCCATATTACCCCAAAGACTATTCATTGCCAATTTAGCTAAAGATCGCCTAGCACTGTTTACAACAATGTTTTCCTTGTCAAGCTGCACACCCTCCTTTTCATGATATTCACGGATATACCGGTCTTTAGCCTCATCGTCAACCACAGATGGTGGGAAGCCACTAGCTTCCTGCTTGTGCTTCAGGAATGTTCTCATGTAATCTGCAAAAAGATCATCTGATGTCCTGGTGAAATCCCAGACTTCAAATATTTCCACAATGCGATAACCTTTCTCAACAGCCTTAACCAGCTCAATAGAAACCCAGGTACCAGTTAAAGATCTTTCTGAATCAGTATGTGAACAATCAGTTACCTGGTTTTCAGACTCTGCACATAATCTACACAATGGAAAGAACAGCTTACCGCCAACCCTGTGTGGTAAAACAGGGTGATAAAGGCCATCTCCTGAATAGTCTCCCCTTCTCGAGCCGTAAACTTCAGATGAATCGCATTAGTACGACCGCCAAAAAGAGCATCCCGAGGGTCAAGGCGCTCTGGAGCACCAAATGTCTTCAAGAAAGCTTTGACATCTGCAGATGTGTTTTTAAGCTGATTCCACTCACACTCCCATATGTATTGAACATGTACGTTGTGTTGTTCTTTCAAAGCCTCTAGCTTTGTCAACCATTTCTGGTGCATCAACCCATACTGAATCTTTGTCATTGGATTGATGCTTGTTGAACAATGACACTTTGGGTGAACGTGCTGTATTGATATATTCTCATCGGAGGCCACATATTCAAGCCACTGGATTGAGCTGTTTGAGAATGTCTTCTGGCAACGGTTGTAGTTGTCTGAGGGGACCAATGCAATGGTGTCCTTGGTGAGGAATCTGTTGCAAAAGACTTTCATGCAAGCCAAAGCAATCGTAATTGACCAGAATGGGTCAACACCACCACACTCCAGGAACTCGAGTCTGTAGCGCATACAACCCTCTCTCAAGATGACCACATCATTCACGCAGTAAGCCTTTATTTCATCCTGCATGACTAAGGGGTCTGCGGAAACAGTTGCATACCATTGCAAAAACTCATCTTTTTCTTTAGCCATAATGGTATTCACACGATAGTAATGCGGTTCCGGATGGGGGCCAACATAGTTCTCATTCTCCTTGATGTTAAACTTGTAAGGAAAGTAGCCTTTTTTCAAATCCTTAAAACCCATAGCATGTGGCAAGGCTGACAGCTTCATAGGTAGAATGCAATAACTATCAATGTATCTCTGATTGAATGTGCGGTCTGTAGAAATCATGAGCTTGCTACCATTAGCAATAAGTGTCATGCCAATACCATTGTTAGCAAGGTACTGCATCAAGATGTAACCATAAAAACCTTTAGAGTTGTGTGCTATAAATGTGTAGTCATTATATTTCGGTTGCCTAAACTTTTGAAAAAAAGCAGTGACACAACCATCTCCGGCTGAACACCACGTCTTGTTATCAAAGCTTATTGCGCACACAACATTTGCAGTGTGTACACCATTCACCGGATTGGCAATTGTCTCCAAATCATAAAATATGTAGCGCTCACTGGGGTCCTCGGGCTTGGAGGGTGTTATAAAACACTGATGATTCATTTCAACCGCCAGATCCACATTACAATTGTGACATATGTTAGCCATGCACCTGTGCGCTTTATAGTTGGTAATACTAACATTGTAATAACGGCCGCAATCGACACAGTATTTCTTCTGGTCACACCTACTAAACCAACAATCCACACTTTTGTGGTGCTTCAAACGTTTATGCTGGCTATAACAAAAATCTGAATAACATATCCGTTTATAGTCTGGGCACTGCTTTGTGTTACGGGGTTGGGTATGACAATCTTCATGAAGACAGACACTACAGCTATGTTTACAACCATGATCACCACGTGTGTTGAAACTGGTATAGCACCAGTCACAGACATAAGACACACCCAGAAAACCCTTCAGATTCATGATGCCGTAGAAATGGTTATCGTGTAACGATAAAGACAGTTCTAGGGTGGGCGTCCTCGCTGTTTTGAAACTTGGTAAAGTGACCATCCCGTGTTCAGTGAAAGACAACAATTTTACACCCTGTCATTTCTTCAAACCGAACAATATCTGTGAATGCCACACAATCAGCTAATGCTAAACCAGCACCCTTATGTAACTCACGACCACTAACCAGGGCCTCAGGATATGTGTACTGTGGGTTCAACATACCCATCAAACAAACAGAAAAACACGGAGAATCATTATTCACAGCCACATATAAATGTCTTCTTTTTTTATTGATAATCTGATCTATCAACAATGTTTGAGCTTTACGTCGCGGGGCACCACCCTCACGTTTTTGACAATTTGTATCACCAGTTCTTGTGATTCATCAATCATAATCTCGGCATTACTCTGCATAACACTTTCAAGTACATTAACAAACGTGCATTCATTATATTCATCCGCTCTCATGGTCACATGTACGGGGTCTATCAGAGATTCACCAATTACCTCAATCTGCAGACGATCACCAGGCCCGTGTACAAAGTCTGAAGCTCTAACAATCAAAGTATCCAAGCCTGCCATAATACTTGCGTAGAATGTGCCAAAATCACCAACTTCACCAGTATTTTGTAAATTTATCAACTGTCGTAATTCAACATTGTCAAACGCATTACGTTGTATAACTCTAACATCGCCATCACTGATGCACTGAGTTTGCATCAGAGAGCTCGAAGGAGTGTCAACTAGATCGTGTGAAATATGGGGGCTACTAAGCTCGGTTAACAAGCCTTGTATCTGAGGATTATTGTGCACATCGCTGTGTAACAAAGTAATGGTTGGTTCATTTGTATTTTGAGGTGTGGTCGATTGATTATGTGTAGAGGTTGTTGGCTGTTCCGTGTCTGGTCTGTTGTTAGCATTATCTTTCTGGTTTAATGTGTAAATAACAATCCACTTTTCAGTTTTAAATATTCTAACTCAAACATACATTTACATACAGCGCAGTTTTGAAGAGTTGGCTGTATTACCTTCAGCTTTCAAGCCTGAAAGAAAACAAAACAAAAATCCCCTCACGCTGTGCAGCCACAAGGAAGGGTGTCCGTAACTGAACCCATTGTGGTAATGTACTTTGTATCATCACCCGGGTGTCCTCAATCTGTTGGAATATAGAATCTTGTACCAAGGGTCAGTATGCATAGTCATAATTGTTAATAACACTTTAGAGCAAGACTAAACATTTCTGTAAATAATTAAACTTACACAAAAAAGTATCTGCTCAGGTTGTGTAAGATCACAGTCTAACCGCCCAGTCCAACTGACGCAGATGCTGGTCACTTGGACTAAATACAAATAGGATTAACAAGCGTATACAGGTAATTAAAGCTGATTAACAATAATGTCAAAAGTCTACTTACCAAGATTTGGAGGTCCAAAAATGTGTTTACCAAACACGGTCGGTGTTCATTCCGCTCAACCTAAACCGGAGATTTAAACAGGCAATATGAAAGACAGCTAAAAATGAATGGATTGCGCAATCGTAAAATGTATTTACACATTCTTAAAAAGTTCAAATGTCTGTATTTTTTTTTTTAACCAACGCAACGTTTTTAACCAACTATTATTAAACATTTCTACCAATGTGTGGAAAACAATCTTGCGTTGATCTCTGTTGTACAATTTCAAAAGACGCTTTACAAATGTTTTAATTACCTGAAATAACATATCCTTACCTGTCAACAATTTGCCGTTGTTCATGCAAATTTATACGCTACCTTGCGGGTAACTTTGTAATGTTTTGCCCTTTAATGCAACTTAGAAGTTAATGCTTACTTAAACATTTTTATTACAAAACTCACCATTGCTTATACATACACTTGTTTTTATTTATAACAATATTTTAAAACCCAAACCGCGACACAATCCACCTATGCGTAATGTGTGGTTGGCCCGGGCCATGGATGCTCCTTTAAAATAATAGCATTGCTCATGCAATGTTAGTTTGCTGTAGTGCTGTGTTGGACTACAAACCGTGAGACACGGGATGATTTCTAACCTGCAGATACTACAGTTTGTATTAGTGGTTAATGAGGGAGCATTACTACAGGGCAGATATCACCTTAAGGCCCATCTCTTGTTAAATTGAAAGATGGGCTGAAACTATCCAAAATTGTAATTCGCCCCCCCCCCCTTCTTTATATCTTACAGAAAAAGCATGTCTCTCACGTGTAACTCTGTGCTTGTGGAAAAACACCATGTTACAACCACATTGTAAAACATGGAAGTTTACATCTGTACCACATGGCATTGGAACCCTGGCACCCTTTTGTTGAACACCAAACAACTTACCGCTGACACTTATTTAACATTGCGGAACCCTAAGCCCCATTTGTTAATTAACATTCCGGAACTCTAAGCCCCATTTGTTAATCATCAAACATAACCCACCTGTTATAACACTAGTCTGGTTTGCTCATCAGGCGTTGTAAAACATCAAACACTGACACATCAATGTAATCATGAATCACAAAGTCACCGGACATGCATACGTCACTCCTGAAGTCCCGCCATAACACACGTCATACAGGAAGTCCCACCCTAACATACATCATACAGGAAGTCCCACCCTAACATACGTCATAACGGAAGTCCCACCCACCTGTCACATCAATATGGAAGTCCCGCCCCCCATAAATCACCATTCTGACACATTATACCCTACACTAACTACTCATGTTTTCAGTTATTTCACACTTTTTTGTTAAGTACATAATTCCATTCATTCATAGTTTTGATGCCTTCAATGAGAATATACAATGTAAATAGTCATGAAAATAAAGAAAACGCGTTGAATGAGAAGGTGTGTCCAAACTGTTGGCCTGTACTGTAGTTCCATACCAAAAACGAAATTGTCCCAGATTTTAAAAAATCTGTTCACTGTTGCTGATATCCTCTCAAAGGTCTAACTTAGTTTGTATTCTGTTTTTATGTAGAATTGACTGTGCTGGCATCCTGAAACTTCGTAACTCAGACATTGAGCTGAGAAAGGGTGAGACGGACATCGGGCGTAAGAACACACGCGTTCGCATGGTATTCCGTGTTCACATCAACCAGCCTACTGGACGGACATTGTCCCTGCAGGTTGCATCAAACCCCATTGAATGCTGTGAGTGTACCTTTACTAGGCATACCATGTGCTTCAAAATTTGTGGTTGCCTTTTTGCTAAGAAAAGGGTTTTTATTGTAAAGAATATTTCTAATAGTATTTTATATACATATAATATATATATCATATACAGGTGGTGTAAACTTGATTTAATATTTTGCATTTTGTGCATCATGACCTCGTAATGCAGTAAAACTGGTAATGTAGATCTGGTAAATCTAAACAGATCTGGTAATGTCATGGGTTTCTGATGGAGAATCACATCACAGAGATTAAATGCAATGAGATAAATGAGAAATTTGGTTAAACTATGATCTCAGCTCTTAAGAATAGGATGCTGCTGGTTACTGACATGATGCCACAAAAATTATATTGACCTAGTCGATTCCTTTCTATACTGTCAGAATAATTGTTGGAAAAATTGTTTTGCCAGATAGATTTTTCATTTATGAACATATTACTTTTATTAAAGAATATTACACTATTCGCAGCAATTAAAGTTAACCAGGACTCAGGAGGTAATGGTGAAGTATCATAATGATTGCCAAGACATTTTCTGGAAAAACTATAATATGAGAAAAAGTATTCAATAACAAAATATAGTAATAAATGACACCAAGTTCTGCAGCCCCTATGTTCAGTTTATAATGCTTAGGGCTACTAACGTTGCTAGAGTTAAGGATTCTTCAAGAATTTACAGACACAATGGTCTGGATGCTCAGGGTTGCAAGGGGAACGGGTTTGTTTAGATTTTGTATTCAGGACTGTGTGTCTGTCCACCTCCTACAGCCCAGAGATCAGCCCAGGAGCTGCCCCTGGTGGATAAGCAGACCCTGGAGACATGCCCTGCTCCTGGGGGAGAGAGAATGCTCCTCAGTGGACACAACTTCCAGCATGACTCCAAGGTGGTGTTTATGGAAAAGGCCCAAGGTACTGTAGGATCTGGATCTGACAGAGGACAGATACAGATGTGTGTTATTATGCTTGTGTATGTGTGTGTTGGCTCTAGTGAGTGTGTGTTTGTTTTTGTGACTTGTCAGGACATTTTGTCCCCACAACTATACTAAAACCTGAACAAGGTGACTTGTGGGGAAATTTTTCATTATATCCATTATATCTAGGTAAAGTTTAGCCATAAATGTTACTTTATTGAGGTTAAGGTTAGGGTTAGGTAAGGTTAGGGTTAGGTTAAGGTTAGGGTTAGGGTTAAGGTTAAGGTTAGGGCAAGGGAGCATGGAATTTAGTTTTTCTGGTCCCCACATTTCACAAAAACAAACATGTGTGTTTGTGTGTGTGTGTGTGTGTGTGTGTGTATGTGTGTGTGTGTATGTGCATGCTCCATCCCATACTCTGTACCACTTGGTTCAAGAAAACCCAGGACTACTCCCTCCCTTCCGTCTTACTTCCCCCCGCCGTCAAAATATACCCCATCCTGCCAGACTACCACATGTGGAGCGCATTAATGCAGTTTATTTTTAACTTGGCAGATTTACATTAGCAGGAGTTTTCCATTGCCTGTTCAGCAGAGGAATGAATCACAAATGTACCATGTGCCATTTAGGCTGCTGCACTGTCCCCTCAAAGATCAGCATTGGTTTGATCTCCTCTCTCTCTAAGCCTCATTTAGGAGGGAGAAGGGGAGGGACCACCCCCAGATGTTGTTGCTTGAGGTTTTCTAACAGCAATTACCTTGATTAGCTTTAAAAAAAAAAAAAAAAAAAAAAAAAGAAAAGCAATGCAAGATATGGTTTGGGCCAATGTAAACACTTCCGATCATATCGCCTGGTGAGTCATTTGGTGTAAAGGGAAACCTGTTGCCATTGTTCCGATGCAACAAGGAATTCAAGGTGGGTTGGGTGTTGGGTGGGGTCTTGAGTACACAATGGAGTAGTGAGAGATTTTTGCTTTGCTATTACTCTTAGATTCATTGATTTCTCTCAAATTCTGAGCAACTGGGGGATTATTATTTAATTATGTACATTTCCAGTAAAAAGTTTAGACACAAGGGTATTTCTCTTTTTTTTACTAATCAAAACTAAATACACTAATTCTTTAATTAAGTGTTCCTTAATTAAAGAATTAAGGAACACTTAAATAACGCATCTGGTCTTGATGAAAGAAATATAGAGAGGGCAAAAAAACGAAATTTCTGCCTAAAATGATGTACCCAAATCTAAATGCTTGTAGCTCATGACCTGAATATAGTAGAAAGAAAATGTTGGTATCATTTGAAAGGAGACACTCTGTAGTTTGTAGGAATTATTAATTAATGCAGGAAAGTATAACACAATAGATTTGGCAGAAGAAAAAACAAACCAAAAACATGCGTTCTTTGTAAAAGTTGAGTTGCAGTGGGGAAGGCCAAACATGGATTAGTAACCTGAAGGAACTTTCCACTTGATCTACTAGATGTCAGCAGGATCTGGGTAAAGTTTCATGGCCATTTAATATAAAATTAAATGATCTACTTAGTCATTTGTAAAGCAAGCCCAAAGTGTCCTTTCCAGTTTGGCCACTTTGTGCCAAATTGGACACTTTGGACACATTATGAATTTTCAAGTTCATACATACACAGAACATACAACAGTGAAAAGGGGATTAATATAAGGGTTACACACTCCCAGGAATGTTATACATGATGAAAAATTTACTTTCCTTCATAAAGGTACTAACAGGAAGCACCACAAGGAGGCGGGTCCAATGATCTAACGTGTGGTGTTTGCATCATGTGGTGATCTAACATATGTGGTTTTTGCATCATATTTGATCTAACATCATATGTGGTGTTTGCATATTATGTGGTGATCTACCATCATATGTGGTGTTTATATCATATGTTAGTTCACCACATATGATGTTAGATCATATCTGGTATCTATGCCTCCTTACACACATAGATAGTAAGCAAACAGTTGGCAGGAGTAGAAAGGAAAAGAGTAGAAGGAAATAGGAGAAAGAAGGGGGAGACTTACCGACTTCTGGGAAATCTCTGAAATGGCCAGTCAGATGATGCTGTCATTGTGGGGGTCAAGAGCCAGAGGGACCTCCTGAATCACTGTTGGTTATTCAGGGGAAAATATGGGGATGAATAGGCCATAAGAAACAGCCACAAAGTGTCATAGCCAAATCACAGACAATTGGTTACATATAAGGACATTATGAACTGAAATCTACTATGATGACGTGACCCAATTGGCAGTAAATGCTCAGAAACTATATGACATAGCATAACATAGCCTAACATAGCTTAATATGCTAATGGTAATACATTGTATGTCTTGGGTAATCTATCTTATTGTACTCACCAAGTTGCTTGACTCACAGTCCATGATTTCTTCCAAAAATCTGGTCCAAATTGGTCTCCTATGTTGCTTTTCCACTCAGGAGTAGCCATTTAAACTTTAAATGCCGAGTATAGTTTCGTGAGCAGCGACAGCTGTGCGTCTTGCGCAATAGTCCAGTTTGGTTGAAGATTTGTGAGGGTGGTGCGCACTGTTGGTGTGTCCTGTGTGTGCGTCTGATGGTGATCGTTCGACATTTGCCGTAAAGTGTGGCTCGTGTGCTCCAAACCTAGCGAGTTTCAAATCCATTGGTCATCATTGGAAGGAGTTACATGCTACCAAAGACATGCTGTCGTACATAACCGGTGCCAGACTGCATGTCTTTGCTTACATGGTGCAAAGCATATAGGCAACGCAGAAGGATAAACTATGTCTTGTTAAATGCTAGAGACTCTGTTCTTTTCAGGAATACCAATTATTTCGGTGTTAAAACCTAGGAATGTTTGAATATCATGAATAGTTTTGCTCCAAGTTGGATTTTGTTGTACAATGCTGTGGAGAACATGAATCGTTTTGGATTATAAAAACAGAATTAATCAAACAAAACGACGCTTGGTTATATCTCTGGGACCATCAAGATAAGAAATCAGAAGAAGATGGCTAGCTAGCCTGGTGCCATAATGTTGACTATTCTCAAACACTTGCATAGGAATTTGTCGCCATAATAGCTACTTTAAAATGTGTACTGCAGTTAGATTAACGAGATTCTAAGCTTTCTGCACATATATAGTATGCCTATATAAAAAAACATATATTTACAACACTTTGCACACTTTGTGGCATAAACGTTTTGTGTCCCGGCGCCGGGACAGTTGCAGCTCAGTGGAGGCAACAGGTTAGGTCAAAATCTTTACTGTACATTGTGTAATTCGTTGAGAACAAAATGAAGTAACAACAGTCACTGGAAAACGAAATCACCAACCAATTGACCTTTTGCCAGCCCCTCCCCCAAAATGGCCATTGTCCAATCACACATCATAGCAACCGTTACCATGTGAGCAGGTCCGACAAACATTGACTTCAAGCAAGATGGTGAAGCGATGCGCCCATGGCATTTGTAAATTAGACACTAGATACCCCGAGAGATTGTCTGGAGGAGTTGTGTTCTTTCCATTCCCAATGGACGGCCCCACTCCCAGTTAAATGTGTCCAACATTACGAAGCATAAATACGTCTGCCCAAAGGTAAGGCTAACAGCTAACTAGTTACCATGTTGTCTAGATCTACTAACTAGAGGCAAGAACACAAATTGGACCAAAGTTATGATTACCATGGATATCATTGCCAGAATGTTAACCTACTCTCTAAGCTAAGATTAACGAGCCCTTTAGCTTTAGCCAACATTAGTTAACATGTTAGCTAACGCTAGCTACAATAGCTGCTGTTGTGTTGGGTCTTTGAGCTCCCCAAATTTATTTTTCATCAGTTTACAACAAAGTCAAACATAGCGCCCCAACAAGCAACTTTAAATAATTTAGTTTTTATCTTTCATGTAGCATTTTATGAACATAAAACGGCTATTCTCAAAACAACAGAGAAATGTTAGTTAGCTTTGAATGGCTTTGACGCACATGTAGGTTTAGCTAGCTAACATACCCTTGTATTTTAACAAAATAGCTACTTACAATAGACAATAATAGACCATAACATATGAAAGAGAACTTACCCGGCACTGCAAGAGCATGACTGGTCCACAAGGCTGTGCTGGTTGCATTTGAGGTACAGGTCATGGGGTTTATCAGAGTTCGCTTGAGACCTGTAAAGCATTAGCCTCGATCGTGTCTCCTTCATTGCGTATTTTTATATTTTGTATATACCTCCTCCCATCATGGCAATCTGTCGCGCTGGTCTTGTTTGACCATTTGTTTGTCGGACGTAGCTATTTGTTTGTCGGACGTAACAGTAACTAAGGGGGGCGGGGCTCAGCAAAAGGCTAATTGAGGGCTGGATTCAAACTCTCACCGAAAATCTAAGTAAACAATTGAAATCACAGGCTGTTCCAACTTGTGAATTTCATCACGGCAACTCAGTAGTGTGTATGGCCCCCATGTGCCTGTATGCACTCCCTACATCTGGGCATGCTCCTGTTAAGACTGCAGATGATGTCCTGGGGGTTCTTCTACCAGACCTGGATCAGGGCATCAGTGAGATGCTGGACTGTCTGTGGCTCTACCTGACGGCGTCGATGCACGATACATAACATCCCAGAGGTTCTCAATTGGATTCAGGTCTGGGGAATGTGAGGGCCAGTCAATGGTATCAATGCCTTTGTCATCCAGGAACTGCCTACACACTCTGGCCACCTGAGGCCGGACATTGTCCTGCACCAGGAGGAACCCAGGGCCCACTGCACCAGCGTAAAGTCTGCCGATGGGTCTGAGGATTCCATCCCGGTACCTAACAGCAGTCAGGGTACCGTTGGCTAGCACATGGAAGTCTGTGTGACCCTCCAAAGATATGCCTCCCCAGTCCATCACTGACCCACCGTCAACCAGTCATGCTGGATGATTGCAGGCAGCATAATGTTCACCACAGCGTCTCTAGACTCTTTCACGCCTGTCACATGTGCTTAGTGCGAACCTGCTCTCACCAGGGTGCAAATGGTGGACAGGTGACACTGATTTACAATCGCTAATGCCTCCTAACTGGACAGATTGATATCCCTGAAGTTTAATTGACTTGGTGTTATACTGTGATGATTACTTGTTCCCATAATTTTTTGAGAAGTGTAATAACACATATGGGAGATTGGTTGGAGAATCGGAGCAGCGGGGGCGGTATTGCATTTGCTTTACCGCACCGTTACGAAAAGAGAGCTGAGCCGGAAGGCAAAGCTCTCGATATACCCGTCAATTTTCGTTCCTACCCTCACCTATGGTCATGAAGGCTGGGTCATGAAAGAACTAGATCGCGAGTACAAGCGGCTGAAATGGGTTTTCTCAGAAGGGTGGCTGGCTTCTCCCTTAGGGTAAGAAGCTCAGTCATCCACGAGGAACTTGGATTAGAGCCGCTGCTCCTTTGCATCGAAAGGAGCCAGTTGAGGTGGTTCAGGCATCTGGTATGGATGCCCCCAGGACGTCTCCCTAGGGAGGTGTTCCAGGCACGTCCAGCTGGGAGGAGACCTCGGGGTAGGCCCAGGACTAGGTGGAGAGATTCGGGACCCCCCTCGGGATCCCCCAGTCAGAGCTGGCAAATGTGGCTCGGGAAAGAGAAGTTTGGGGTCCCCTGCTGGAGCTGCTGTCCCCACGACCCCATTCCTGATAAGCGGATGAAGATGATAACACATACGGTATTAATCAAGAAAGTGTTAAACAGATCAAAATACATTTCATATGGTAAATACAAAAGTAGCCACAATTTGCCTTGAAGACTGATTTGCACACACTTTGCATTCTCTTTGCATTCTCTCAACCAGCTTCATGAGATACTCACCTGGAATGCATTTCAATTAACAGGTGTGTCTTGTTAAAGGGATAGTTTGTCCAAAAATCATATTTCAGTGACAGTCCCCATATCCAGAATTGTTCCTTAAGGCACATAATAATTTTTTTAAACAATCCATTACTCTGGCTCTGTCAGTAATTAGCGTTATTAGCGTTGTACAAATTCATGAATGGAAACCTTATGTATCGCAAAACTGCATTGCAAGCGGAAAACTACTCTAAAACCTTCCAAACTAAGATAATGGTGTTGTTTACCTCAAAGAACTTGACAATTTTTTATTCCTCCTAAATAAAGTTTTAATATTCGCGTTATAATTCTCATTTCAAATTAACAGGTACTTCCTGTGTTTACCGGTCAGTTTTGTTCACAAATGTATCAATCCACGTGTTTTTTTAGGAAGAGTAAGTGTATACATCACAGTAGGGCTGCACAATTTGGATAAAATATCGAATCGCAATTTTTTTGACAAATATTGCAATTACAGTTATGATTTCTGATTTAGATAAACTCCCTTAAAAATAGATATCATAGCCTACATAATGTGCTATTAACCTGATGGAAGGATGTTTTTTCCTGTTGAATGGTGACCCCATGTAGTTTTTTTACATACTGATCTGGTATGTTACATACTGGTCTGGTTGACCAAATGTCAAACTACATCAAGATTGGTCATTTGCTGCCATATGAGTAGTGTTTTTCAAAATAAATAAGATGGCTGAAAATCCATGATGGGGATTTTTTTGGGTCTCAGTGGCAAAAAATGTCATAGTGAGGAGATACACCTATGGACTGATTTCCAAGACTATGTCAAAAGGGATGGGTGTGGTGAACTTTAAAAAAAAAACATGACGCTGATTTGCATGATGATGCTTTACTATATTAATTTGGGCACCTTTACACCTTAACTCACAGGAATTTGCAAAAAGGACAGTTTTTTTGCCAGAAGAATAATATTACAGAACTGGAACAAACATAATAGGATTTTGGCATACTGTTGAAACCCTAATGACACACATTGTCAATTGACTTTGATTGCGGAATGGCTTAGATTATAACAGCAAAACATTCTCAGCATCAGTGTAATAAAAGAAAACAGTAGATGAATGTCACACTCACAGATATCTAATATAGTGAAAAGCTAAATTTTTCTAAGCTTCACAATGAAAATGGAAAATACTATTTGAAAGGTTAAGTTAAAAATAATATTAAAACTAGCCCAGCTAGATAATATAGGTAATAAATTAGAGAAGTTACTTTTGTACAAAAATAACAATCACACCAATACCAGAATTGAGTAGTTATGATAAATCATTTTTATTGCTAATTTATCAAGTTCCTAATAAAGGAAAACATTTCAATTTTTGTTTTACTCCACTTTGAACATTGTAAATACAAATAATGATGTGTATACAGACACAAATCAAATGCATTAATATAAAAAATAGGTACAAGTATACATTTGAGTCATTTAACAGATACTCTTATCCAGAGCAACTTACAATAATTACAGGTACACTGGCTCAACAACATTTGGCTCAATTGGGAATCACACAGAAATTTACAATTACAAATTTCACTCTAACTTTAGAGCCACCTGAATGAACACACACACACACACAGTCAAGGACAGGCTCCACACAGTCACACACTGTGCACACCCAAAGACACGCACAAAACACTCAGCATAAATCCTGGTTTGCGTGGCATCTATAAAACAAATAATATTGTTAGTCAATTTGAAATACATTTCATGGAAACCATATTATTGAAACCATGGAATTGATCTGAAATCTAACAAGAAGAAAAAATATATACACTGTGGGCCAAAAGTTTGGAATCATTTACAAATGTTGCTGTTTTGAAAGGAAATTTTTTTACTTTTATTCATCAATGATTCAACTGATCAAAGTATAGTCGGGACATCAATGATGTAAAAAACATTACTATTTAAGTCTTTTTGATTAAATCTACACATGCCTCATTTCCAACAACCATTACTCCAACACCTTATCCTTGAGTGATCATGCCAAATTGCTAATGTGGTACTAGAATATCACTAAAAGCTATTTGGTTTGATAAGTTAAGCTTTATATGGTCTTTGTGTTTTTGAGTTGCCAAAGTATGCGGTAGACTGGTGTTGAGGTCAATATTAGGTCATAAAGTGCAAAAAAGAAACAGCTCACTGTAGAAACCAGACAGTCAATAAATGTTTTGAGAAATGAAAGATGTATAAGGAGCAAATGTACAACTAAACAAAAGAATAAGTACCTCAGAGTGTCTAATCTCAAACTTAGACATTTAAATTTGTAAAATACAGGGTGAAACATTTTTGTAAAGCTCCTGAATTCTAAAATTTTACACAATTGAATATCCTGCTGAGACATGGTGCACCAAGTCGTGTAGGCTGAATTACGATGACAGTGAAACATGTAGAACGTCATCACAGCGTGACAAAATGTTTTAATATTAAAGAATTTGGTAGATAACTGATAGACCTTCTGATTACTCTACTTAAATGTCCTAATATTGGTCGTCAATCTCTTAGATGATTTCATCTTGACTGATGCTAGAAGAGTGAGCTATAGCCTGTATTAAAACAGCTTTGTTAGCTGCACAGCACTAATCAACTAGCTAGCGAACTTCATGTAGCTCAATTAGTAAATTACCTAGCTAAAATACTGCATAAAAAACAGCTGTAAGATGTTTGGTCATTATCTATCATCAACCTTGTTTGAAACAGGAACTAGATCGCTAAATCAATGAGAAAGAGGACCAATGTATGCTTTACCTGCTTGTGCACAACCTTGTGAGGAATTATGTTGCTAACTAGCTCAATCAAACACACCTTACTATGTGATATACTGCTTTGCTTCAGGAAAACACATGCAAGCAACTTCTGTTGTGAAAAAGTCTAGCTGCACATACCAGTACCGAAAACGATGATGAAACAAAGAGGCGAGATGTCAGAGTTTGATACCCTCTGGCTCTGAGTATTTTTCTTTTGCCTTGGCCTGCCTGCCACTCTGAAATTACTTCCAAGTGCTGAAGCATGTCGTCCTGATTTTTTCACCATAAAAAGTGGATGAGGGGGACAATAATGCAATTTTGAAATGTGGAGGGGACAAGTCCCTACTGAAATGTCCGCCTTTGGAAAATATATTTTTTTTAAATGTGGCTCTGAATGCTGCCATATTGTTTGAGATATACATTTTTCATATAGAACATTGAAATATCATGGTCCAAAGATACTTCACAAGCAAACTGCATACCAATCTGTTCAATGATATCAGAGTAGATGGTGTTTAGTTGATTTTACTTCATTCACTTATTCCGGTCAAATCGTTTGTGATATAAAAATTCCAAATAATTCCATTGAAGATACTGGTCCCAGGGTCCTTCTCAGCAAACGGCGTGCAAATCTGTTCAGCGGTCTCCGAAGAGATGTCCTTAGAGTGTGTATTTTACCATTCATAAATGCTAAAAGTTGTCAGTGTTGTTGTAGCGCCCCCTTAAGGTCTATTTGGTTGATACTGCACAGGTCCATCCATTGACCTAGTGTTTAGTGCTATGTTAAAGGGCGTAAGTCTCGGATATTCCTGATGGGATATATAGCCTGACAAATGGCCATACCCATGTAAAAGTAATTAGCCTATTACGCGTGCACTGTTTGAGATATCAAAATTGAAGATACTGGTCCCAGGGTACATCTCAGCGAATGGTGTGCAAATCTGTTCAGCAGTTTCGGAGGAGATGTCGTTTAAGTGTGTTTTTATTAACGGCAAAATCGTGAGAAACATCGGTGATGTTTTAGCGCCCCCAAGAGCTATGTCTGTATGGGACTTTTTCTGTCCATTCCTGACAGACACATTTACGCGTATGTTTCTTTCATAGCTGTTTCATGTTCCATTTGGGATTAATGGACTTATAAAGTCATAGACCCCCCCAGCTGAATTTAATTCGCTGATTTCGACCATACTATTTGAGATATCAACTTTTCTTATATTCCTTTTAAAGATAATGGTTCAAAGGTCCTTCAAACCAAACGGCATGCAAATCTGTTCCACGGTCTCTGAGGAGATGTCATTAATGAGTTTTTCACCAAATTCAAAATGGAGGAAAATCCAAGGGGCGAATTTGAAAGACCCCAAGACGTATTTGGTCAGCATGAGAAGGAGCATGTAGGGAAATTGGCTGCATGACTCTAGGACATTCGGTTCATGAGATATGCATGCTCAAACCTTCAACATTTGACTAAGTGCTACAGTGCCACCATGAGGAGTATGGGTACCAATCAAAGTTTGGAGCATTTTGAACCAGAGGGGACCGATTTATGGACCTTTGAAAATGGCCCTGGAGAATAATAATAATAATATAACCTACGAACATAAAAGGGTTCCAGCAACTTTGTTGCTTGGCCCCCTAATAATAAAACCAACAAAAACAATAGGGTACCCGTACCTACGGTACTTGGTCCCCTAATAAAAGCAGCAAGCAGTATTTAGCGGGTTTCAGCATTGAAGCTACTACTAGACAGATTGCAATTTTTTTTCAACATATATCCATTGTTGCAAGCAATACCACATCTATGCTATTTCCTTTCCCAAAGTGCCCCCATCTGGCCAACTTGAAACATCATTCACACAAAGTGAAATCACAACCGTGATCATGTGTACCAAATGTAATCTCATTGAGTGACAAAGAACAACAGATTTACAGAGTTATGGCTATAATGCCGCCACTGTTTGGCCAAACTGAATGTACTTGCATGTTACATTGCAATTGTTTTCAGGACATTTACCACAAATGGTATTATAATACAATATTTGCATCAAAACAATATGGATACTTCAAATGTATGATACTATCAGAGCAGTATAACACCTTAAACACCAAACAATGTAACTAGATAGTTGCTTGAAATTTTCAAAATGTAATAAATGTAGCTTAATTATATGGGAAAAATAAATGTATGGATATTTATCAGTCTACCCAAGCGCAGAGCATATTAATGAATTGACCTTTTGCTTGTTTTATGATAATGATGGGGTCAGATGAGATCATTATTATAATTTTCAAAGCTATGTTTACTTCAGTATGTGTATTAACATGATTGAGCAAACTATTTCTTTTAGATTTGTTTAATTTCGATGATCATAAGACTGTTACAGATGGCCACAATAAAACCAATACCTTTCCAGATTTTCATTTATTTGGAAAATGCCCTCCCTATTCTTACTGTAAAAGATGTTGACTTTGGTAGGGCATGGGCATATAGCCTATGTACTCATGTGTTACTGTTAAACTGCAACTTAGATTTCATTTTATTTTAACTGCCATGTCTACAATTGAAAAGTTCAACCCTCAGTTAGAAGTGGAGCTGTAGAAACCAATGAAAACAGAGAAATGACTTAACAACTGAGAATGGATTATCTACTGAGGCTTAAACCCCATAACACCCTCTCTACCAAAGGTACCTTTTTAATAGTTAAATCATTGGTTATAATGTTCTTGTCACCAGAATGATTTAAGGTGAACCAATGCTAGTTTAGACTGAGACTCTTGTAGCATTTATTTTTGATTAAATAATCATGGCAACGTTGCATTCCACCAAAAATGTGCTTATATTAGCAAGTAATTGTGCAAATGAAAATTATTAATAGCTAAACTGTCTGATATTATTTTCATGTCATCAAAATAATTTTAGATGGAGTAACTAGCCAGATTCCTAATAAAAGCAACTAGCTGCTAACTAATGAGCCAATGTGATCGGACATTTGTTGGCAGAGAAGTTAATTATTTAGTGTTTTTCACAAATTCTAAATGGCCGCCAAACCATTAAAGCGAAGTTAATCAGTCCCAATATATTCCTTGTGAAGAGGTCTACTTCTTTTCATGGCTGTATCTCAAACGGAGTGAGTATGGTGACCTTGCTAATATGAAAAACCTCAATAGCGCCACCGTCTGGTTGATAAGAAAATCCTTGCAGTCATTTTTTCCGTATGGTCCTTGTCAACATACGTACCAAGTAGAATTATTATACTATTATCCTTGTAGGTGATGTGTCTATATATGTGCAAAACCACGCCCCCTCACATGTTCATTGGTCAATAGCATCCATGTTTTTTGACATAATGGTCTGGCTGATATAACTTTTGAAGACCACGTTCCCTAGATGCAAAATGTCAAAGTATGTGAAGATCGACATATTTGGTGCCAGAGGAGTAATTTCTTTTGTGTTTTTCTAAAAATCCAAAATGGCGGCAAATCCATCATGGCGGGGTTGGCGCAGTGAGCTTGCAAAAAGTGCAACTTTGGAGGCTTGTGACAGCGCTACCATGAGGCCGACATTCATGTCACTGCACCAGAAGATGCGGCCCTTGGCCCTTTACTACCATAAAAATGTGGGCCCCTTTAATCTCATGGGAATTTGCAAAAAAACACCCTTTTTTGATGTAATAATAATAATAATAATGAACCGGAACAAACACAATAGGGTTTCACCAGTGAATTGCTGAAACCCTAATAACAATAATGAACTGGAACAAACTCAGTAGGCTAAAAACCATAGGGTACCAGTACCTTAGTACTTGGAATTGTCATAACTACTGAGCAATTGCTAGCGCGACTAAAGACGACCTTTACACTGCCAAAGTTATTTCATTTCAGGGCACAACAATGTTCAACATTGATGCAGTAACTCTCAATATAGGTGACGATAACTGATTTTTCATCAAGTGAAAAGATGAGAGAATCGTGAAAACCCCTCCTCTTTTACTGCACAAGTAGTTGTGGTCTATATTGCCCTAAACGTATTAAATTTGAATGTGATCAATGTTGAGATCATTCAGAACTAGAATTTATATTTTGAAAGACACCACTGCATCAACTCTTTTTAGTCATGCTGAGCAATTTAAAATGAATGCTCTACCAAGCAAAGTGGGCCAGATCATTGGTCACCCTCAATGCTGTCAGAGGATCTGCAATGGAAGTTGCCTGTTGAAGGTCTCATACTATAAATTGATCAAAACTTATTTGATCAATTTTCAAAGATGTGCACATTTCATCCAAATCCAATTGTTACTATTCTGCCTGACAGTGTGTGGACAGATGCCCCTAGTAGATGCCTGTATGTTTAGGCTATGGAAAGATTTCCTATTTATATTGTCTGCCTCCACAGGTCCAGATGGGGACCGGCATGCACATGGGTAAAGCCTATTGCTCCTATAATATTGGGGAAGCCTGAAAAAGAGGATTAGGTTAATACAGAAGCTTGTCGACCTTTAGGCTACTTTACATTTATTTTAAAGGTCACATACCTGTATTACCTGAGTAGCAGGAACGTTTGCACATTCACCGGCTTGTGAATTTTATTAGTTCTTGATAATAAGGCTGGAGACTAATTTAGTTTCAAATGTTTTAAAGCATGATGAAAAAACACACTAGATGGTTGATGATGACGTCAGAAGCTTCAAACGTCATATATCACGTGATACTGTTGCTCGGGTAGAAGCCTCTGCCCTTTCGTTCAAGCAGGCTGGGTTGAAATTTCAGAGCCAGCCTCCAAGCCTCGTTTTCACGCGTCCCGTCGTTGGTGTTCAAATTTGGTGGCTGAGTGGATTGAGCAACTGTTAAATGCTTAGTGTAGATGGGTTCATACCTTGCCTAGTGAGGACGTTTTGTTTCCACATGCAATTTTTTCCCAATCTGACATGCAACAGTTTATTATTGAAGTTTAATATATGAGCTGTCTTTTAAGTTTTGAACATTGTTGATTGGTTATTGCATTGGTTCTTCCATTTTCTAATGCAATATTTAGATGCAATATAATTTGATGTGTATAATTCCGCAGAAATGTTTTAGAGAAAAAAATTCACTTTCGAAATTTCAATCACGTTTAAAAGAAAATCTGAATCAAACCTTGGCCCTTTCGCTTCGAGCAAACTGGCTTGAAATTTCGAAGCAAGCTTCGGAGCCTCGGCTTCGAGCACCCAAAAGAAAAAAAAATACGGACGTACTATGCATGCCTGTCACTTCGCTTGAAGCACATATCATTCACCTTTTTTGAGCTGAAAATTGCGTAAGTTGGCGATTTGGATATTGCACATGCCAGTATCGCAATTTAAATTATATTTAAATTTATTGTCCAACGCTACATCACAGTAAACGAAAGTTAGTATTCGCTAGCTAGAAAGCAAGTTACCTATTTCGTCTTGAAATGAAAATACATATATTATGTCACGGGATAGTGCCTTACTTGTTTTAACCATTATACACACATCATGAATTGACCGAATAGAAGCTTGCACAGCAGCTGAAGGGGGCGATGGTGAACCCGTTAATCCCCAACCCTTGCACAGAATATCCGGAGGCAATGTGTACTTTGTGTATTCTTACATAGCAATTGGAAGTATTACTTACAATCTGTCTTGTCTCCACAGGTTGAACTGGGTGACTTGATAGAATTGCATTCGTCTTTTGTCCTGAACGTGGGTTACGATCCTCTGTAAAATATTTATTGCAAACTTTGTATGTCTCGTTGGCAAAGTTGCTACATTGATTATCCCACAATACGATTCGGGAGACACAGATCTATTGTTCCAATTGTAGAGCGGGTAGAATTTCATTTCAACTCAAGACCAACGATCAGGCAAACGAGCAGGCAGAAGTCAACATCGATACAAACAAAGGAAGTTCAAAGTTTATTCATCAAATGCACAAAATAACACGGTCATAATACAAAATGAAATTCTTGTGACATGGCACACAACGTCTACATAGTAAGAATTAAGAAATATATAAAGCAAAAATAGAGAAATAATAGCTATACATAAGTGTTAACTAGCTGCAATTTAAAAAATAATAGGATGGGGAATATGAACAATATGGTTAGAAGTATTGAATATTATAGATATAGCAAGTATAGCAGTAATATAAATAACTATGCAATCTAGCAGGCAAAATCCAAGTCTGTATGTCAAAAAGGCTCAGGCACAGGTACAAACTAGGATAAGCTAAATCGTATACACGGAAGGCATGCTAGAATCAAAGAACGTCAGAAAGCTATCACAAACTCTTGAACAGGCTTAGTATTTCGGTGATTGGGAGCTGGGAAGAGTGCTGCATTTGTGATTGGGATCTGAAGGATCTTGGGATCTGGAGGATCTTGGGATCTGGAGGCTATATGTTGTCCTGGTGATGTGGTTGAGAGATGGAACTGTGAACAAGAGTTGGTGACTCAAGTTGGACTTAAGTCACCAATAAATTGACTTCTGACTTGACTTGTGATCTGTTCAAAAGACATGAGACTTGACTTGGACTTGTAGTCATTGTGCCTTGGACGGTAAATATAAAATAGCTAAAACTAATGAAAAAAACCTGCCTTTCTTCCTTGTTCTGGTCTGGTAGCTCAGGCGATTAAAGTTGAAAGTCACCTAGCGACAGTGCATCTGTTCTATTTGTAATAGCAATACAAATACTTTTTACATTCAGTGAGAAGACTAATTTTAGTTTGCTGTCAGTAATTGGGCCTGTTTCTAATATTTGCCAGCCCATTTAGTTACTTTAAGACATGAAGGTCAGTAAACCCATAAAATTTCAAGTACTTTGAAAGTTTATTTAAATCCAACAACCGCTATGATGAAACTTTCATGAAGACCGGAAAGGAAGACTCAGAGTTACCTCTTATGCAGAGGATAGATATTTATTATTCATTTATTAGATTAGCCAGCCTCAGAAATCTGCAATAAACTGTATATCAGATTGCAGCCCAACAAAATGCTTCACAGAGTAACAGACAAAAATCAGTTGTTTAGAGGAGACTGCTAAACCGTACTGAAGAACCCAAATAAGAATAAAAGACTTGATTGGGCCAAAAAACATGAGAAATTTACATTACACTGATTGAAATCTGTCCTTTGGTCTGATGCGTCCAAATTTGGGGGGGGTGACACATAACTCCAAATTACATGGCTTCATATGATCACTATCCTTAAATAAAACACGTATTTTTTACATGATCAGTCATATTTTCAAAATCAATGCCAAAATTGCACAATTTCTGCCAAGGTATGCAAACCTATGAGCACAAATGAATATTATGGTCTAGCTAGCCCATGTGGCTTTTGTCAGGATTGCCTATGAAGTTAGGCTCCTTTGGGAAACACCCTGGAAACATGTCCGCCAAATACCCGGTCAAACCCTGCCGGCTTGCCCCTGGTCATAAATCAGCCAGCATCATTTCAATCTTGTCATTTCAAGACATTTCAAATTTCACAATTTCTGCCAGGGTATGCAAACGTATGGGCACAACTCTATGTAACAAAGAACACCTTGTTTATATGCCAAAATGCAGTTTTTTGGTAATTTTGGATCATTTTGAAGAATTGCAGTACCCCCCCAGTGTCGGTTGAGCTTCAGCACACTGTCTTTAGGGCAGAAGTTCCCAAACTAGGGGTCCCAACCCCATGTGGGGTCACCTGATATGAAAATAGGGTCAGGAAAGAATGTTGGCCTAAAATAAAAAAAATACAATTATACAATTAAAAATATCATTTTTCATCACATGGTTGTGGTCATGACAATTTTTAGATATCGAAATGGGGTCGTTGGCCAAAAAAGTTTGTGACCCCTGTAGGGCATAGCGCAACTGCTAGGTTGGTGTTGATGGGTGTGCTCCCTTGTTTTTCAATGAGGGTTTCCCTGCGTCTGGGACCAGCTGTAGAATTCCTGGGCAATCCTACCATGGAAACTCCCATAAACCCGTCTTAAGCCATCTCTCCCATCTCCCTCCCTCTCTCAATTCTCTCTCCATTTCTGCCTTCTCCTTTTCTCTCTTCATCAAGACTCCATTTCAGCAACAGGATACTACACTGCGTGCACAATTATTAGGCAAGTGAGTATTCTAATCGTATTATTATTTATATGCACCTTTTCCAACTCCAAACCATATAAACTTGAACGCTCATTGGATTGAATTTTCAGGTGTTATGTATTTGTGTAATGAGGGAGCATGTGGCAACAGTGAATAAAACCTTATATCAAGGTGTGCATAATTATTAGGCAGCTTCATGAGCTCAGGTAAAATGGGCCAAAAAAGAGATTTAACTGACACTGAAAAGTCATAAATTGTAAAATGCCTTTCAGACGGATGCAACACTCTTGATATAGCTAAACTAATGAGGCGTGACCACCGGACAATCAAAAGTTTTGTTGCGAATAGTCAACTGGGGTGCAAAAAATGCATGCAGAAGAAAAGATGCAAATTAACAGCAATAGACGTGAGAAGAATTAAATGTGAAGCTACTAGCAACCCATGACCTGGCCCCCTTCCTTACCTGACTTAAATCCTATTGAGAACTTGTGGACCCTTCTCAAACGTGAGATTCACAGTCAGGGAAGACAATACATCTCTTTGAAAAATAAAAATAGAGCTCGCTATAACCACACAAGTCCTGCCTCAGAGCTCCTTTCTGCCCTATCTAAACACAGTTGGAGGTATGGGAGATGGCATTAACACACTGAATGGAGAGAGATCCTTTTATATATAGCCTTTATATTACACTACAGCCCATATTACTCTCACACATCAGGTTGTAATCTGAAACTGGCCCAATCTGACCTTGCTTTTCATTCTCTCCTGCCTCAGCTTGCCCAGAGATGGGCTGTCTGATAAACCTGAGTACAACTTGGTAGAGTTGTGAATCGCTTATCCATCACATTCTCAAGGTTATACCTCTGTTTAGCATTTGAAAACTGTTGACTCAAAATAAAGAAATAATTGAGTAGGGTAGAGATTATTGTAGAGATTGATATTTGGATCCCAAATCGATACCCAAATTGATAGATTAAGCACCGTAACCAGATTCATTTGTACTTCTGACATTTTAATATTGACTATGGGAATGGGAATGTTAGACAGTTTGTAAACACAGCTCAACTGAGCTTTGTCTTCAGCATTTGACCTAACCCCTCAGAATTGGAGAGGTGCTGGGATTGACCGTCTCGCTGAGGAATAGCATTTTTTCTTCACTTTGTTGGGGCGATGGTTCAATCTACCAATCTTAAATTTACTGGTCAGATGCTCTAAATGTTAGGCTACATGCTGCCTTATATTCCCATCTCAGAAAACACTTTGAAACCATTGATGGAAATAAAATAAACAGAAATAAAAAAAAATTATGAGGAAAAAGTAAGTACACCCCTACGTTTACGATCACATAAAATGGCTAACATTTGGATCAGGTGCACCAAACTGGTTCAAATTATTTAAAAAACTATTAGAGGAACATGGACGAGACCAGTCGTGTATAAAGATTAAAAACTTCTTAACCAACTGGCTGTGTGGTAATATATCTTGCTAAGATAAAGAGATCTGAGGCCTTCAGAAGAAAGATTATTCATACACATGAGTCTAGGAGGAGTTATAATTCAAATAATTCTAAGTGCATCATTCCACTGTCATATGGATCATCTGCCAGTGGAGAACATTCCAGACCACTGGCAATTTACATAGGACAAGTCAATCCACCAAATGCCAAGAGCTGACAAAAAGATGCACATAGAAGTCTCTAAGAACCCCAGAGTAATGGCGTGTTCCATTTGTACTCAAGTTGGAAGTTTCAACTGGAAAGCTTCCTCAAGTCAGAATTGCAACTCGGAGAGTCGGAGCAACCCCACTAGCCCCGAGTTCATAATCCAAGATGGGAGCACCCTATGCCACCCCTATGCCAGACAGACAAGTGTTATAAAATGACAGTTATAGTTACGTTACAATATTCTGAAGAGCACTTGCTTGTCCAGGTTACAGGTAATTTTTTTTCTACACAATGAAATACAATGGAAAACATTGTATACATTCCAAAAGGGCAAGCACAACAAAGGCTTTATTGGGGCATACTTTTGGAACGCGATCAACTTGGGATAACTCAGGTGTGACGTCATTCCCAGTTCCGACTTCCGAAGTAAAGATCAAGTGATCTACAGACTTCTCTTGCCACAATCAGCGTAAAAGTCATTTGTCAGAAAGCGGATGTACAAACTTGGCCTTCATAGGAGGTCAGAAAGGAAGAAGTCTTTGCACTCAAAAAATTATATCAAGACACAACTGACATTTACTAGACAATACCTGGGTTAAGACCAAAACTGCTGGAATAATGTGCCCTGGACTGATGAGTCAAGTGTTGAATTGTTTGACTGCAATGCTAGGCGCCATATTTTTGTGAAAATGAAACACTACCTTTGAACAGTGGAACCTCATAGCAACTGTGGCTTCAGGGCCTGGCTAACTTTCCATCAATGAGTCAACCATGAATTCCATATTGTACCAGAGAAATCTGGAGGATGAAACCATCTGTCAAAAAGCTGAAGCTGAACCGAACATGGGTCTTGTAACATTACAATGCAACAGGATAACGATACAAAACCCACAAGCAAAGCTACAACAGAATATCTCAAAAAGAAGCAATTGATGGTTATGGAATGGCCTAGTCAGTCCTCAGCACTCAAGGGCAACACCAGCTATTGAAGAAACAAGTACTTGTTTTTTCCATACTAACACTGAAAATGGAGTTTAGTTTTTTTGCAGTGTATAAAGTCATTTGTTAAATTATGTTACTTTCAGCTGCCAATTGTGTTTAAGTGTAGATTACATGTCCATGTTCCAATATATAAAAAGAAAGACAACTTTCCAGGTGATGTGATAATTTTTAATGCGACTGCTGGGTGATTATACTGTAGGCAGGCTCGAGCAACCATGGAGACTAACTTACTGTGTCTGAGTCAGAGACCCAAAGGCTTTTAGCTTCCCCATTCTTCCCAACCTACCAACTTACTGCTTGTGCTTGTGACAAATGACCCAGAGCTCACCATCTTTCAATGAGTCACAGCCAATGAGGAGACAGCTTACAACCCGGTAGAACCCTGCCCTGGAATGGCAACAGATCCAGACAAGCCCAGTTGTTTTTGGCCAGAGGGGCTGTCTATGTCTACAGTTTGAGGGACCTCCAAATGTAATTCTTTGAAGATTATCAACCTGCATAAACCTTGCCAGGTGGTGTATGGAATTGCCATAGAAAATTATAGATAACTATGTGTCCATTGAGAATAAATCTGTAAGTGTGTAAGGAGGACGAGGAGGTGGAATGTGTGTTACTGTGGAGAGATTCTGTTTATTTTTTTATGTTTAGCTTGCAGTGTGAGGGGTGCTTTTCTGTTTGTTATTTAATTGGTCTGAATCTTATTAATTGCATTCAGCAGTTTGGCCGGCCTCAGACGTTTAGAGAACAATGTCTGTTTTCATACACAAATCAATTAGAAAAATCCTAACAGTGAGTTTATATAATATATATATATATATATATATATACAAATTGCAGTGTACATTTCATTAAACCATAGAAAACCAGAGTCTGTTCTTATGAATTTATGGTGGCACATATTGTAAAGTCATATAATAGAATTTGAAATTATGAATTGCAACCTTGATTGCTGATTGTCTAAAAGCATTGGTAAAATCTGATGCAATAAGGCACAAGTGGATGTGGTATATGACCAATATACCATGGCAAAGATTTTTTCTTATGCAGGATGCATCACAGAGTGCCTAGACAATACATTTAGCCATTGCAACAATGCAAACACCCCAAAGATGCCTTATAATAGTAAAAATAGAATTGTAAAAATGTATGATTTGTCACACTTATATACAGTCTCATACACGACTTTCAGCCTTTGATCATTAAGAATGACACACCTTTTCTTTCTCCTGCTCTTTGTAAAGAAGTAAATTGTGCTGTGCTGAGATAAAGATGAAGAGTAAACCATGTTGTACTGAGCACTGAACTTTTCTAGAGCAATACTGTATTCACCAGCTGCCATTGATCAAAGCAGTTAGCAGAGCTGGCTTGCATTAATTACCGCCCTTTCCAGCAGTGAGATTGCATGCCAAACCCATTGCCCACATTTTCTAAAGGTAGCATTCGGAGGAAGAAGTTGCTCTCACCAGACCCAGGACAAGGGCTCTCTTTCACCCTGCCACATGAGCCTGGGTAGCCCATGTGTTTGTATTTACAGTAGTTATGAGGGCTTTGGGCATACGCCACCCTGCTGTTTGGCCTCGAGCACTATGGTTTACTCCACCCCACCCCAATTACAGAGCACAAGGAACTGTTTGATTCCCTTCATAAACTGTGCATGCCTTCATTGTATACTACTCTGTTCCCCCTCCCTATGCTGCCATAACAGTGTAGTACACCAGTGCTGTGTCTATTGGCTCGCCTGTGTTATGTCTGCTTTTGGAGGGAAAAAAGGTAACTATTCAATTCGACCACAACTAGAGGCACGTTGACACCTTATCTAACTGTGGCAATGTTGGGATTGGCCCAAGAAAAGGCATTTTGAGGTGAGGGAGTGGCCTGATCTGGTTGCCAAGGCGCTTAGTTGACAGAAGGAATGGGCAGTTGTTAAGTGCTTGACAGAACATTCTGCGGTAATCATTTCACCCGATGCACTATACAAAGGTATTCTAAATGCATGTGATGGTTTGAAGACCCTTTTCATTTTGGCCAAGTACTTTTCCTGGCAGAGGGGCAGCACCATGTTGCTAAATGTTTTGCTACTGCATTCATGTGGGTCTAGAGAAAGCCAGTGAGATAGTAAAAAAGAGCAATAAAAAATGATAATGGAAGACTGGAAAAGAGAAGGGAGATCTGAAAAACATGTTTACCTCTGGCAGATTGATGTATCCTTCTAAGATTTCCCTTTTTGGCATTTTTCCCAGAGAGCAAGAGAGAGAGCGAGAGAGTAGAAGGCAGAGAGGTTCCCTGCAGTCTCCAGACATATGAAGAGGCATTGGGAGATATCAGTGCCAGAGTCAGTATCTCCTTCTGCCACATCAGAGCCTTATCAGACCCAGACAAAGAACAGGGTTACCCTGTCTAATATTTGCCTCACTGTTTGTCTACCTTCCAGTCTCATTGTATACACCAGACCTTCTCCCAGATAACATATCTGTCACTATCTAGACAAGTCGGTCATTCATGAATTACTATAGCATTTATGCATGGCATTTCATTTTAGCTGAATTTTTTAATGAGTCAGCAACTGCACAAATCTAAGTTAAAAATGTTTTATTACCTTTTGTTTTGGCTAAGACTGGTTAAAACTTTGATATGTTATTTACCAAGCAAAAGGTGGGGACATCCAGTGGACCGTGACCCAACCTCCTGATTATAATTGATAAACTGACCCGAGCATATTTGATTCACTGCATAGAAATCTCTAAATCCCCAAAACAGGTTACTGCACCTCACTAATAATGAGTGACCTTTATTATAATTATTTATTATAATATGTATATTTCCTCAGTTGTTATATCCCAATTTTGCACCTTTAAAAAACATGAAAAGGCATACAAATATATGCTTGGCAGTATTAAGGAAATACATACAGTGTGTATAGAAAGTCACCACCCCCATTGAAAATGTTCACCTTCTGTTGCCTTACAGCCTGAAATGAAAACTTTTTTCCAGCTTTATTTACACACAGTAACCCACACTATGCAAGAAAAATCCATGAATCAGAAAAACTATTTTGGATACAGTGGGGAGAACAAGTATTTGATACACTGCCGATTTTGCAGGTTTTCCTACTTACAAAGCATGTAGAGGTCTGTAATTTTCCAGTAAAAGTCCAGAAAATCACATTGCATGATTTTTAAGTAATTCATTTGCATTTTATTGCATGACATAAGTATTTGATCACCTACCAACCAGTAAGAATTCCAGCTCTCACAGACCTGTTAGTTTTTCTTTAAGAAGCCCTCCTGTTCTCCACTCATTACCTGTATTAACTGCACCTGTTTGAACTCGTTACCTGTATAAAATGAAATATTTTAATAATCAAATCTCCTGATTTGAGCCTTTCCAAAATTGTATCTCGTAGATCTTTCGAAAGTACCTTTCCTCCCATATTACAAAAGTTTCCAAAACGTAAAATGCTAATAAAAACAGAATGCAATGATGTGCAAATCATTTATCCCTGTATTTAATTGAAAATAGTTGAAAATAAATGCCTTTTTAGAATTATGCCAGCAACAAGTTCAAAAAAAGTTGAGAAAGGGGCACTGTGTTGCATCATCTCTTCTTTTAACAACTCTCAGTAAATCCTTGGGAACTGATAATTGCTGTAGTTTTGAAAATGAAATGTTTTCCCCTTCTTGCTTGGTATAGGATTTAAGTTACTCAACTGTTTGGGGTGTCCTTTGTTATATTTTTTGTTTCATAATGTGCCAAATGTTTTCAGTCGGTGACAGGTCTGGACTGCAGGCAGGCCACTTTAACAGACTCTCTTACAACAAAGCCATGCTGTTTTAGTAAATGCAAAATGTG
Source organism: Esox lucius (assembly GCF_011004845.1). NCBI lineage: Eukaryota > Metazoa > Chordata > Actinopteri > Esociformes > Esocidae > Esox > Esox lucius. The sequence goes on from NC_047578.1 coordinate 29,280,503, forward strand.
GTTTGGCACTGTCTTGATGAAATAAGCAAGGCCTTCCCTGGAAAACACTGGATGGCAGCACATGCTGTTCCACAATGTGTACATAGTGTGCAGCCTTAATGGTGCCTTCACAGATGTGCAAGTCACCAATGCCATGTGCACTAATGCACCCCCATACCATCATGCATGCTGGTTTGTAAACTGTGTGCTGATAACAAGCTGGATGGTCCCTCCTCTTTAGCCTGGATGATGCAGCGTCCATGATTCCCAAACATTATTTCACATTTTGATTCATCAGACCACAGGGCAGTTTTCCACTTCACCTCAGTTCATCTTATATGAGCTCGGGCCCAGAGAAGGTGGCGTCAGTACTGGATCTTGTTTATATACTCACCTAAAGGATTATTAGGAACACCATACTAATATTGTGTTTGACCCCCTTTCGCCTTCAGAACTGCCTTAATTCTACGTGGCATTGATTCAACAAGGTGCTGAAAGCATTCTTTAGAAATGTTGGCCCATATTAATAGGATAGCATCTTGCAGTTGATGGAGATTTGTGGGATGCACATCCAGGGCACGAAGCTCCCGTTCCACCACATCCCAAAGATGCTCTATTGGGTTGGGATCTGGTGACTGTGGGGGCCATTTCAGTACAGTGAACTCATTGTCATGTTCAAGAAACCAATTTGAAATGATTTGAGCTTTGTGACATGGTGCATTATCCTGCTGTAAGTAGCCATCAGAGGATGGGTACATGCTGGTCATAAAGGGATGGACATGGTCAGAAACAATGCTCAGGTAGGCCGTGGCATTTAAACGATGCCCAATTGGCACTAATTTATGCCAAGAAAAGATCCCCCACATCATTACACCACCACCACCAGCCTGCACAGTGGTAACAAGGCATGATGGATCCATGTTCTCATTCTGTTTACGCCACATTCTGACTCTACCATCTGAATGTCTCAACAGAAATCGAGACTCATCAGACCAGGCAACATTCTTCCAGTCTTCAACTGTCCAATTTTGGTGAGCTTGTGCAAATTGTAGCCTCTTTTTCATATTTCATATTTTCCATCCGCCTCAAGGTGGTGCGTGTTGTGGCTTCACAAATGCTTTGCTGCATACCTTGGTTGTAACGAGTGGTTATTTCAGTGAAAGTTACTCTTCTATCAGCTTGAATCAGTCGGCCCACTCTCCTCTGACCTCTAGCATCAACAAGGCATTTTCGCCCCCACAGGACTGCTGCATACTGGATGTTTTTCCCTTTTCACACCATTCTTGATTGGTTGATTAGATAATTGCATTAATGAGAAATTGAACAGGTGTTCCTAATAATCCTTTAGGTGAGTGTATATGGTTTCTTCTTTGCATGGTAGAGTTTTAACTAGGATTTATGGATGCAGCGTCATACTGTGTTCACAAACAATGGTTTTTGGGATTGTTGTCCCATGCAGTGATGTCCAAAATATAATCTGTTTTTAATGCAGGGCTGCCAGAGGGCCCGAAGGTCATGGCCATCCAATATTGGTTTTTGGACTTGTCCCTTAGATACATAGATTTCTCCGGATTCTCTGAATCTTTTAATTATATTATGCACAATAGATGATGAGATCCCCAAAGTCTTTGCAATTTTATGTTGAGAAAGGTTATTCATAAATTGTTGCACTATTTGTCTGCGCAGTCTTTCACAGAAAAGTAAATCCCTCCCCATCTTTACTGAAAGAGGTTGCTCTTTTTATACCTAGTCATGTTACTGATCTGTTGCCAGTTAAACTAATCAAAGTCACTACATTTGATCACAGATGGAAGCCAAGTAACTTGATTTGTGATCTGGAAGGTGGTTGTTAATATACTTTAGCAAGTTTGCAATTGTAATTCTAATAGTCGGTATTCACTTATCCAAATAGGGTATTTTAGTGTTTTCATTTTAATAAATGTTTGTCCTTTTTTCAATTATCGTAGATTACTTTGTGTAAATAAAGTAATCTATCTGTAAATAAACATTTCAGATTCTATGTATTTTCATTTAAGGATGTACGGCAAGAAAATTTGATCATTTTGAAAGGGGGTGGTGACTTTCTATACCCACTGTATGTTCTTGTTAAATAAGCTAACATTACATTTTAAATGTAACAATTTAAAGTGTTCTATGTGGAGTCCCAGTTGGTAGATCATGATACTTGCAACTGCAGCATTGTCAGGACGGAAAAGAAGGTGTTAGTCGCTCTGGATAGAACCATCTGCGAAATTACTTAAATGTGCAAAGGTCAAGGGACAGCCTTTACCAACACAATGCATGAATGACCCAGATCTAATCAAGAGTGGAGTGCACAAATTCTTCTTTTGTATCTTAAGTTAAAAAAAAAGTCCATATAAAATGAAGCCATATTGGCCACAATCTTTAGAAAATGCATTCTCATCAAGGACCTTTTTAATGTGATTTCATTTACAGGAATTGTTAACTCGAGAAAATAAGGCCGTGGTTACCCTGTTCTTCATAAACTGTGTGAAAATTGCTTTTTGTTCTCATAGGACCTTCTTTTAGGTCCCATGTTTCCAACAGCTGTGATGCCCTATTTTATTGCCTGATGAGAAAGACCGTTTGTTGTGACACATTGAAAGTAAATAAAGTGCCATTACTAGAATATAAAACATATAAAACATTTAATAATACTTTAATGAGCATGACACAAACAGATATTTAAATATGTGCTATTAGAAAAGGCCGACAGTGGGTTGGAGAAGGTGCGTCAATGCCAAGCCTTTGCTTTCCAGTCATTCACAGCCCACTGGTCGTCGGAACCCCCATTTTATAGTCTCATTAAGAAGCCTGCGAGTCACAATTGGTCATGTAGTTTGGAATTCGACAAAGGAATGAAGTGAGGATTTCTCTCATCCACCGAAGACATAATATAAATACTTTGGTACAGTATACATCTCGGGATATGAGTTCATTGGCATACTTGACTGATGATGGCCTTGATTCTGTTGAAGCTCTTTTATAGGTCAAAGAGAACTGACAAGATAATGCCATGGGAGTCATTGGGCCTGGGCATAAGGATAGCCCTGGATCTGTAATTATTTATATATTTTTTTTTATACAAAAATAATAATAATAAAAAGCCCCTGATCTATTCAGCTGTAATTCCAATCATGCATTAAAGCCCTCAAAAAATATGATATAGTTGAAAAACACAAATGTTTTGTGTCCTCTGTGTGTCATTCACGCAGCAGATCTACTAAATATTTGGAACTTGCACATTTTGTGTGAGCCCGCCAAGAGAAAGAGAGTGAGTGCACCCGTTACTGGGCTTGTCATTGTTGGCATCTGATTATACAATAATCTTTTAGAATCATTATTCTAAGAGCTATATAAGAAGTGCAGCTGAAGAGTAGGGCTGCACGATTAATCAAAATCATATTGAAATCACAATTTGTAAGATTTCTAAACCGCAGAAAGCTGCGATTTTGGCTTTTTATTAAATTTTTTATATCTTCGCTATAATCATTGTCATATTTGTATACAATTTTATTAGGAGTTTATTTTATAATCCGTATGCCTGGGAACGACATGATCGTGCCAGTCAACACATATCTACAAGCACTCTTACAACACATGTTCCCTAACTTTTGCAAACACAATAAGTGTTTGCAATTCAAATGTCCAGCTGTATGTCTCAAATTGGTCAATCAAACTATACAATACATTGTTCTGATGATGCCTCTCACTCATCCCATTTTATAAAAAGTGAGTTAAAGTGAGTATTCTTAAAATATCCCAATTCCATGATGGATCTATAACTAACGAAAGCAATAGCCACAACCCTATATAAAGTACACGTGTGGGTCAGGGAAACAATATTAGCTGTGCAGGCACCCTGAACAGCAAATTCTAGCCAGTCAGAAACATTGAAGATGCGGCGTAGAGCATATTGTGAAAGAATAGTGCAGAGTAGGGCTTGCTGTTACGGAGAGGAAGAGGATCAATTTAGAAAATGAACCCAGAGGACAATGTGATAGAGACAAGGGATGATTTGGGGACAAAAAATAAGGGGGGGGGGGGGGGGGGGTGTGAAGACCAGAATGTATTGTGATCCTAGCAACATCTCTGCTAACAACAGTGCTCAGAAAAGTTAGCAAACCTTCTGCATACAATTGAAATCAAAATAATGGATGTTTGGATAAATCAGCAAAAGTAAATGTATTGAAATATTCAGAAGTTTACTATTTTGTTTGCATGGAATTCTACAAACACATTGGTGCATTTTTGTTGTTGTGTTTACGCTTTTAACCAATAGTAACTTATATGAATGTAATTGTATTCATGAGTACATAATATTGGGTGGAGGTTGTTTCATGCAAATAATACAGTATCTCACAAAAGTGAGTACACCCCTCACATTTTTGTAAATATTTGAGTATATCTTGAACACTGAAGAAATGACACTTTGCTACAATGTAAAATAGTGAGTGTACAGCTTGTATAACAGTTTAAATTTGCTGTCCCCTCAAAATAACACAAGACACAGCCATTCATGTCTAAACTGCTGGCAGTACATCCCTATGTGAAAATGTCCAAATTGGGCCCAAAGTGTCAATATTTTGTGTGGCCACCATCATTTTCCAGTACTGCCTTAATCCTCTTGGGCATGGAGTTCACCAGACCTTCACAGGCTGCCACTGGAGTCCTCTTCCACTCCTCCATGACGACATCATGGAGCTGGTGGATGTTACGAGATCTTGCGCTCCTCCACCTTCCATTTGAGGATGCCCCAGAGATGCTCAATAGGGTGTAGATCTGGAGACATGCTTGGCCAGTCAATCACCTTTACCCTCAGCTTCTTTAGCATGGCAGTGGTCGTCTTGAAGGTGTGTTTGGGGTTGTTATCATGTTGGAATACTGCCCTGCGGACCAGCCTCCGAAGAGAGGGGATCATGCTCTGCTTCAGTATGTCAGAGTACATGTTGGCATTCATGGTTCCCTCAAAGAACTGTAGGTACCCAGTGCCGGCAGCCCTCGCCCCCAGACCATGACACTCCCACAACCATGCTTGACTGTAGGCAAGACACACTTGTCTTTGTACTCCTCAACTGGTTGCCGCGACACACGCTTGACACCATCTGAACCAAATAATCCATAATTCCAGTATTCCATGTCCTTAGTCAGCTTGTCTTCAGCCAACTGTTTGTGGGCTTTCTTGTGCATTATCTTTAGAAGAGGCTTCCTTCTGGGATGACAGCCATGCAGACCAATTTGATGCAATGTGCAGCGTATGGTCTGAGCACTGACAGGCTGACCCCCCACGCCTTCAACCTCTGCAGCAATGCTGGCAGCACTCATCATCATCATCTTCTTCCGCTTCATCCGGGGCCGGGTCGCGGGGGCAGCAGTCTAAGCAGGGATGCCCAGACTTCCCTCTCCCCAGACACTTCCTCCAGCTCTTCCGGGGGGACACCGAGGCGTTCCCAGGCCAGCCGGGAGACATAGTCCCTCCAGCGTGTCCTAGGTCTTCCCCGGGGTCTCCTCCCGGTGGGACGGGACCGGAACACCTTCCCTGGAAGGCGTTCCGGAGGCATCCGAAACAGATGCCCAAGCCACCTCAGCTGACCCCTCTCGATGTGGAGGAGCAGCGGCTCTACTCCGAGCTCCTCCCGGGTGACCGAGCTTCTCACCCTATCTCTAAGGGAACGCCCAGCCACCCTGCGGAGAAAGCTCATTTCGGCCGCCTGTATCCGGGATCTTGTCCTTTCGGTCATGACCCAAAGCTCATGACCATAGGTGAGAGTAGGAACGTAGATTGACCAGTAAATCGAGAGCTTCCCCCTGCATCTCAGCTCTTTCTTCACCACGACAGACCGATACATCGACCGCATTACTGCAGAAGCTGCACCGATCCGTCTGTCAATCTCCCGTTCCATCCTTCCCTCACTCGTGAACAAGACCCCTAGATACTTAAACTCCTCCACTTGAGGCAGGCACTCTCCACCAACCTGAAGTGAGCAAGCCACCCTTTTCCGACTGAGGACCATGGCCTCAGATTTGGAGGTACTGATTCTCATCCCCACCGCTTCACACTCGGCTGCAAACCGTCCCAGCGCATGCTGAAGGTCCTGGTTTGAAGAGGCCAACACGACAACATCATCCGCAAAGAGCAGAGACGAAATCGTGTGGTCCCCAAACCTGACACCCTCCGGCCCCTGGCTGCGCCTAGAAATTCTGTCCATAAAAATTATGAACAGAACCGGTGACAAAGGGCAGCCCTGCCGGAGTCCAACATGCACTGGGAACAAGTCTGACTTACTGCCGGCAATGCGGACCAAGCTCCTGCTTCGGTCGTACAGGGACCTGACAGCCCTTAGCAAAGGACCCAGGACCCCATATTCCCGAAGCACTCTCCACAGGATGCCGCGAGGGACACAGTCGAATGCCTTCTCCAAATCCACAAAACACATGTGGATTGGTTGGGCAAACTCCCATGAACCCTCCAACACCCCGTAGAGGGTATAGAGCTGGTCCAGTGTTCCACGGCCCGGATGAAAACCACACTGTTCCTCCTGAATCCGAGGTTCTACTATCGGCCGTATTCTCCTCTCCAGAACCCTGGCATAGACTTTCCCGGGGAGGCTGAGAAGTGTGATCCCCCTGTAGTTGGAACACACCCTCCGGTCCCCCTTCTTAAAAAGAGGGACCACCACCCCGGTCTGCCATCCCAAAGGCACTGTCCCCGACCGCCACGCGATGTTGCACAGGCGTGTCAACCAAGACAGCCCCACAACATCCAGAGACTTGAGGTACTCAGGGCGGATCTCATCCACCCCCGGTGCCTTGCCACCGAGGAGTTTCTTGACCACCTCGGTGACTTCAGCCCGGGTGATGGACGAGTCCACCTCTGAGCCCTCATCCTCTGCTTCCTCAATGGAAGATGTGACGGCAGGATTGAGGAGATCCTCGAAGTACTCCTTCCACCGCCCGACGACATCCCCAGTTGAGGTCAACAGCTGGCCACCTCTACTGTAAACAGCGTTGGTAGGGCACTGTTTCCCTCTCCTGAGGCGCCGGACGGTTTGCCAGAATCTCTTCGAGGCCAGCCGATAGTCCTTCTCCATGGCCTCACCGAACTCCTCCCAGGCCCAAGTTTTTGCCTCCACAACCACCCGGGCTGCAGTCCGCTTGGCCTGTCGGTACCCGTCAGCTGCCTCAGGAGTCCCACAAGCCAACCAGGCCTGATAGGACTCCTTCTTCAGCTTGACGGCATCCCTTACTTCCGGTGTCCACCACCGGGTTCGGGGATTGCCGCCTCGACAGGCACCGGAGACCTTACGTCCACAGCTCCGAACGGCCGCTTCGACAATGGCGGTGGAGAACATGGTCCACTCGGACTCAATATCTCCAGCCTCCCTCGGGATCCAGTCGAAGCTCTGCCGGAGGTGGGAGTTAAAGATCTCTCTGACAGGAGACTCGGCCAGACGTTCCCAGCAGACCCTTACAGTCCGCTTGGGCCTGCCGAGTCTGTCCAGCTTCCTCCCCCGCCATCGGATCCAGCTCACCACCAGGTGGTGATCAGTTGACAGCTCCGCCCCTCTCTTCACCCGAGTGTCCAAGACATACGGCCGCAGGTCAGATGAAACGACAACAAAGTCGATCATCGACCTGCGGCCTAGGGTGTCCTGGTGCCATGTGCACTGATGGACACCCTTATGCTTGAACATGGTGTTCGTTATGGACAAACTGTGACTAGCACAGAAGTCCAATAACTGAACACCACTCGGGTTCAGATCAGGGGGGCCGTTCCTCCCAATCACACCCCTCCAGGTGTCACTGTCGTTGCCCACGTGGGCGTTGAAGTCCCCCAGTAGAACGATAGAGTCCCCAGTTGGAGCACTTTCCAGCACCCCTCCCAGAGACTCCAAGAAGGTCGGGTACTCTGCACTGCCGTTCGGCCCATAGGCACAAACAACAGTGAGAGACCTATCCCCGACCCGAAGGCGCAGGGAAACGACCCTCTCGTTCACCGGGGTAAACTCCAACACATGGCGGCAGAGCTGGGGAGCTATAAGCAAACCCACACCAGCCCGCCGCCTCTCACCATGGGCAACTCCAGAGTGGTGAAGAGTCCATCCTCTCTCAAGGAGTGTGGTTCCAGAGCCCAAGCCGTGCGTAGAGGTGATTCCGACTACCTCCAGTCGGAACCTCTCAACCTCACGCACTATCTCAGGCTCCTTCCCCGCCAGCGAGGTGACGTTCCACGTCCCTAGAGCTAGTTTCCGTGTCCAGGGATCGGGTTGCCTAGGCCCCTGCCTTCGACTGCCGCCCGATCCTCTACGCACCGACCCCTTATGGTCCCTCCTGTGGGTGGTGAGCCCACGGGAAGGCGGCCCCACGTCGCTCCTTCGGGCTATGCCCGGCCGGGCCCCATGGGGAAAGGCCCGGCCACCAGGCGCTCGCGTGCGAGCCCCAACCCCGGGCCTGGCTCCAGGGTGGGGCCCCGGCTGCGCCATACTGGGCGACGTCACGGAACTCAAATAATTATTCATCATTAAGGGGTGTTTTGAACCGCTCTTAGTCTGACCCGTCGCCTAGGACCTGTTTGCCTTGGGAGACCCTACCAGGGGCATATAGCCCCAGACAACATAGCTCCTAGGGTCACTCGGGTACTCAAACCCCTCCACCACGTTAAGGTGGCAGTTCATGGAGGAGAGGTGGCAGTTCATGGAGGAGTGCTGGCAGCACTCATAAGTCTATTTCCCAAAGACAACCTTCTTTGCCATGAGGTGCCATGTTGAACTTCCAGTGACCAGTATGAGGGAGTGAAAGAGAGATGACACCAAATTTAAAACACCTGCTTCCCATACACACCTGAGACCTTGTAACACTAACAAGTCACATGACACCGGGGAGGGAAAATGGCTTATTGGGCCCAATTTGGACATTTTCCCTTAGGGTGTACTCACTTTTGTTGCCATCAGTTTAGACATTAATGGCTGTGTGTTGAATTATTTTGAGGTTACAGCAAATTTACACTGTTATACAAGCTGTACACTCACTATTTTACATTGTAGCAAAGTGTCATTTATTCAGTGTTGTCACATGAAAAGATACACTCAAATATTTACAAAAATGTGAGGGGTGAGATACTGTATGTGTGTATAATGCATAAAACCCGGATATCTTAAACAATAGTGTTTATATTTTCTCAGCACTGTAGCTTGTGATTGGGGGTCCCATTGGTCTAGACATTTTTCAGTGGTTACTCATTTATGCATGTCTGAATACTACATTTCTCACAATATAGTGTCCCACATGTTCACCCTCATTTTTCTCTACTCTCCCATCTGTAGATGGCCATCACCTATGGGAGACAGAGGCCAAGATTCACAAGGACTCCTCCAAGTCTGTAAGTCCTATATAAGCACAAAAGAAGTATCTCACAGCATTGTTTGTGTTGGATGGAAAACACTCTGCTGTTCTCCATCTGAAAAGCACAACATACAGCATAACACCTGCGTCTGTGGGACACAGTCCTGATTCAGTTTAGTTGGAAATTAAGTACACACCTGGAGAAACTGTGCTGAGCTTCAGGTTTTCAAAAGGTTCTGCAGAGTTCAGTGTCTCCCTGTGGGGTTTTCACTTGGCAGGGAGGTGCTAGCTGTCTAGGTTTGGGACAGCTGGGGGGTGTGTGAGGATGCTGCTGCTGGCAGGCTAGAGCCCAGGTGAGTCACCCAAAGCACTCTGTTCTTCCGGGTGACTAGAACTGAGACTATGGGATTAGAGAATGTCTTATATGTGAGGCGGTGCACCTGCTCCCTGTATCCTCCCGTGCCCACATGCAGACACACATACACTCACCACTGTTGCCACACATCTGTGCGAGCTTTCTTCACAGTTCAGACTGCTGGAATACTCCCATTCTAAACAAAGACAAAACCGTGGCCAGGTTTAACCATTTTGCTACATAGCTTTAAGCGCTGGGGAATGTAAAACACTCACTGCATCATTCATTGTCTTGTCTTCCTCTAATGGGGAAGACATAAAGAGGGGAACAAAAAACATTTTGAGGTGTTACTCACCAATAATTGCATTATAATGGACCTTAATGTTCCTTCTGCCTGTCGGCTATGGCAATGTTTAGTCTAGGGTTGGTCATAGACAGTTTTATGTCATACTGTTGCTCAAATTAGGTATGAGTATTAACTCAAGAAACACAATGGCGGTCTGTTAAGAATGAGAAAATGTTTTACACTCTGCCTTAAATAATTTTTATGTGGACAGTGATGCTAACAGTAGAATGGTGGCAGTGTGGAAGGGGCCTTAGTATTAATATCAAATTAAAATGGTTGTGGTAGATTGTGGTATTTCTTATGATTGTGTTAAGAAATTCTAACCTGTGCCAGCTACTTTTGGAGCCAACACTTCATTCAGCCTACAAAAATACATTCAGTGTTACAGTGAACTTCAGACATATTCCAATATGTCTTTTTGTAAAATCACTTTGTGACAACTGCTGTTGTAAAAAGGGCTTTATAAATACATTTGATTGGTTGAATAGTGAAAAAATAAATCTTAACTGTTTCTCAGCACTTTTGCTGAAAAAACTGTTTTGGTGATGATGAAGATAAAAATGGGTAAACTGCAGATTATTGTAATTTGGGTGTATGTTCATCCATACTGGATGAACAATTAAAAAATGACAGCATATTTTGTGTACAAAAACTATTTGGACAATGTTATTGTCAACATTGCAGACACATAAATTAATGCATAACAAATCCCCCCTAAAATAGGCCTAGCGACGTCCCTGCTGTGCCCTAACAACTATTGATATAACATTTCACAACTAAATATAACCTAATAACCTAACCATATCTCTAAAGCTTAAATTGTGTATGTGTTTTTATCCTCTCAGTGGCTAATTCAAAACCCGCCCATCTAACCCTCCTTTTCTGTTGGCCATGCACACAAACTCACACATTATAAAACAAATTCTGTCCACACCAGCATCGAGAGCATCATACAACTAAAAGTATGATGGACAATTAACTGTATTGTTTTTTTCATCCACTAATCCTCTGATGCGTTATCAGGGGTGGAGGATGGTTCAGGGTGGAATCTGAATGTGATGTGCTATGTAACAGTAGTGCTTCATCTGGCTTCATTTTAGTTTATGGCTGTACTGATTTATATAAAGTGTGTCAGGCCTCACATGCACCTGTCAGTGGCAGCCTAACTCCAAAACCTAATGCCAATATAAATGACTTCCATTCTGTTGTGCTCATCTCCTCCCTCAGTCTGCAATAGAACCTAGCTGGGCTGAGATATGTGACTACTATTGAGTTACTCCCGAGGCTTGGGTTAAAATACTATTTAAATTGTTTTCTAATATTTGAGCTGGGGCTTCATTAAGATTAGTTGGTGCAAGTATCAGAAACACTCACTAAATTGGATGTAAAATAAGTAGAGGATAAAGTAGTTGTTGTTCCAAACAAAATATAAAGTGTAATTTAAATACAGATACTTGATGGCTATTTGTAAAATATCTCGTGTTTTCTAATATTTGTTTGGAAACTAAGGTGTAACTAAAAGTGTCTGCGTGCATTTTCGGTTGCTGGTGAAAGTTGACTTAAAAAATGATTAGTTTTTGGCAACCGCAGTATGTCAAATTATTTTTTGGGGAAATATACATTGTTAGCGCAAACACAAGTACAGTTGTGCTCTAAAGTTTGCATACCCTTGGAGAATTGGTAATATATGTAAAGAAAACATGAGTGAGCAGGCAAAACATATGTATTTTATTTCTTATGGGATTCACATAAGGTGAATCAGAATGGCACACTCATAAAACAAAACATGGCAACAAAGAAAATAAATGAACTGACCCCTGTTCAAAAGTCTGTATACCTTTTTCTTAATACTGTGTATTGCCCCCATTAGCATCAATGACAGCGTGCAGTCTTTTGTAATAGTTGTCTATGAGGCCCCGAATTCTTGCAGGTGCCCATTCTTCTTGGCAAAAGGCCTCCATGTCAGGCAGTCTTTGGTCATCTTGTATGAACATCACGTTTGAGATCTCCCCAGAGTGGCTAGATGATATTAAGGTCAGGAGACTATGATGGCCACCCCGAACCTTCACCATTTTCTGCTGTAACCACTGGAGGGTCAACTTGGCTTTATGCTTAGGGTCATTGTCGTGCTGGAAAGTCCAAGAGCGTCCAATGCGCGGCTTTCATGCAAAAGAATGTCTGCCAGTATTTTCTGATAACATGCTGCATTCATCTTGCCATCAATTTTCTCAAAATTCCCTGTGCCTTTAGAGCTCACCCACCCCCAAAACATCAGTGAGCCACCACCATGCTTCACAGTGGGGATGGTATTCTGTTCACTATAGGCCTTGTTGACCCTTCTCCAAACATAGCGCTTATGGTTGTGACCATAAAGCTCTATTTTGGTCTTGTCACTCCAAATTACAGTGTGCCAGAAGCTGTGAGGCATGTCAAGGTGTTGTCGGCATATTGTAACCAGGCTTTTTTGTGGTCCTTGAGATAACCACGCAGTCTTTTTCCAGAACAGCCTGTATTACTCCTGAGGTTACCTGTGGGTTTTTCTTTGTATCCCGAACAATTCTTCTGGCAGTTTTGGCTGAAATCTTTCTTGGCTTGGTATCAAGAGATCCCCGAACTTTCCACTTCTTAATAAGTGATTGAACATTACTGACTGGCATTTGCAAGGCTTTGGATATCTTTTTATGTAATTTTCCATCTTTGTAAAGTTCAATTACCTTGTTACGCAGGACTTTAGACAGTTCTTCTCTGTTCCCCATGGCTCAGTATCTAGCCTGCTCAGTGCATCCATGTGAGAGCTAACAAACTCATTGACTATTTATACAGACACTAATTGCAATTTTAAAAGACACAGGTGTGGGAAATTCACCTTTAATTGCCATTTTACGAGGCCAAACATTCAAGGGTATGTAAACTTTTGATCAGGGCAATTTGGGTGATTTCTGTTATCATTATAATTTTAAAAGGAGCCAAACAACTGTGATAATAAATATATGATCACTATCCTTGTATAAAAGAAATTGGCTAATAGCCACAAACAAAATCATACCTATGTACCATTAATGCAAAATAAAATGTATTTGGGTCTAAGGAGATGCAGTATTTGACTGGATTTTTGGGTTAAGGATCTATATTTGAATTAGATGCTATTTTAAATGTTAAATTATATACAGTAGCAACCAAAGATATGAAGGCAAAACAGCAACATACACTCACCTAAAGGATTATTAGGAACACCATACTAATACTGTGGGGGCCATTTCAGTACAGTGAACTCATTGTCAGAATTAAACAGAATGAGAACATGGATCCATCATGTCTTGTTACCACTGTGCAGGCTGGTGGTGGTGGTGTAATGGTGTGGGGGATGTTTTCTTGGCACACTTTAGGCCCCTTAGTGCCAATTGGGCATCGTTTAAATGCCACGGCCTACCTGAGCATTGTTTCTGACCATGTCCATCCCTTTATGACCACCATGTACCCATCCTCTAATGGCTACTTACAGCAGGATAATGCACCATGTCACAAAGCTCGAATCATTTCAAATTGGTTTCTTGAACATGACAATGAGTTCACTGTACTGAAATGGCCCCCACAGTCACCAGATCACAACCCAATAGAGCATCTTTGGGATGTGGTGGAACGGGAGCTTCGTGCCCTGGATGTGCATCCCACAAATCTCCATCAACTGCAAGATGCTATCCTATCAATATGGGCCAACATTTCTAAAGAATGCTTTCAGCTCCTTGTTGAATCAATGCCACATAGAATTAAGGCAGTTCTGAAGGCGAAAGGGGGTCAAACACTGTATTAGTATGGTGTTCCTAATAATCCTTTAGGTGAGTGTATGTTTTTTCATTTGTAAAAAAGGTTGCACACTTATTTGCAATTTTTTTGGGGAATTACTTTTGTAATTGTAAAAACATATTGTAAACTTATAAAAAAGATTTGCAAACTTGTAATTACTTTTGTAGTTGTATAGAAATGTGAATAATTGTGACTAACTTGATATTTGGAATCATGCATCTCATCATTAACAAATGTAAAATACTGACACTCAGAGTTTTGTCACAAAAACTTCGCTAGAAGTGTGACATTTATTTTATTTTATTTGTAAATCACTGTTTCACAGCATCTGCAAGCGGAAATGTGGACTGATTGGCACGGTATAGCTTTTCTGACAAATGAACTGAGTCTGTCCCGTTTTCACCTTTTAACCAGTCTGAGTAGATTCTGGAACACCAGTGTTTAAACTTGATACTGATGCATTGCAGAGGAGGCGAAACAGGTCTCGGCATGGTCGGCTTCTCCTACCTGCTCATACCTCTGTTGTTGATACTATACAAACCTTTTATCCAGTTCTTGTCAGAGTTGTCAAGACCTGAACCCAAACACAGATTGGACATGGGAAGTATTAAAGAAGATTTATTGAACTGAAGCACAACAACGGTGAAACAAAACGCAAGGTGGGGTTGGAGTAAGGAGCGGGTTTGGGGTGCGAAGGTCCAGGGTCCCAGGTAAGTGAAGCAGGTGGGTAATCCAGGTGGCAGGGCAGGGCAGGTCTGGAAATCCAGGTGAGACAGGTGAATCTCCCAAGGCAGGTGTGTCTAGGCAGGGTATGGGAAACATAATTAGAAACAGGGGAACGTGAAAAGCAAATGAAGCACAGAATAGAGCTGGTACATTATGAACCTACTAAGGCGACTAACAATCCGGCAGGGAGATGACATCAGGACTCCTCCTAAATACCGCTGGTGATGAGCTGAGCAGGAACAGGTGTGTGATTGCGGAGTTGGAGCAGTTGGGCACAGGAATGTGAGGATGTTCTGCCCCCTCATTCGTATCCCGGGAGACCGGAACAGACAGACAACAATAAACACACAGACAGAAGCTAGCGCACAGGGGAGAAACTCACTGAGCAATGAAACCAACGAAAAACACAAAACAGACACGCCACGGAGGAAGGGTCATGACAGTTCATTCAATGTGACAATACAATTGAGAAATACAAAAAACTGTTTTGAATGAAAACAATATAAACGTTTTAGGAATAAATTACTACAATGGAAAAACATTAAATGGCTAGGACATGGCTAGTTAACATTCTGCATATGATTTTTCGACCTGAAACTGTACCCTGTTCTCTGGAGTAGAAATTCCTATAAAGTATCAAAAAGAGATCAAAGAAAAAAAAATTAATAATTTTAAGATGTGAACCATATTCGGCCCCCCTGATCTGAACCCGAGCAGTGTTCAGTTATTGGACTTCTGTGCTAGTCACAGTTTGTCCATAACGAACACCATGTTCAAGCATAAGGGTGTCCATCAGTGCACATGGCACCAGGACACCCTAGGCCGCAGGCCGATGATCGACTTTGTTGTCGTTTCATCTGACCTGCGGCCGTATGTCTTGGACACTCGCGTGAAGAGAGGGGCGGAGCTGTCAACTGATCACCACCTGGTGGTGAGTTGGATCCGATGGCGGGAGAGGAAGCTGGATAGACTCAGCAGGCCCAAGCGTACTGTAAGGGTCTGCTGGGAACGTCTGGCCGAGTCTCCTGTCAGAGAGATCTTTAACTCCCACCTCCGGCAGAGCTTCGACTGGATCCCGAGGGAGGCTGGAGATATTGAGTCCGAGTGGACCATGTTCTCCACCGCCATTGTCGAAGCGGCCGCTCGGAGCTGTGGCCGCAAGATCTCCGGTGCCTGTCGAGGCGGCAATCCCCGAACCCGGTGGTGGACACCGGAAGTAAGGGATGCCGTCAAGCTGAAGAAGGAGTCCTATCAGGCCTGGTTGGCTTGTGGGACTCCTGAGGCGGCTGACGGGTACCGACAGGCCAAGCGGACTGCAGCCCGGGTGGTTGTGGAGGCAAAAACTCGGGCCTGGGAGGAGTTCGGTGAGGCCATGGAGAAGGACTATCGGCTGGCCTCGAAGAGATTCTGGCAAACCGTCCGGCGCCTCAGGAGAGGGAAACAGTGCCCTACCAACGCTGTTTACAGTAGAGGTGGGAAGCTGTTGACCTCAACTGGGGATGTTGTCGGGCGGTGGAAGGAGTACTTCGAGGATCTCCTCAATCCCGCCGTCACGTCTTCCATTGAGGAAGCAGAGGATGAGGGCTCAGAGGTGGACTCGTCCATCACCCGGGATGAAGTCACTGAGGTGGTCAAGAAACTCCTCGGTGGCAAGGCACCGGGGGTGGATGAGATCCTCCCTGAGTACCTCAAGTCTCTGGATGTTGTGGGGCTGTCTTGGTTGACACGCCTGTGCAACATCGCGTGGCGGTCGGGGACAGTGCCTTTGGGATGGCAGACCGGGGTGGTGGTCCCTCTTTTTAAGAAGGGGGACCGGAGGGTGTGTTCCAAATATAGGGGGATTACACTTCTCAGCCTCCCCGGGAAAGTCTATGCCAGGGTTCTGGAGAGGAGAATACGGCCGATAGTAGAACCTCGGATTCAGGAGGAACAGTGTGGTTTTCGTCCAGGCCGTGGAACACTGGACCAGATTTATACCCTCTACGGGGTGTTGGAGGGTTCATGGGAGTTTGCCCAACCAGTCCACATGTGTTTTGTGGATTTGGAGAAGGCATTCGACTTTGTCCCTCGCGGCGTCCTGTGGAGGGTGCTTCGGGAATATGGGGTCCTGGGTCCTTTGCTAAGGGCTGTCTGGTCCCTATACGACCGAAGCAGGAGCTTGGGGCCGGAGGGTGTCAGGTTTGGGGACCACACAATTTCGTCTTTGCTCTTTGCGGATGATGTTGTCGTGTTGGCACCTTCAAACCAGGACCTTGAGCATGCGCAGGGACGGTTTGAAGCCAAGTGTGAAGCGGTGGGGATGAGAATCAGTACCTCCAAATCCGAGGCCTTGGTCCTCAGTCGGAAAAGGGTGGCTTGCCCACGTCAGGTTGGTGGAGAGTGCTGGCCTCAAGTGGAGGAGTTTAAGTATCTAGGGGTCTTTTTCACGAGTGAGGGAAGGATGGAACGGGAGATTGACAGACGGATCGGTGCAGCTTCTGCAGTAATGCGGTCGATGTATCGGTCTGTCGTGGTGAAGAAAGAGCTGAGCCGCAAGGTGAAGCTCTCGATTTACCGGTCAATCTACGTTCCTACTCTCACCTATGGTCATGAGCTTTGGGTCATGACCGAAAGGACAAGATCCCGGATACAGGCGGCCGAAATGAGCTTTCTCCGCAGGGTGGCTGGGCGATCCCTTAGAGATAGGGTGAGAAGCTTGGTCACCCGGCAGGAGCTCGGAGTAGAGCCGCTGCTCCTCCACATCGAGAGGGGTCAGCTGAGGTGGCTTGGGCATCTGTTTCGGATGCCTCCGGAACGCCTTGCTGGGAAGGTGTTCCGGTCCCGTCCCACCGGGAGGAGACCCCGGGGAAGACCTAGGACACGCTGGAGGGACTATGTCTCCCGGCTGGCCTGGGAACGCCTCGGTGTCCCCCCGGAAGAGCTGGAGGAAGTGTCTGGGGAGAGGGAAGTCTGGGCATCTCTGCTTAGACTGCTGCCCCCGCGACCCGGCCCCGGATGAAGCGGAAGAAGATGAATGAATGAATGAATGTGAACCATATTAAACTGGTATGTATATGCCCAAACTAGTCTAATACAAAATATTAATCATGGAAAGTGAATTTATATTATTCTCATGTTAAATACAAAGGCAAAACGGTCGTAGCCTTGTAAGTTCTTTGCTAGTTGCTAGATTTAAATTTGAGTAATTTAGCTAGTAGACTCCAGTAAAATGTTGTGCTTTGATCTAGCAAGGTGGAAAGGTCATCTAAAACATTTGTTAACCTATCAAAACTGAGGTAGGCTACGAGAAGCTGACTGTTTAACCATGTTTTTTTCCTGGGCATCACTACAATTTGAAACCAGTTGAAACACTGGCGCTGCATGTTCCTGAATCTACTCAGATTGGTTTAAAGGTGAAAACATGTTGTGTTCACGATGCATTCAGTTCATTGTTCAGAAAACGCTAAGGCCTGTCAATCAGAGTCCTCATGGGTATCTCCACTTGCAAACGCTGTGAAATGTACTATCGCAGACTATGATATACAAATAAAAATCTCTTGTGAAATTTTTGTGTCAAAACATGTCTGTATTTTACAAGTGTTAATAATGAGTTGCATGATTCCAAATATCAATTTAGTTACAATTTTGCTCATTTTTATACAACTACAAAAGTAATCATACATTTGCAAATCTTTTTTCCAAGTTTGCAAAAAGTTTTTACAATTACAAAAGTAACAAATATTTTTTACGTGTTCAATCTTTTTTGCAAATAAAAAACTTGTTTTAACCATTGGGGTGGTTTTCCCCCCTTTTCACTTTTACTTATTGGCTATAAACAATATGTAAAGCTTACATATTGTTTATAGCCAATGAATTCTGACCACAACACAACCATGGCGAATCGTTTTTCCAACACAAATGTTTTCTGCAAACCCTTTTCTAACAAATATATTCATTGTATCACAATAAATGTGAACAGAACAATGAAATAATTCACCTTTTGTGCAAACAGTCCAATATGTTTTTGACACCCATTCTTCTATTTATCATTGAATTCAGACCACAAAACTATGTGGAAATTTGTTTCCAACACAAATGTTTTCTGCAAACGCTTTCCTTACACAAATACACATTGTTTCACAATAAATGTGAACAATGAAATAATTCACCTTACTTGCATACAGTCCAATATGTTTGACACCCATTATACATTTTCTATTTATCATTGATTACCAGGTGATATCAGGCCACAATCACCCGTGTGGAACAGTTCTCCAATCCCAAATACGCAAAGCAGACAATATCTATAATGATCACAGTACATTATTTCATGATATGTTACTTACCCGCTATACAAACAGTGCATGAATGTTATTGAATGAAATATATTCTCATTAACAGTCATTCTGGTGTTGCTATTATCCCATTGCACACCCTACAATATTCTTTATTACACTTGAAAAAGTTATATAAAAAAGTAAGGAACGAAATCAAAGGACTAACATGTGAAAATGGTGGTATAGACGTTCACTAGGCAATGTATGGGTATAAATTGGTTCTGACTATTCGTGGCGTTCCCTTTTACTTTGCATTGCAGACATCTCTTCTCATTGAAATCCCTCCTTATCGGAACCAGAGGATATCAAATCCTGTTCAGGTGAACTTCTATGTGTGCAATGGCAAGAGGAAAAGAAGCCAATACCAGCGCTTCACCTACATGCCTGCCAATGGTAAAATCTTTCTTTCTCTCTCTGTCCATTTCCATACCATTATTCTTTCATATCCCAGAACAATTAAAGCACTAATGTATATATGACCAAAAAAAAACAGCATATTCTGTATTACTCCTTTGTCTAGTGGTTTTTAAGCAATGAACAAATTAATTTTTTTAGCTACAGTGGGGCAAAAAAGTATTTAGTCAGCCACCAATTGTGCAAGTTCTCCCACTAAAAAGATGAGAGAGGCCTGTAATTTTCATCATAGGTACACTTCAACTATGAGAGACAAAATGAGGGGGAAAAATCCAGGAAATCACATTGTAGGATTTTTAATGAATTTATTGGTAGATTATGGTGGAAAATACGTAGAAATAACAAAAGTTAATCTCAATACTTTGTTATATACCCTTTGTTGGCAATGACAGAGGTCAAATGTTTTCTGTAAGTCTTCACAAGGTTTTCACACACTGTTGCTAGTATTTTGGGCCATTCCTACATGCAGATCTCCTCTAGAGCAGTGATGTTTTGGGGCTGTCACTGGGCAACACAGACTTTCAACTCCCTCCAAAGATTTTCTATGGGGTTGACATCTGGTGACTGGCTAGGCCACTCCAGGATCTTGAAATGCTTCTTACGAAGCCACTCCTTCGTTGCCCAGGCGCTGCGTTTGGGATCACTCTCATGCTGAAAGACCCAGCCGCGTTTCATCTTCAATGCCCTTGCTGATGGAAAGAGGTTTTCACTCAAAATCTCACGATACATGGCCCCATTCATTCTTTCCTTTACACGGATCAGTCGTCCTGGTCCCTTTGCAGAAAAACAGCCCCAAAGCATGATGCTTCCACCCCCATGCTTCACAGTAGGTATGGTGTTCTTTGGATACAACTCAGCATTCTTTCTCCTCCAAACACGACGAGTTGAGTTTTAACCAAAAAGTTCTATTTTGGTTTCATCTGACCATATGACATTCTCCCAATCCTCTTCTGGACCATCCAAATGCTCTCTAGCAAACCTCAGACGGGCCTGGACATGTACTGGCTTAAGCAGGGGGTCTGGCACTGCAGTATTTGAGTCCCTGGTGGCGTAGTGTGTTACTGGTGGTAGCCTTTGTTATTTTGGTCCCAGCTCACTGCAGGTCATTCACTAGGTCCCCCCGTGTGGTTCTGGGAATTTTGCTCACTGTCCTTAGGATCATTTTTACCCCATGGTGTGAGATCTTGCATGGAGCCCCGGATCGAGGGAGATTATCAGTGGTCTTGTATGTCTTCCATTTTCTTATAATTGCTCCCACAGTTGATTTCTTCACACGAAGCTGCTTACCTATTGTAGATTCAGTCTTCCCAGCCTTGTGCAGGTCTACAATTTTGTATCTGGTGCCCTTTGACAGCTCTTTGGTCTTGGCCATAGTGGAGTTTGGAGTGTGACTGTTTGAGGTTGTGGACAGGTGTCTTTTATACTGATAACAAGTTCAAACAGGTGCCATTAATACAGATAACGAGTGGAGGACAGAGGAGACTCTTAAAGAAGAAGTTAGAGGTCTGTGAGAGCCAGAAATGTTGCTTGTTTGTAGGTGACCAAATACTTATTTTACCGAGGAATTTACCAATGAATTCATTAAAAATCCTACAATGTGATTTTCTGGATTTCTTTTCCTCATTTTGTCTCTTATAGTTGAAGTGTACCTATGATGAAAATTACAGGCCTCTCTCATCTTTTTAAGTGGGAGAACTTGCACAATTGGTGGCTGACTAAATACTTTTCTGCCCCACTGTATTTCCATTGTAAAAAGGCATCTCCATAAAATCTGTTATTTTCCATACCTGTAGCTTTAAGACCACTTGGAGTGGTCTGCAAGAAGTATGGATATGTTGTATTGTGTGAAAAGCTATGCTGAAAAAAGTATATATATGTTGACCCACCAGTTCAAATGCAGACAGCTTGGAGTTAATTGCAGACAGCTTGAAGTGAGCATCCAGTGGGTGGTTCAAAGCTCTGATTCAACTTTGGGCCCAGCCCTAAATGTGGGCGCTGACATGCCTCAGTCGCTGTTCCCTTTTGAAAGTGCAGCATTGTCCTCAACCTCTGGTATGAGTCGGGGAGACGGAGGGTGGGGAAACTGGGCCTGGTCAGTGTCTCACCGGGTCAGACAACTGTCTCTTCACAAAATAAGCTGCCTGGACAGTGTGGTCAGGGAATGCCAAAACCTTTAGTAGTCTACACGTTAGGTCCAGCCTAGACATCTAAAATGTATAGTAAGGGAAGATTTAATTTCCTTTTCAGTCATGAGACCATGGTTTTGGTTGGGAAGCACACATTCAACTGCACCTATAGTTTGGAAACTATAGTTTACGATACTGAAGTTTAACTAACTCCGAGCCTAGAAAGGAAAATCTGTTCTGGGACCACCAAATTCCTGTTAAAATTACCTTTCAGTTATTAAAAAAGTAAAACATTTTATAGTGAAAATGAATGGATCATTATTCATGAGATCATTAAAATAACAACCGACTATAAAAATAAAAAAGATGTCAACAACCTGCTAAAAACCTAGAGGATGGGAACCACTGCAACAGAATGCCACACAGACTAGTCAGATCTGAAAATGTGTAATAAGACCATTTACACAACAAAGAGGCAACTCCGGGATACTGGCCTTTCTATAGATCTGCCCCTGTCCAGTGTCTGGGTTCTTTTGCTCATCATAATTATTTCTTTTTATTGGCCAGTATGAGATATGGCTTTTCACTATTGACTTTAAGACTGGTGTTATGTGGTACTTTTTAATGAAGCTGCCAGTTGAGGACCTGGGAGACGTCTGTTTCTCAAACTACATAATGTATTTGTCCTCTTGCTCAGTTTTACTCCAGGGCTTCCCACCCATCTTTCTATTCTGGTTAGACCCAGTTTGCGCTGTTCTGTGAAAGGAGTAGTACACAACATTGTACGAGATCTTCAGTTTCTGGACATTTGATCCTGTAATCGAACCCACAGAGATTGAAGATACTGAAATACAGTTAGGTCTGGAAATATTTGGACACTGACACAATTTTGGCTCTGTACACCACCACAATGATTTGAAATGAACCAAGTGAGGTGCAGTTGGAGTGCAGACTTTCAGCTTTTATTCAAGGGATTGAACAAAAATATTGTAAAACTTTTTAGGAAT
Organism: Esox lucius; assembly: GCF_011004845.1. Taxonomy (NCBI): domain Eukaryota; kingdom Metazoa; phylum Chordata; class Actinopteri; order Esociformes; family Esocidae; genus Esox; species Esox lucius. The sequence goes on from NC_047578.1 coordinate 29,302,939, forward strand.
TTTAACTTTTCAATTTCCCTTGCATTGAGAGTTCCTTTGACCGCATGTGGGTTCACAGCAACAGCTTCCAAATGCGAATGCAACAAATGAATTCAACTCCAGACCTTTAACATGCAAATTGATGAAGAAATAACTAAGATTGCCCACACCTGTCCAATAAACAGCTTTTGAGTCAAATTCCAATTACTTTACGTCCCTTGAAAAAGAGGGTGCTACATATAAAAGAGCTGTAATTCCTAAACACTTTCTCCAATTTGGATGGGAATACCCTTGAATAAAAGCTGAGAGACTGCACTTTAAGCCCAAACTCATTATCAGTAACTTGACTATATTCTGGTAAACAGACAAAATAACAAAACTTGTCCAAATATTTCCGGACCTAACTGTAGTCTAAAGAAGGCCAGTTTTATTGCTTCTTTAATCAGCACAAACATTTTCAGTGGTGCTAACATCTGAAAAGTCGCAAAAGGTTTTTGTAATGATCCCCAAACTTTTGGAAGGTAGTGTACACTCACCTAAAGGATTATTAGGAACACCATACTAATACTGTGTTTGACCCCCTTTCGCCTTCAGAACTGCCTTAATTCTACGTGGCATTGATTCAACAAGGTGCTGAAAGCATTCTTTAGAAATGTTGGCCCAAATTGATAGGATAGCATCTTGCAGTTGATGGAGATTTGTGGGATGCACATCCAGGGCACAAAGCTCCCGTTCCACCACATCCCAAAGATGCTCTATAGGGATGAGATCTGGTGACTGTGGGGGCCATTTCAGTACAGTGAACTCATGGTCATTTTCAAGAAACCAATTTGAAATGATTCGAGCTTTGTGACATGGTGCATTATCCTGCTGTAAGTAGCCATCAGAGGATGGGTACATGGTGGTCATAAAGGGATAGACATGGTCAGAAACAATGCTCAGGTAGGCCGTGGCATTTAAACGATGCCCAATTGGCACTAAGGGGCCTAAAGTGTGCCAAGAAAACATCCCCCACATCATTACACCACCACCAACAGCCTGCACAGTGGTAACAAGGCATGATGGATCTATGTTCTCATTCTGTTTACGCCAAATTCTGACTCTACCATCTGAATGTCTCAACAGAAATCGAGACTCATCAGACCAGGCAACATTCTTCCAGTCTTCAACTGTCCAATTTTGGTGAGCTCGTGCAAATTGTAGCCTCTTTTTCCTATTTGTAGTGGAGATGAGTGGTACCCGGTGGGGTCTTCTGCTGTTGTAGCCCATCCGCCTCAAGGTGGTGCGTGTTGTGGCTTCACAAATGCTTTGTTGCATACCTCGGTTGTAACGAGTGGTTATTTCAGTCAAAGTTGCTCTTCTATCAGCTTGAATCAGGCAGCCCATTCTCCTCTGACCTCTAGCATCAACAAGGCATTTTCGCCCCCACAGGACTGCTGCATACTGGATGTTTTTCCCTTTTCACACCATTCTTTGTAAACCCTAGAAATGGTTGTCCGGGAAAATCCCAGTAACTGAGCAGATTGTGAAATACTCAGACCGGCCCGTCTGGCACCAACAACCATGCCACGCTCAAAATTACTTAAATCACCTTTCTTTCCCATTCTGACATTCAGTATGGAGTTCAGGAGATTGTCTTGACCAGGACCACAGCCCTAAATGCATTGAAGCAACTGCCATGTGATTGGTTGATTATATAATTGCATTAATGAGAAATTGAACAGGTCATCATCATCTTCCACTTATCCGGGGCCGGGTCACGGGGGCAGCAGTCTAAGCAGAGATGCCCAGACATCCCTCTCCCTAGACACTTCCTCCAGCTCTTCCGGGGGGACACCGAGGAAGATGATGATGACCCAGCCAGGAGACATAGTCCCTCCAGCGTGTCCTAGGTCCTCATCCCCACTACTTCACACTCGGCTGCAAACCGTCCCAGTGCATGCTGAAGGTCCTGGTTTGAAGGGGCCAACACGACAAGATCATCCGCAAAGAGCAGAGATGAAATCGTGTGGTCCCCAAACCTGACACCATCTGGCCCCTGGCTGCGCCTAGAAATTCTGTCCATAAAAATTACGAACAGAACCCGGCGACAAAGGGCAGCCCTGCCGGAGTCCAACATGCACTGGGAACAAGTCTGACTTACTGCCAGCAATGTGGACCAAGCTCCTGCTTCGGTCGTGCAGGGACCTGACAGCCCTTAGCAAAGGACCCAGGACCCCATATTCCCGAAGCACTCTCGACAATGGCGGTGGAGAACATGGTCCACTCGGACTCAATATCTCCAGCCTCCCTCAGGATCCAGTCGAAGCTCTGCCAGAGGTGGGAATTAAAGATCTCTCTGACAGGAGACTCGGCCAGACTTTCCCAGCAGACCCTTACAGTACGCTTGGGCCTGCCGAGTCTGTCCAGCTTCCTCTCCCGCCATCGGATCCAACTCACCACCAGGTGGTGATCAGTTGACAGCTCCGCCCCTCTCTTCACCCGAGTGTCCATGACATACGGCCACAGGTCAGATGAAACGACAACAAAGTCCTGGTGCCATGTGCACTGATGGACACCCTTATGCTCGAACATGGTGTTCGTTATGGACAAACTGTGACTAGCACTGAAGTCCAATAACTGAACACCGCTCCGGTTCAGATCAGGGGGGCCGTTCCTCCCAATCACGCCCCTCCAAGTGTCACTGTCGTTGCCCACGTGGTCGTTGAAGTCCCCCAGTAGAACGATAGAGTCCCCAGTCGGAGCACTTTACAGCACCCCTCCCAGAGACTCCAAGAAGGTCGGGTACTCTGCACTGCCGTTCGGCCCGTAGGCACAAACAATAATGAGAGACCTATCCCCGACCCGTAGGCGCAGGGAAACGACCCTCTCGTTCACTGGGGTAAACTCCAACACATGGCGGCAGAGCTGGGGAGCTAAAAGCAAACCCACACCAGCCCGCCGCCTCTCACCATGGGCAACTCCAGAGTGGTGAAGAGTCCATCCTCTCTCAAGGAGTGTGGTTCCAGAGCCCAAGCAGTGCGTAGAGGTGATCCCGACTACCTCTAGTCGGTACCTCTCAACCTCTCGCATGATCTCAGGCTCCTTCCCTGCCAGCGAGGTGACATTCCACGTCCCTAGAGCTAGTTTCCGTGTCCAGGGATCGGGCTGTCTAGGCCCCCGCCTTCGACTGCCGCCCGATCCTCTCTGCACCGGCCCCTTATGGTCCCTCCTGTGGGTGGAGAGCCCACGGGAAGGCGGCCCCACGTCGCTCCTTCGGGCTAAGCCCGGCCGGGCCTCTTGGGGAAAGGCCCGGCCACCAGGCGCTCGCGTACGAGCCCCAACCCCGGGCCTGGCTCCAGGGTGGGGCCCCGGCTGCGCCATACCGGGCGACGTCACGGACCTCAACATTTTCATCATCATTAAGGGGTTTTGAACCGCTCTTAGTCTGACCCGTTGCCTAGGACCTGCCTTGGGAGACCCTACCAGGGGCATATAGCCCCAGACAACATAGCTCCTAGGGTCACTTGGGTACTCAAACCCCTCCACCACGTTAAGGTGGCAGTTCATGGAGGGGAAATTGAACAGGTGTTCCTAATAATCCTTTAGGTGAGTGTATATTAACCTGTTGGACATTCCATTCTAGAACCATGGGCATTTATATGGACTTGGCCTCCATTTGCAGCTACAACAGACAACACTCTTCTGCAATGGCTTTCCACAAGACTTTGTCATGTCGCTGTGTGAATTTGATAACATTCAGCCAAAATAGCATTTGTGATGTCAGGCACTGATGTTGGATAAGATGGCCAAGCTTGCAATTGCCGTTCCAAATTATCCCAGAGGTTGGTGTGGAGGCCACTCAAGCTCCTCCCCACCATCCTCGTCAACCCATGTCTTTATGGACTCCACTTTCTGTACAGGGGCACAGTCATGTTGGAACATGAAAGGGCCTTCCCCAAACTGTTGCCACAAAGTGGGACGCACCCAACTGTCGAAAATGTCTTTGTATCCTAAAGCCCAACACAGCCCTGGACCATTAACCATCCTTCACCAAACTTTACAGTAGGCACCATGTATTCCAGTAGGTAGGTTCTCCTGGCATCCGCCACACCCAGATTTGTCCACCAGACTATCAGCTAGTGAAGCGCTATTCATCACTCCAGAGAACATGTTTCCACTAGGGATGTGCATTGGACCATATTTAACTATCAGAATAGTATGTGTTGTTATTCGAATAGTATTCGGTTAACTGATATACATGTTTTTAAAACCAACCAATACCACATGAGTGCTAATACATAACGTGCAAAGGAGATGGTGTTGTTCTCATGTAAAATCAGCTCAATGACCGCTCGTGTGACAAAAAAGCAACTGCGTGTATGGAGGAAGCTGTGTGGTTGCCCCGCAAAACTATAGAACTAGAAGACAATATTAATCAACACACAACATTGAGATTATTGGATGGAAGAATCTAGAGAAGCTAGTTAGTTAAGCTAGCCAGCTACAGTGGGGAGAACAAGTAATTGATACAGTGCCGATTTTGCAGGTTTTCCCACTTACAAAGCATTTAGAAGTCTGTAATTTTTATCATAGGTACTCTTCAACTGTGAGTGGCGGAATGTAAAACAAAAATCCAGAAAATCACATTGTACGATTTTTAATTAATTTATTTGCATTTTATTGCATGACGTAAGTATTTGATACATCAGAAAAGCAGAACCTAACATTTGGTACAGAAACCTTTGTTTGTAATTACAGAGATCATACATTTCCTGTAGTTTTTGACCAGGTTTGCACACACTGCAGCAGGGATTTTGGCCCACTCCTCCATACAGACCTTCTCCAGATCCATCAGGTTTCAGGGCTGTCTCTGGGCAGCTCTCTCCAAAGATTTTCTATTGGGTTCAGATCTGGAGACTGGCTAAGCCACTCCAAGACCTTGAGAGGCTTCTTACGGAGCCACTCCTTAGTTACCCTGGCTGTGTGTTTCCGGTCGTTGTCATGCTGGAAGACCCAGCCACGACCCATCTTCAATGCTCTTACTGAGGGAAGGAGGTTGTTGGCCAAGATCTTGCGATACATGGCCCCATCCATCCTCCCCTCAATACGGTGCAGTCGTCCTGTCCCCTTTGCAGAAAAGCATCCCCAAAGAATGATGTTTCCACCTCCATGCTTCACGGTTGGGATGGTGTTCTTGGGGTTGTACTCATCCCTTCTTCTTCCTCCAAACAAGGCGAGTGGAGTTTAGACCAAAAAGCTCTATTTTTGTCTCATAAGACCACATGACCTTCTCCCATTCCTCCTCTGGATCATCCAGATGGTCATTGGCAAACTTCAGATGGGCCTGGACATGCGCTGGCTTGAGCAGGGGGACCTTGTGTGTGCTGCTGGATTTTAATCCATGACGGCGTAGTGTGTTACTAATGTTTTTCTTTGAGACTGTGGTCCCAGCTCTCTTCAGGTCATTGACCAGGTCCTGCTGTGCAGTTCTGGCCTGATCCCTCACCTTCCTCATGATCATTGATGCCCCATGAGGTGAGATCTTGTATGGAGCCCCAGACCGAGGGAGATTGACCATCATCTTGAACTTCTTCCATTTTCTAATAATTGCGCCAACAGTTGTTGCCTTCTCACCAAGCTGCTTGCCTATTGTCCTGTAGCCCATCCCAGCCTTGTGCAGGTCTACAATTGTATCCCTGATGTCCTTACACAGCTCTCTGGTCTTGGCCATTGTGAAGAGGTTGGAGTCTGTTTGATTGAGTGTGTGGACAGGTGTCTTTTATACAGGTAACGAGTTCAAACATGTGCAGTTAATACAGGTAATGAGAGGAGAACAGGAGGGCTTCTTAAAGAAAAACTAACAGGTCTGTGAGAGACATAATTCTTACTGGTTGGTAGGTGATCAAATACTTATGTCATGCAATAAAATGCAAATTAATTATTAAAAAATCATACAATGTGATTTTCTGGATTTCATCTCTCACAGTTGATGTGTACCTATGATAAAAATGACAGACATCTACATGCTTTATAAGTAGGAAAACCTGCAAAATCGGCAGTGTATCAAATACTTGTTTTCCCCACTGTATATGCAATTTGCTTAACTCACCGTTTTCTGCACTCCCAGCCGCCTTTCGATTCCACAGCTGAACTTTACGTAGCGTTGTGTGGCCAAATATATTTTCTGGAGGTAACATTAATTCAGTAAATATATTCCATCTTCCCTTAAATTATTTGACTTTCTTCCACTTGCTAACAGTATGCAAAAAGTATATATTGCGTGAGTCTGGCTGACTGGGCAAGACCACACTACTACCACTTTGATTGAGGAACATAAACACACGTGTGAAGGAGCGCATGTTATAAAAATACTTAAAATGGTATACTTTTGAAAAATGTCATGGTAAATTGTCATATGTAAAAAATAATATATATATATTGGAAAGTCTATTTATTCCAACCAAAAAACTACATATACTTAAACAAATTGGGGTTAATTAAAAACTCACTCAAGTATTCAAATACTAAATACATTTTGGGTATTCGAATATTCGACTATCCGTGGCCATCCCTAGTTTCCACTGCTCCAGAATCCAGTGGCGGTGTGCGTTACACCACTCCAGCCAAACGCTTGTCATTGTGCATGTTGATGTGAGGCTTGCATACAGCTGCTCGGCCATGGAACCCCATTTTGTGAAGCTCCCGACGGGCAGTTCTTGTGCTGAGGTTGCTTCCAGAGGCAGTTTGGAACTCTGTGGTGAATGATGCAACAGATGATAGGCGATTTCTACACACAATGCGATTCAGCGCTCGGCGGCCCCGCTGTGAGTTTGCATGGCCTAACACTTCGTGGCTGGACTGTTGTTGCTCCGTAGATCAAGTAGAGCAGACATTTCAGAAACTGAATTGTGGCAAAAGTGGAACCCTATGACAGTGCTATGTTTCATGTCACTGAGCCCTTCAGTTCAACCCATTGTTCTGCCAATGTTTGTTTATGCAGATTTCATGGCTATGTGTTGTATTTTATGCAGCTGTAAGCAATGAGTGTGACTGAAACATCTGAACTCAATAATTAGTGGGGGTGCCCACATACTTTTGGCCATATAGTGTATATACACTCACTTAAAGGATTATTAGGAACACCATACTAATACTGTGTTTGACCCCCTTTCGCCTTCAGAACTGCCCTAATTCTACGTGGCATTGATTCAACAAGGTGCTGAAAGCATTCTTTAGAAATGTTGGCCCATATTGATAGGATAGCATCTTGAAGTTGATGGAGATTTGTGGGATGCACATCCAGGGCACGAAGCTCCCTTTCCACCACATCCCAAATATGCTCTATAGGGATGAGATCTGGTGACTGTGGGGGCCATTTCAGTACAGTGAACTCATTGTCATGTTCAAGAAACCAATTTGAAATTATTTGAGCTGTGTAACATGGTGCATTATCCTGCTGGAAGTAGCCATCAGAGGATGGGTACATGGTGGTCATAAAGGGATGGACATGGTCAGAAACAATGCTCAGGTAGGCCGTGGCATTTAAATGATGCCCAATTGGCACTAAGGGGCCTAAAGTGTGCCAAGAAAACATCCCCCACACCATTACACCACCACCACCAGCCTGCACAGTGGTAACAAGGCATGTGGTAACAAGGATGGATCCATGTTCTCATTCTGTTTACGCCAAATTCTGACTCTACCATCTGAATGTCTCAACAGAAATCGAGACTCATCAGACCATGCAACATTCTTCCAGTCTTCAACTGTCCAATTTTGGTGAGCTCGTGCAAATTGTAGCCTCTTTTTCCTATTTGTAGTGGAGATGAGTGGTACCCGGTGGGGTCTTCTGCTGTTGTAGCCCATCCGCCTCAAGGTTGTGCGTGTTGTGGCTTCACAAATGCTTTGCTGCATACCTCGGTTGTAACGAGTGGTTATTTCAGTCAAAGTTGCTCTTCTATCAACTTGAATCAGTTGGCCCATTCTCCTCTGACCTCTAGCATCAACAAGGCATTTTCGCCCCCACAGGACTGCCGCATACTGGATGTTTTTCCCTTTTCACACCATTCTTTGTAAACCCTAGAAATGGTTGTGCGTGAAAATCCCAGTAACTGAGCAGATTGTGAAATACTCAGACCGGCCCGTCTGGCACCAACAACCATGCCATGCTCAAAATTGCTTAAATCACCTTTCTTTCCCATTCTGACATTCAGTATGGAGTTCAGGAGATTGTCTTGACCAGGACCACACCCCTAAATGCATTGAAGCAACTGCCATGTGATTGGTTGATTGGATAATTGCATTAATGAGAAATTGAACAGGTGTTCCTAATAATCCTTTAGGTGAGTGTATACACTGAACATAATGACCATCTGTGTAATATGATGTTGGTCCTCCATGTGCCACCAAAACAGCACCGACCCACCCAAGCATGGACTCTACAAGACCCCTGAAGGTGTCCTGTGGTATCTGGCACAAAGACATTAGCAGCAGATCCTTCAAGTCCTGTAAGTTGCGAGGTGGATCCGCCATGGATTGGACTTGTTGGTCCAGCACATTCCACAGATGCTAATTGTATTGAGATCTGGGGAATCTGGAGGCCAGGGCAACACCTTGAACTCTTCATCATGTTCTTCAAACCATTCCAGAACAATGTGTGCAGTGTGGTAGGGTACATTATCCTGATGAAAGAGGCCACTGCCATCAGGGAATACCACTGCCATGAAAGGGTGTACCTGGTCTGCAACAATGTTTAGGTAGGTAGCATGTGTCAAATTGACATCCACATGAACGCCCGGACCTAGGGTTTCCCAGCAGAACATTGCCCAGTGAATCACATTCCCTCCACCGGCTTTTAGTCTTCCCACAGTGCATCCTGGTGCCATCCTTTCCCAGGTATAAAGCGCACACATACATGGCCATCCACATTAAAGAAAATGTGACTCATTGGACCAGGCGACCTTCTTCCACTGCTCCAAAGTTAAGTTCCGATGTTTGCTTGCCCAATGTATGCACTTTCTGGTGGAAAGGTGGCATCATGGGCATTCTAACCAGTTTACAGCTACACAGTTCCATACGCAGCAGGGTGCGATGCACTGTGTGTTGTGACACATTCCTCCCGTAACCATCATTAACATTTTGTGACTTGTGCCACTGTAGACCTTCTGTAGGTTGAGACTAGACGGGATAGCCTTTGTTGCCATCACACATCCATGAGCCTTGGGCACCCAACATCATGTCACCAGTATGTAGTTTGTCCTTCCTTGGACCCCTGTCGGTAGGTATTTATGACTTCTGACTGGGAGCATCTCACAAGGCTTGCCGTTTCGGAGATGACATAGTTTTCTGGGACAATTTGGCCCTTGTCAAAGTCGCTCAGGTCTTTACTCCTGCCCATTTCTCCTGCATCCAACACATTGACTATGGGAACATTGTTGGCTTACCATCTATTCAACCCAGACTTTTACACGTGCCCTTGTAAGGAGATGTTTCATTGTTAATTTCACCTGTGAATGGTCATAATGTTTTTGCTCATCAGTGTACATAATGTGTACTGCTATGTTTGCTCCAGTTCTATCCTAGCACAACATAACGTTAACTAATGTAGCATCTCTCTATAAAGAGGTTTTGGTAACACTTGAAGTGTAGTTTCATAACTCTGTTATAAGGTGTATCTCAGATCGGCCAATAAAAAAAAACTTTATTAAGATAGGCAAAGGAACACAGACACTAGAGAGAATAAGATTGGAAAAAAGCGTAATACATAGTTTGACTTCTTTCTAAACTTCTTACCGTTAACTGGAGATGCTATAGGGAATGTAAACATTGCAATATTATTTATAATAAATCAAATAATTCATGTAAATTACACAATGACACAGCTGTTTCCTCAACCAGTGACCTGTCTATGGACAATGCTATGGATAGCACAATATTTTGGTGGCCTGGTGCAGGTATTTCCTTACGCTGTATACATTTTGAAAATGATTGAAAAGATTTTCAAATGTAATGTACCTATAACATTATTAGTAAAAATTTAATACTATTTGATTGCAGCCATATTTACAATTGCATGGTCTGTGTACTATATTAAATCCATGCAATTTCCTTGCATGAGCTAACAAATTTATCAAAGGTTTGCTGCAATGGATACATCCTTTGCAACATAATTAACTACAATAATTAACATAATTAACTACAAACAGGTTACTGTTTGCTGCTAACGTGCAGCCTATAGCTTTAAAAATAATAAATCGAATAAATTTGATATTTCCACACTATAGGCTCTGTGCACAAGCGTATGGACGAACTTCCGCTTTAGCCAGATGTCGGCATATCATTTTTACATATCGGTTTACTTAAGGCGATCACCCGCGTCGCCCAAAATTTCAGTCTCCAAGACCTGCCTAAAATAAGCATTAGTGATGTCCATCGAATTGTTGATGCCTGGTCCCCTGCTCCAACAAGCAAGCTGAACAAGGGATTCAAACTCTACGAATCGAGTTATCTGCACAACTACAAGGTTAAGTAGTTTACTGTGGTGTGTCGGCTGGCTATCGGCTAAGCTAGTTAGCGATGTGTTCCTTTTTAGTGTAGTATTAGGCAGGACAATAGAACGCATAAAAATTCACCCTAGCCTCAAAAACGGCAAAAGAACGCTGGCTGAGCTGGAACGCTGGCTGAGCTGGAACGCTGGCTGAGCTGGAACGCTGGCTGAGCTGGAACGCTGGCTGAGCTGGAACGCTAGCGCTTCCCCATAACAAGTGAATTGAAACAAACCTTCGTTCAGCCTCTTCTAACCTGAATGAAGCTTAAAATTCCATAGCCTCAAAAAAGCACCAAAACAGGTCTCTTCTTTTATTTTACTACTGTAACCTCATTTCACAACGAAACTGAAAAATAACAACTGGCATAAGAAGTAAACATCTGGTCCTATATGGTGTTAATTGCGCTTCAACCTGCATTACGTGGGAGTATATAAAAAAATCGCCTTTTCTATTTCTAGTCTAGCGTTTGAAGTCATTGAATGGCACAAGCCATATTTTATTAAAAAGAGGACATTCTCCTGATTTAAAATGATGCCCCACTTGTATCTTGAAACTGAAAAGAGTCACGTACATTATATTTCTTTTTTTTCCCGTACAACAGCATCACTCATCTTGTTGTGAGTTTAGGTGTTTACTAATGCGGATGAGTATTAGTAAGTAAACCGTAAACTGCAATACCGACTTCTAGACAAAAGCAGAAGTTTGTCACTACGCTGGTGCACAGAGTCTAATATTTTTTTCTGTGTTAATTGGAAACCAAAGAAGTCAGTTACAGTACCTATCTACCCATAGCCCACCTACAGTACGAAAACAAACTAACACGTTTAAAATGCACGCTCCTTCCATTGCGCTGACAGACTTTGCGCGCACCATCATTACACCTTCGTCGAAACGTTTACATATGGACATCAAACTAACTAAGCCGCTTGGCCTGGAGAGCTAGCTAACAAAAATGTAAACAGTTTGATAACTTACCTACAGTAGTAATGTTAACTTGCAAATAGCAAAGTTAGCCAGCACTGTACATTTGTTACGTTGTTTTTAGCTGGCTTTATGTTAACGTATATGTATATCCTAAAAGGACAATACTGCTAGCTACAGATAAGCTGGATAATCATGTTGGGGAAAGACATAACAAGCTTATTTTCTAACCTGCCAGGAGCAGAACGGGCAAACTGAAAAAAGTAATTGATCTCTACGAGCCATTTATATTCAATACAAATTGACATAGTCTACAGGTCTATACAAACTCAGAGTTTGTGATTGGTCAATAAACCTGTCCTTCGATTGCGGATTGAAATGAAGTTGACTTAACTCTAAAATACCTGGAAAAGGTTTACTTTGTTTAGGACTGGTCAATGAAACAGCTTTGAAAATAACCCAACTGCATTTCTTCCCACAAATGCTAGTCAGAGTTTTCTGGTTCTATAAAGGGGTGCACGTTAACATTTTTGCCATAGCACTCAGTGTACCCTGCTTACACACTTCACTGACATAAAAAACTGATTATCTGAAATGAAAAACAGGCAACCCTTGGGTTCACCAGGACCAGGATTGGGAAACACTGCCCTGGTGCATTCTTACTAAAAAGAAAGTTTGTATAACCACAGGTTCCTCGATGCACTATTTACAGGTTCCCCTGTAAATGGTTCTAAATACAACACTATATAAAGGGTTCTACCAAGAGCCATTTTATAATCTAAAGGTGTATCAGTCTGCATTAACTTCTTTTAGATCAGGAGCATGGTCATTGCACTGTACCCACTTGAACCAAATGTTTTGAAATCACCCAGTTTTCCTTACCAAGTAGGTAAAGGTCCCTTTTCACATAAAAAAGGTAAGCCTGCATTATATAAAAAGTTTATAATTATATAAAATAGGAATTATTTTAATGATATTCCATCCATCCATCCATCCATCATCTTCCACTAATCCGGGGCCGGGTCGCGGGGGCAGCAGTCTAAGCAAGGATGCCCAGACTTCCCTCCCAGTGGGACGGGACCGGAAACACCTTCCCAGGAAGGCGTTCCGGAGGCATCCGAAACAGATGCCCAAGCCACCTCAGCTGACCCCTCTCGATGTGGAGGAGCAGCGGCTCTTCTCTGAGCTCCTCCCGGGTGACCGAGCTTCTCACTCTATCTCTAAGGGATCGCCCAGCCACCCTGCGGAGAAAGCTCATTTCGGCCGCCTGTATCCGGGATCTTGTCCTTTCGGTCATGACCCAAAGCTCATGACCATAGGTGAGAGTAGGAACGTAGATAGGTGAGAGTAGGAACCGGTAAATTGAGAGCTTTGCCTTGCGGCTCAGCTCTTTCTTCACCACGACAGACCGATACATCGACCGCATTACTGCAGAAGCTGCACCGATCCGTCTGTCAATCTCCCGTTCCATCCTTCCCTCACTCGTGAACAAGACCCCTAGATACTTAAACTCCTCCACTTGTGGCAGGGACTCTCCACCAACCTGAAGTGGGCAAGCCACCCTTTTCCGACTGATTTTAATGATATTATATACTATAATTATATTTTTATTTTTTTAAATTCATAAACTTTCATATCCGGAAATCTAGAACTGTGAAAGTTTTCACTGTTTTGCCGACTGATCCCGGTTATTGATGGGTACAGACCATATTTTGCAAATAAAGCTGTCTGAATTTTGGCTGCGTCAGGTTCATGTTAGCTATTTGTCACAGGAGAAGCATCATTACTATAATCATACAAACAAGACTGGAACTAGATAGGAAGGTGAAAAGCTACAGTTTATAAAAATGTCATGATAGCATTATGACCATCCTGTGTCTCCTTTCTTGAAAAAAGTTTATGATAATACAAAAGAAGCATTTTGACCATAATCATTGCAGCCAGATAGGCCTATCTTCGTCAGTAGTCACAAACACGATGTCATGTCCTGCTCCTGAAATCTACTGCTGGCGTCCTAGTCATGAGAAACATTGCACTGGGGAAGGTAAATAGCTGACATTACTTCATGCATAATTATATCGATATATAGCATTTGTAATGAAATGTAATATATAAATACTGTTTATAAGAAGACTGGTGTTTTTATAGACTTGCGTATGTGTCATAACCAATCATAAAAACACAATATGTCACAATATTTCTAAATATGTGTCATTAGAGTGTTGTGACCATGTTATAACAGGATATGACATTATATGTCAGCTGACATGACACCTTATGACATGGTCATGACAGAGTTATGACCATGTTATGACACTACACTTCAAGTAAAGTGTAATGTATATATCATTTTGTAAAAGAAATTCACATAAATGGTTATTTGTTTGTAGGATTCACTCGTTAACATGTCTTGTTGTATAGCTGCATTACTGCGGTCAATAGTTCCACACCTGGTTGCAGCATACAGACAGTGCCCTGGGTCCTTCAGAGGGTGGCACAAATAGTCTCAGAGCCACCTGGTTTGGACTGGTGGATTTGGGTTCCATTTCCTTGTTATGCTCTGTTGGCCAGTAATGTGCTCTCCTTCAACATGTGTGTGGTTGAAAGTACTTCCTAGTTGATTGATCTGTTAGATAAAAAGGAGAATGGCTTGGCAAGATTGGAAGACGTGTTTGTTTAGAAGGCCATCATTGCAAATTTGACATTGGTATTGGTATTGTAGAATATATTATTATTATTAAAGTGTTTCTTGTCAAATACTATGGTTATGGGTGAAGTGCCAGTGGAATACATTGGCTTTAACATGTATCTACAACAACACATGCTCAAGAATTTAACCAACGCATGCTCAAGGTTTCAAACCAACCCAACGCATGATCAAGGATTTAACAAGAAGAGATAGTCACTTACAGTAAAGTGGGTATTGATTTTTGACTATTCAATTTAAAAAAGTTATAATTTAATACATTTGATATTGAGAATAGATCTGGTGAAAATAAAGCAATTTTCAAGATTAAAACTTGGATTATTTTGTTATTAAATATTTTATATATTAGATTATATTCCCAATTGTGCAAACATTGAAAAGTATGTTCAGATAGTTTTAATCGAATAAAAAAATAATTAAGAGTATCAAATAAGAAATTGTACTTATTGGAGTGGCTTTTTTTTTGTTTGGTTGGCTGTTGCTATAAGTATGTTAACCCACACTTTTTAGCAGTACTTTTATTTTGGGGACGCACCCATCACAGATCTTTCTTGTGGAAACGTAGAGGCACACTTTCAGGATTTATGCTAATGCGAAATATTTGCTCTGCTCCTACTCATCTCTGTCTGTGATCAGTTTATTCTGTTGCTGACAGACAGACTTCCTCTAATGGGGACTAAAATAGGAGTATGTTTGCTATTTTGAACCTGTGGTTGGTGTGACTCGTCCCATCAGGGTTCTTCTTCACTTGTTGACAAAAGGCTCAGCAACCCTGTTGTAACAACATTTCAGTCATTTTCTGAGAAGATATGCCACAAAACACCAACTGTATTTCATGCATATTAGACAAAATCAAGAGAGCTTTAAAAGATTTGCATTAGAACATAATAATTTTATCCAAGAATAGCCACCAAATGAAAGAAGGAAAGATACAACGGTTAGTTGTCAGTTGACTGCATCATTGGCCATTAAACCAGATTGGATTGACTAAGCATAATTTGTGTTACCAAACAGGAGGAGATTGAAGGAATCTTTTAGATGTGGTGGGAACAAGACAGCGAAGAGAGGGAGTGGAACATCTGAAAATAACCATGATCTCCACACGGATTATCATTGCAATCCTCAAAGCATTCTACAGCCACCATTTTGTTTCACTGCTGAGCCACGTAAAGTAAGGGGCTCTGTAACAGAGCACTATATAAGTACAACTTTTTTCTCAATGAGAGCACTAATTTATTTAAAGTTGTAGATATCGGCTGTCTACTGGATTTTGCTTCTGCTGCTGTAACATATTTCCTAGTGCACGTTTATAGGATATTATTCCTGGGATTGAATTCAGAGAAAATAGGCCTCTTTGTTATTGAACCAGCTGCATGTCTCTTCTGATGATGATTCATCCCTTTTTTTCTCTCCCACTTTTTTTCAGCAGGGTGGGAGAGCTTAGGCCCAGACACAAAGTCTCATTGATGGGAGTGTTTGTTTGACTGTGGGTATCCTAGCCACAAACCCACTCACTCACACTTGTTCACTCTCTCGCCCGCTTTTACTCAACAGCAGATCAAACTTGATGTGTATTAGTTTCTGCTCACTATTCTCTCCTTTGTGTCCTTTTTTCAGTTCCAAAGATAAAAATGGAGCCACATGACGACTACGACCACCCTCAGGTGTGTACCCAGCGTGACCTTGGCCTGGCCCTGCATCCCAAGCCCTACTACACACAGCAGGTCATGAATCCAGACCTTCGGCCATGCGTAGGGGGCTCCTACTCGCCCTGTCCACAGAGACTTGGAGGAAAGCCTGCTTCACTGTCCAGTTCATCTCCCAGTAACAGTCCCCCACTGCATGACCTGTCTCCTACCACGCCCTTGTCCAAGTGTCTGTCAGCAGGCCCATCCCAATCTCCGATACCACATGTCTCCATCATCCAGGAGACTCCTGGACGCCACCAGATGCCACCTGTCCTCTACCCTTGTAGTAGTGCTTCATCCTCCCCAGGCTCTCAGCCCTCTGGCACCAGCTGCAGGGAGGCTCCATTCTCAACAATCCTCTGCCTGACACCACCCCAGTCCATTAGTGGAAATTCCAGCCCAGTGACCCAACAGTTCTCCAAAGTGCCAGAGCGAGGTGGTCGCTCAACGAGCCCTTCACTGCCCATCAGCATCAAACAGGAGCCGCAGGAACTAGACCAGATGTACCTGGATGATGGTGCGTTAAACAATAATAAACCTCTTCATATTTTTCAATTGCATTCTTTATAAATGAAACATAACAATGAAATATACAGTAAATCAAATGGTAAACAAGAAACAAAAATAAGGCAAAACTAGGGGCTTGAAGAGCAGCTATTTGTTTACTTAAATCATATCTGCAAGCTGTATTAGTTCTGTCTTGGTTTACTGCTATAGGTGGTTTCAGAGAACAAGCGGTGGATGGGGCACAGTTCTTAACACTGTGTATTGTCCCCTTTAGCATCAATGACAGGGTGCAGTCTTTTGTAATAGTTGTCTTTGAGGCCCCGAATTCTTGCAGGTGGTATAGCTGCCCATTCGTCTTGGGAAAATGCCTCCAGGTCATGCAAAGTCTTTGGTCGTCTTGCTTGAACTGCACGTTTGAGATCTCCCTAGAGTGGCTCGATGATATTAAGGTCAGGAGGCTGTGATGGCCACTCCAGAACCTTCACCTTTTTCTGGAGGGTCAACTTGGCCTTGTGGCTTAGGGTCATTGTCATGCTGGAAAGTCCAGGAGTGTCCCATGCGCAGCTTTCGTGCAGAAGAATGCAAATTGTCTCCCAGAATTTTCTTATAACATGCTGCATTCATTTTGCCATAAATGTTCACAAGATTCCCCCTGCCTTTAGAGCTCACACATCCCAAAACATCAGTGAGCCATGCTTCACAGTGGGGATGGTATTCTGTTTACTATAGGCCTTGTTGGCCCCTCTCCAAACATAGCGCTTATTGTTGTGACCATAAAGCTCTATTTTGGACTTTTATGGAGCTCTATTTTGGACACTCCTATTAGTGTGCCAGAAGTTGTGAGGCTTATCAAGGGGTTGTCGGGCATATTGTAACCATGCTTTTTTTTGGTTTTGGTGCAGTAAAGGCTTCTTTGTAGCAACTTGACAATGCAGCTCATTTTTGTTCAAGTATCTACGTATTATGCTCCTTGAAACAACCACACCATCTTTTTCAAGAGCAGCCTGTATATCTCCTGATGTTACCTGTGGGTTTTTCTTTGTATCACAAACAATTCTTCTGGCAGTTTTGGCAGAAATCTTTCTTGGTCTACCTCAGGGTTGTCCAAACTATTCCACGGAGGGTCCTGTGTCTGCAGGTTTTTGCTCTCTTCTTGTACTTGATTGACTAATTGGCTTACTAATTGGTTAGTTTCTACCCTCACCTGGTTGTTTAGGTGTGAACTGGGAACCAATTTATAGGAAAAACCAAAAACCTGCAGACACACGGCCCTCCGTGTAATGGTTTGGACACCTAGGTCTACCTGACCTTGGCTTGATATCAAGAGATCTCCAGATTTTCCACTTCTTAATAAGTGATTGAACAGTACTGACTGGCATTTGCACGGCTTTGGATATCTTTTTATATCCTTTTCCATCTTTATTAAGTTCCATTACCTTGTTACACAGGTCTTTTGACAGTTAATTTCTGTTCCCCATGGCTCAGTATCTAGCCTGCTCAGCGCATCCATGTGAGAGCTAACAAACTCATTGACTATTTATACACAGACACTAATTGCAATTTAAAAAGCCACAGGTGTGGGAAATTCACCTTTAATTGCCATTTTCACCTGTGTGTGTGTTACCTTGTGTATCTCAATCAATCAGTCTGTAACAAGGCCAAACATTCAAGGGTATGTAAACTTTTGATCAGAGCCATTTGGGTGATTTCTGTTATCATTATGATTTACCAAGGAGCCAAACAACTATGTGATAAAAAATGGTTTCGTATGATCACTATCCTTAAATAAAATTTTTGTTTTGCATGATCTTGGCAAAATTTCACAATTTCTGCCAGGGTATGCAAATTTATGAGCACAACTTTAGCTCTCCAAATACATCCTGCATTTTCCAACTGTCTACATACAGTACATGGACTCAGTACTTTACTATCAAACCAGAACTCTGCTAGTTTCACTCCCCTACACAATGGTCAAATGAACCAAAACATCAGCTCAGTACATTTCTATAACACTAGTTCCGCAACAACGTCTGCAGGCATGAACAGGCCTTGTCTGCAGGTGTTCGCAGATGTAGATGCTTGCCAACATACTTGGACGTAAAACTAACGCAAAGGGCAGTGATGTATGTATTAGGCCAGAATCAAAAAAGAAGAAGAAACTGAAACAGCTAAAAGCTGTAAACAAAGAGACATATCGCTGCACACTATGAAATGTAACAATGTGTAGTCAGTTAGTCACAGAGTCAGTCACTTAATCAGAGACATTCACTCTTCTTGGCTATGCTTACGCAGTCAGTTAATAATGCGTTCTATAGGCCAGCTGCTTAGAAATTGTTTTTAGTTGTTACTATAAACTACTTGAAAAAGGCCAGGATTACATTTTACATTTAAATTATTTGGAAAGACTTACATTAGTGAGTGCATTATAACAAAAATTCTAATGCTGGCCCCATGTGCTCAAACTCAGAACCCTTGGCGTTGCAAGGACCATGCTCTACCGATTGAGCTACATGTGATCATTAACAATTAACACCCTCTGGTCCTGATTCTCCCAGTGCTCAGCCAACTAGAACAGGGATTAATAATTACGTCATAGAACTCTGGTAGGTCTGTGGTTGAAATATTGTACTTTGAAGACCCTGAATGAGGCCATCCCTTTTCAAAGCCCACTGATAAAATAAACATCTTTCCTTGTCTCCTCCTTTCAGTCCTCCTAGACTGCAGACTGCAAGCTGGGGATTTTTAGAAGCACACTTTTATGATCTCACTGTTCTGGTACTCCAGTGTTCACCACCACTAAAGGTTCTCTGCTGCTGATTTGAAATAAATGGGATAAATTATCTTCCCCAGGGTTAGCTAGAGAACAGCACTGCCTCGCTTTATATCAATCACGGGGACGATACCGTTCTTCAGAGCTGGAGATGGGAGAGTTGCTAACCAGCAGCTATGAAAGTAGAACTCTTTGATGGGATGGGAATTGTACCAAACCAAACCCGGCCTCTTCCCCCGACTGAGCTGAACTGAGCCCAACTGTCTGGCTGGCTTGGGCAGGGGCTTCCTGATGGATTGTATTGTATTCTGGAGCTACTTCTTAACATTTCCAATATCCTAGTCTGGGTAAATACCACACTGCCTGATCTGTCTCTCTGTGTCTGTCTGCCTTGGGGATTTCAACACCAGAGTTCATACTGTAATATGAGATCCTCCACTCCAACAATCAGGTCCACATTTATCAGGGATTGTATTTCGTGTGAACATTGGTGGGTTTGGACTAGGAGTTGTATAGTCCAAGTGATGTGGACAGGATGTGCTTCTGAGGAGAAGGGCTCCAATTACATTCAAAAAACAAATTTTTCTGTTTTGTGCATACTAAGCAGTCCAGTCTAGAGTGGTTTCTCAATTAATTTAATGTTTTTGGCACTGTTGCATTTGAATTTTAAAGCTCACTTATAGACAAATTTAGTCTTTTATTTTTGGTATGTACACAAGTTTGCAATGGACTAACTTATTGTCATTTAATTTCAGTAATGGTAAATTTGCATTCTCATCAGATTTTAGTCATTTAATTGGTATAAAAGGGTGCGATACAGTAGTTCAGAGTTTGTGTGAATACCCTACTGGAAAGCCCATACATTCAGAATCAGAATGTGTTTTATTGCCAAATAAGTTTCACAGCAAACAAGGAAGGTGTTCTGGCCAGTTGGTGCAACAGTTTCTACAAAATAAATATATATACTCAGCAAAAAAAGAAACGTCCCTTTTTCAGGACTGTGTATTTCAACAATCCAAATAACTTTACAGATCTTCATTGTAAAGGGTTTAAACAATGTTTTCCATGCATGTTCAATTAACCATACTCAATTAATTAACATGCACCTGTGGAATGGTCGTTAAGACATTAACAGCTTACAGAGAGTAGGCATTTAAGTTCACAGTTCCAAAAATGCAGGACACTAAAGAGACTTGTCTACCGACTGTGAAAAACACCCAAAGAAAGATGCCCAGGGTCCCTGCTCATCTGCGTAAACGTGCATTAGGCATGCTGCAGGGAGGCATGAGGACTGCTGATGTGGCCGCACTGTGAAACGCCTAAGACAGCGCTAGAGGGAGACAGGAAGGACAGCTGATCATCCTCGCAGTGGAAGACCACGTGTAACAACACCTGCACAGATTCGGTATATCCGAATATCACACCTGAGTGACAGGTACAGGATGGCCACAACAACTGCCCGAGTCACACCAGGAACACACAATCCTTCCATCGGTGCTCAGATTGTCCGCAATAGGCTGAGAGAGGCTGGACTGAGGGCTTGTAGGCCTGTTGTATGGCAGGTCCTTACCAGACATCACAAGCAACAACGCTGCATACTTTTGATTTTGAGCCTCCCTTCATTCAGGGACACATTTCTGTTAGTCACATGTCTGTGAAACATTTTTAGTTTATGTCTTATGGTGTTGACTCTTTTAGTGTTAATACAAATATTTACACACATTAAGTTTACTGAAAGTAAAAACAGTTGAAAGTCAGAGGGCGTTTCTTTTTTTGCTGAGTATATATAATATACATATAATATATAAAAACAAATAAGAACAGTGGACTGAGCATAAAAACAGTATCACTGATTTTCAGCGTGAAAAGGATACATTAAATACAATTCTAAATCACTTTCCTCATGGAAACTTTGTCTAGATTAGTCTGGCCCTGAGCCTGGGCTATACGTCTATCCCTCCAGAGGCTTTGTGCAATGGAGGGAGGCTACATGGCTACAAACGCTGCAGTGGTCTGGATCCTGCATGAAACCATGACCTCCTCCCACTGTGGTCCTGAGGAATTGGAAGAGTAGAGGACCAGGTCACTGTACTGTTCCTGTGAATTCAAGGCCGAAAGGCAGTAATAGTAGAGATGGATACCAAAGAAGGAGGTGGAGCGGGCAGGGTTCAACATTAACGATGGCCTGACAACAGGCCAGTTGTCCCCTGTCCTCAGCAGTCCAATCCCTGTACCTTTTGCAGAATATCAGTCTGTCCTTGATGTTTTTCCTGGAGAGAAGTAACTTATTTTCTGCCCCTCATGACAGCAGGCCATCCTCCTGCCTGCTGCCACACTGTGCGTGCAGATTCACTCAATCCTGCCTGCTGCCATTCCTGAGCAAGCTCTACGATTAGCAGCTGAATCAACTTTAGGAGACGGTCCTGGCGCTTGCTGGACTTTCTTGGGTGACCTGAAGCCTTCTTCACAACAATTGAACCTCTCTCCTTAAAGTTCTTGATGAACTGATGAATGGTTGATTTAGGTGCAATCTTACTAGCAGCAATATCCTTGCCTCTGAAGCCCTTTTTGTGCAAAGCAATGATGACGGCATGTTTCTTTGCAGGTAATCATGGTTAACAGAGGAAGAACAATGATTTCAAGCATCACCATCCTTTTAAAGCTTCCAGTCTGTTATTCTAAATCAATCAGCATGACAGAGTGATCTCCAGCCTTGTCCTCGTCAACATTCTCACCTGTGTTAATGAGGGTATCACTGACATGATGTCAGATGGTCCCTTTGTGGCAGGGCTGAAATGCAGTGGAAAAGTATTTTGGGGATTAAGTTAATTTTCATGGCAAAGAGGGACTTTGCAATTAATTGCAATTCATCTGATCACTCTTCATAACATTCTGGAGTATATGCAAATTACCGTCATAAGAACTGCAGCAGCAGACTTTGTGAAAATATATTTGTGTTAATCTCAAAACTTTTGACCACAACTGTATATACTAATACATATTACAAAGGTTCAAACTGTAATTTCTACCTAGGCCATAGTACATTTTTGACAAAAGTGGTATATCTTCAAGAGATATACCACTTTTCAAATGTAGTTTATTCCGCCCACAAGATTTTAAGGCTGTTAAACAATTAATCAAGTTTATAGTTTGCATACGGCCAAACTAGTTTTAAATTGTTCACAGATATAACGCTCTATTTCACTCACTCTTCCTCCATTTTCATCTCTCAAGATGCAATGTTGTGTGCATGGAAACATTTTGTACAGTGAGTCAATTCCTTACTCTCTCGCTCTTCTTTTCCTATATTTAAATGTTTAACAGCCATTCAGGCAATTTGCATCAATACCTGGTTGGAACTGTATTATCATTGGCATAGTGCATGAGGACCTGCTGAACTACCCAGCCTCACTAGAGGCTGAATAACAGTAACACAGCAGGAGACCCAGCCCACTGGCCAAAAACATCTTGCGGCTTGTGGCACACCCCAGATATATAACGATAGTGTGGGTAACGTGTGAGTGTGCAGGCACTGGGAAGGGCAGTATTTCTGTATTTGAGAGTATTTTGTCATTTGTATATAACTGGCCTGATCTACAATCAAAATGATTTTATAACAAGATACTTTAGAGGGCTGTATTTTCTAAAATACTTTTCTAGGTGTGGTCTTTTTTGGGGGTAAAGCTCATAAGAATGATAATACCCAGAATTTATTGCACATGCTGATTTTTTAAATGTAACATAAGTCACATAAGAACATTTGAGTTTAGCAGATGCTCTTTCCCAGAGCTAATTATTGTAATGAGTGCATATTTATCTATACTTTTTTATGTATCTATACAAACCTGCAAGCCACGCAAGTGTTCTGATCGCCACCATATACCAACTAAGCTACCCATTTTAGGAGCTGATTTACAGTCAGTACAGTCAATTAAAGTAAATAAACAACAACAGATAAAAGTTACATTTTATAAAAGTACTTGCATCTTATTACATATGATTCATTTAACTAGATACAAAATTATGCAAAAGTACATTGTATTTAAGTATGTAATTTTACTGTGTGTTTGTGTGTGTGTGTGTGTGTGTGTGTGTGCAGCCGGTCTCCGTTTCTTCTCAGGGCTACTTTTTAATTATTATTTATAGCCTCAAAAGCTTAGCTTGTTGGTGGTCTGTTTGTCTTATAGTACAACCATATTGTGTTGACAAAAACAATAATCTGCTGGTTTGTTGATGTTCCGGACCACTTAATGAGGCTAGCAGCACTATCCTGCTAATTGTTTAGAAGTTCCTCCTCATTTTGCCCTCGATTCCTGGAGGCTGAAATCAGGTTGCCACTCTCGGCTCTATCAGTCACCTACAGCTGTTCCTGGAAGCCTCCACAGGACAGGAAACGGGTTCAAGGATTTTCAATTCCAGTTTCTGCTTCCTGCCATGACTAACTGTAACTGTAACATTAGACATTAAGAAAATCTAATTAAGCCGTTAAGTACATAATATCCATAATCATTCATATAGAATTGTCACACTTGGTGCATACTGTTCCTTAGAAATGTAAAAAAATACTTTGAAAAGTGACCATAATCAATGAAAGAAATCCCTTGAAAAATATTATACATACATACATACACATATATACAGCTCCGGAAAAACTTTTTGAGTGTTAAAATTAAGAGACCACTGCAAATTGAATGCCTCTTTTCCTCACTCAAAACGTTTTTGAAAAGGAAAGAAAAATGTGCAGTGGTCTCGTAATTTGTTCTGGAGCTGTATATGTATATACAGTGGGGTGAACAAGAATTTGATACACTGCCAATTTTGCAGGTTTTCCTACTTACAAAGCTTGTAGAGGTCAGTCATTTTTCATCATAGGTACACTTCAACTGTGAAAGACGGAATCTAAAGAAAATATCCAGAAAATCACATTGTACAATTTTTAAATGATTAATTTGCATTTTATTGCATGACATAACTATTTGATCACCTACCAACCAGTAAGAATTCCGTCTCTCACAGACCTTTTAGTTTTTCTTTAAGAAGCCCTTATGCTCTCCACTCATTACCTGTATTAACTGGACCTGTTTGAACTCGTTACCTGTATAAAAGACACCCTTCCACACACTCAATCAAACAGACTCCATCCTCTCCACAATGGCCAAGACCAGAGAGCTGTGTAAGGACATCAGGGATAAAATTGTAGACCTGCACAAGGCTGGCATGGGCTACAGGACAATAGGCAAGCAGCTTGGTGAGAAGGCAACAACTGTTGGCGCAATTATTAGAAAATGGAAGAAGTTCAAGATGACGGTCAAGCTCCCCAGTCTGGGGCTCCATTCAAGATCTCACCTCGTGGGGCATCAATGATCATGAGGAAGGTGAGGGCTCAGCCCAGAACTACATGGCAGGACCTGGTCAATGCCCTGAAGAGAGCTGGGACCACAGTCTCAAAGAAAACCATTAGTAACACAGTACGCCGTTTTGGATTAAAATCCTGCAGCGCACGCAAGGTCCCCCTCCTCAAGCCAGCGCATGTCCAGGCCCCATGAAGTTTGCCAATGACCATCTGGATGATCCAGAGGAGGAATGGGAGAAGGTAATGTGGTCTGATGAGACAAAAATAGAGCTTTCTGGTCTAAACTCCACTCGCCGTGTTTGGAGGTAGAAGAAGGATGAGTACAACCCCAAGAACACCATCCCAACCGTGAAGCATGGAGGTGGAAACATCATTCTTTGGGGATGCTTTTCTGCAAAGGGGACTGGACGACTGCACCGTATTGAGGGGAGGATGGATGGGGCCATGTATCGCGAGATCTTGGCCAACAACCTCCTTCCCTCAGTAAGAGCATTGAAGATGGGTCGTGGCTGGGTCTTCCAGCATGTCAACGACCGGAAACACACAGCCAGGGCAACTAAGGAGTGGCTTCGTAAGAAGCATCTCAAGGTCCTGGAGTGGCCTAGCCAGTCTCCAGACCTGAACCCAATAGAAAATCTTTGGAGGGAGCTGAAAGTCTGTATTGCCCAGCAACAGCGCCAAACCTGAAGGAACTGGAGAAGGTCTGCATGGAGGAGTGGGCCAAAATCCCTGCTGCAGTGTGTGCAAACCTGGTCAAGAACTACAGGAAACGTATGATCTCTGTAATTGCAAACAAAGGTTTCTGTACCAAATATTAAGTTCTGCTTTTCTGATGTATCAAATACTTATGTCATGCAATAAAATGCTAATTAATTAATAAAAAATCATACAATGTGATTTTCTGACTTTTTGTTTAGATTCCGTCATTCCGTCACACAGGGCGCAGATATGATTTTTTAACTGGGGGGGACCAAGCTGTCAGCTGTAATTTGGGCTTTAACTAGTGCTCAAGTAGTTACTTTGCGTAATTTGGGCTAATGATTTGAACTCAAAAGCTGTCTTTATCTACTGTGGCTGCCCTCCTGCAGATCCTCACTTGACTGACTTGGGCCTGCCTTACTGTCATCAGAAATTGCCTGCAGGCCAGGAGGACAACATTTTAAATCTTATAATTTCAGTTAACCCTCTATACCTTTATAGAATTTCAAAACAATGTGAAATACAACATATTCCTGAGAATTAATGTCTAAGAATAACTCAAAATTTTAAATGTAAGTGTTAATTACAAGTTTGTTGCAATTTATAGATTAGAAATATATTTCAAATGATGTATGACTTATTAAGAAATGTTTTTCATCATATTTAATTTCATTTAAGAATCTATATCCTCTGTTTCTCCGTACAATAAAAAAAAAACATGATTTCCTGCTATAAGTTTATGTAGGCCTTTATTTGTTGTTTGCATACACTTTGCACCACACAAATTTACTTGTTATAATTATTTTTATAGTGGCTTACACGACAGTGAACATACTTCAGTCAATTTATACAGTACAATGGGTTAAATGATAAGATTAAACATTATTTCCTGACGATGATAAATTGTATGATTTATCCAACCATTCTTTTTGTGTTCATTCATTATTTGCTTCTTTCCACTCACCTAAATGCATATTTATGGTCTCCACATTTTGCTGTGTTTGCTAAGTGCAAAAGCCTCCTTGCCATTATTGTCAGACTAGCTATTCCCCTTAACAAATCTAATCTGCCACATCTGGGAAAGTCAACAGGCATAGGATATTTACATTGTTTGGTTTTTGAAAAAACAAGGTGATTGTTTTTTGTCTCTTCATTGTCTTTATGTGGCATTTATACAGTCGATTCAGATCAGAAAATCACAGACTCAGCTCAGTCATAGATGGTATATGATCACTATGGTAACCGGTTACCGCTCCTACAGGCACGATTGAGGCACCTACCAGCTCGTCATAGGACCCCGGCGACGCGTCACTCAGGAGTCGTAGCACACATACAGAGAGAGTGAGTGTAAACACTGGTTAGTCCTCTGTTTTACCGATTTCTTTTGCCTTTCGTAGCGATAGTGAGGGCGGGGGACGGATCAGGTCTCTATGAATCTGAAAAAGTCCCTAGTGCCATCTGCGCGCCTGCCGTCACAGTTGAAGAGTACCTATGATAAAAATTCTACATGTTTTGTAAGTGGGAAAACCTGCAAAATCGGCTGTGTAACAAATACTTGTTCTCCCCACTGTACATTGTATATGTGTGTGTGTTAACCTCTGATATATATATCAGAGGTTCCCAAACTAGGGGTCGCATTGCCATATGGGGTCACCTGATATGGAAATGGGGTCGGGGGAAAAAGTTTTACAATTGACTCTCATAGCCTCAATGATATACATTTTCTTCACATGGTTGGGGTCACGAGAATTTTTAGATATCAAAATGGGGTCGGTGGCCCCATGATATATATATGTATATACAGCTCTGGATAAAATTAAGAGACCACTGCAAAATTATTGTTTCTCTGGTTTTACTATTCATAGGTATGTGTTTGAGTAAAATGAACAGTTTTGTTTTATTCTATAAACTACTCCCAAATTCCAAATAAAAATATTGTCATTTAGAGTATTTATTTGTAGAAAATTACAACTGGTCAAAATAACCAAAAAAATATGCATTGTTTTCAGACCTCAAATAATGCACAGAAAACAAATTCATATTCATTTTTCAGCCACAAAATAATAATGAGAAGAGTTATGAAGAGGTCAGATAGCAATATTTGTTGGAATTAACCAGCTTTTTTATTACAGCTTTCATGCATCCTGGCATGCTCTCCACCAGTCTGTCACATTGCTGTTGGTTGACTTTATGCCACTCCTGGCACAAAAATTCAAGTAGCTCGGCTTTGTTTGATGGCTTGTGACCATCCATCTTCCTCTTGATCAAATTCTAGAGGTTTTCAATGGGGTTCAGGTCTGAAGATTGGGCTGGCCATAACAGGGTCTTGATCTGGTGGTCCTCCATCCACACCTTGATTGACCTGGCTGTGTGGCATTTTTTCCTACTGGAAAAAACTGTTCTCAGAGTTGGGGAACATTGTCAGAGCAGAAGGAAGCAGGTGTTCTTCCAGGATAACCTCGGACTCGGCTTGATTCATGCGCCCTTCATAAAAACAAATCTGCCCGATTCCAGCATTGCTGAAGCGTCCCCAGATCATCATTGATCCTCCACCAAATGTCATTGTGGGTGCGAGACACTGTGGCTTGTAGGCCTCTCCAGGTTTCCGTCTAACCATTAGACGACCAGGTGTGACTTGTCAGAGAAGATGACCTTACTCCATTCCTCAACGGTCCAATCCTAATGGTCTTTTGCAAACTTCAGCCTGGCTCTTTGCTTCTCATAAATGAAGGGCTTTTTTCTAGCTTTTCACAACTTCAGCCCTGCCCCTAGGAGCTTGTTTCGATCCGTCCTCGCCGTGCACTTCACCCCAGCTGCTGTTTACTATTCTTTTTGTAGGTCACTTGATGTCATCCTACTGTTGTTGAGTGATATTAAAATTAGTTGACGGCCAGTCTGTAGATTTGTTGTCCCCAATGTCTGTTGCTTGACCTTGTTCTTATGAACCGCTGTCTTTGACATTTTTAGGATGGAAGCCACCGGACTCTCACTGCATCCCTCTGCCAGTAAAGCCAGAATTTAACCCTTCTTTTCCTCACTCAAAACTTTTCTTTTCAACTCTTTTGTCATGCTGAATAGTATTTTTTTTATTCAAATTACCTTTGAGGTACTACTTGCAATGTTTTTGCCATCCAGCTGGTCCTATTGCAAGAGGATAATGATGACAACATGTCAACAGCAGTGGTTTTTATACTTTTCCTCGTTAAATTAGATTTGGTTCAGGTATTCACCTAATCGGTACCTCATTAAGTAAAATGAGGTGTGCCTGTGTTGGAATTTAACAGACACTTGAATGGAATGGCTGCCATACATGTAGAGATGCTGATTAAGGGAAAAATTAGGAGTGGTCTCTGAATGGAGGTGGAGCTATATATATGTTATATAAAAATGTTATACAACAATGTATAAATTGTTGTTTCGGATTGTAAATGATGTGACTGGTTTTTGTATCACT
Organism: Esox lucius; assembly: GCF_011004845.1. Lineage (NCBI taxonomy): Eukaryota > Metazoa > Chordata > Actinopteri > Esociformes > Esocidae > Esox > Esox lucius. The sequence goes on from NC_047578.1 coordinate 29,331,546, forward strand.
AGCCATGCTGAGTCATTGTTTTTTCCATATTCCTTCAGAAGCAGTCCATGCCATTGACACAAGAAATTTGCATCTGGTGTGTTTGTTTTGAACAACTAAAAATCTCTATTGACATATTTTGTGTTAAACATTGTAAAAATCACAAGATCCACATGCTTCAGCTGTTGCCTTGTTATGGTTATGGAAGTTTATTTTTAGTGATTTGTTGAGGGCAGGGTGACTGAATCACTGCAAAACATACACAGATACACAATTAGAATTGTTCAATTAGATCCCTAACATGGAATGTGGCAACACAATAAAATGTTGTCCATGGCAACAGCAGCAAGCAGAATGATTGAGAAATGTATCTTGCTACAGCAGTGTTGGATCTACAGAACCAGAGTTAAATGTAACACACTGAGTAAATAATCCAGCGGATTTGGTGTTGGGCATGTATCTGTAGATTTTTGTTTGATTACAAGGAATTTAGTTGTTTCCTAGAGGGCTGCTAGGTTCACGTCCTCAAGATATTATCTTACTATTTCCTCCTTTATATACAGCTCCAGAGAAAATTAAGAGACCACTGCACCCTTTTCTTTCCTTTCCAAAAAAGTCGAAAAGGAGGGTTTTGAGCGAGGAACAGAAGGGTTAAAATTAAGAGACCACTCAAAACTTTCCTTTTCAACTTTTTTAGAAAGGAAAGAAAAAGGTACAGTGGTGTCTTAATATTTTCCGGAGCTCTATAAACAAAGCAGAAGATAATGTTTGTGAGGTTCTGTTAGGTTCCTTTTCGTTTTTTTGCTTCTGTTTTCGAACATAGACAGTTTTGTTTTGTTTTTGTCTTTTGTGTTTGAAAATAGCTTGTCCTGTATTATGGTTTGCACCTGTGTCTTTTTTAGCACCCTATTTATTCAGTTGGTTTTGTTAGGGTCGTCATGAGGTATTGTTTGTGTGCTACAACTCTACTAAGCCTTTTCTCTGTGAATCCCTTTTGTTGACCATCTGTTTACCGAGTTTTAGAGCCAGTCCCTTGCCCTACCATCGATCTCTAGTCTTGTCTTTGCCTGTACCATTGCCTGATCTGCCATTCTGTAACCGACCCTGCCTGTTTTCCTGACCATGATTTCTGCCTGCTCCTTTAAATTAAACCTGCGCGCTCCGTGCTTGGAACCAGACCACCTGCCTGTGTCGTGTTCTTACAGAATTCCTCACCCAAACCTCAGAAGAATCCAGCGGAGCTGCAAGCATGCCTCACAGAACAGGAGGAAAGGATTGAGGAGCTTTGCCACGCCAGTCACTCCCTGTTCCTTCTCCTTCAGGTACTCTAGCGCCTTCCCCTAATCCACCCTTCATTTCCATGCCCAACAAGTATGATGGTGCTCCAGGGAAGTGTAATGGGTTCCTGATGCAATGTTCCCTGTAAATTGACCACCACCCCAGCCAATTCTGAAGTAAAAGAGTCAAAGTGGATTTTATGCTGTCCCTACACACGGGCAAGGCCTTTGATTGGGCCACAACCCTATGGACAGTGGGTTCCCCGGAATTAACCTCTGAATCAAAGTTCCGTGCACATTTCAAGGAGGTGTTTGACAACCCGCATCCGGCTGGAGTACTGGGTACCAGGTGTGCGAGCTGAGGCAAATTACACCCCAGCTGTGCGAGCTGAGGCAAATTACGCACTTGAATTTTGCACCCTCACAGCTGGTAGCGGATTGAGTGAGGCCGCCCTGCTTACCATCTTGTCTCTCCAGAGACCTCCAAGCAGAGCTGGCTTGCCTACAGGAATACATCAATGTGTCCACCTCCCTTGACCACCTGTTGGCCGACCACAGACGACCACCTGTTGGCCAGACCCAGGGGGCAGCTTACACCCAGTCCACCAGTTTCCCCAGTGACTGAACTGGAACCTATGCAACTGGGCCGTTATCCCCTCTCCAGGAGCGGCTTTGCCTATATTGTGTAGACAATCGCCATCTGCTGATCTGCTGCCCCATTCGACCTCCCCGGTGAGACAACTCTCGCCAACCACCCGGTGCCCAGGTAGGTGGAGTCCTAGCGTTTACTATTACTCAGAGGCAATTTTATGTGCCAGCCCAGCTTTCTGTCAACAACGTCTCAGTAAATATAAAGGGCCATTGTGTGTCCTTCTTTAAGAATTAACTCCTTAGACTGCCAGCCCCTGGGTACCGGATACGTGACGCACCTGACGGGCAAGATCTTCTTCCAAATCGGCTAAGTTAACACTAAAACTATACAGCTTTTGGTACTGTCCTCGACTTGTGATCCTTTGGTCCTTGGCCACCCTTGGCTTCACCTCCATGACCCCATGATCTCCTGGAGAAAAGGAGATCTCCTCTCTTGGAGCCCCACCTGTTCAACCCATTGCATAACTCTGCCCTGCAAAACCACCTCTGCGAAGAGAGCCTCGTCTGTACACCTATCCCAGTTCCATCTGTGTACGATGAGTTTTACTTATTGTTCAGTAAGGAGAAGGCGGCCTCTACAACCACATCGCTCCTGGGATTGTGCCATCAATCTGCGCTATTAATCATCCCTTCCCAAAGGAAGAACATAACCCCCCCCCCCCCCCCGTCGCTGCCGGGAACCATGGCCATGACCTATATCGATGAGGCTCTTCAACAGGGGTCCATCCGCACATCCACCTCCCCATCGCCATCCAGTTTCTTTTTTGTGGGCAAGAAGGATGGATGCCTACGCCCCTGCATAGACTATCGAGCCCTCAATGATATCACTGTTAAACATTGGTACCCATTGCCTCTCATCCCTTCTGGGTTAGAACAAGTACGCCGGGCCACCATCTACACTAAACTTGACCTGCACAGTGCATATAACTTGGTCTGCATTTGGGAAGGCGACGAATGGAAGATGGTCTTCATCTTGAATGAGATATTCCGGGACATGATCGACATTGATTAAATATTCCTCTATTCTCATTCTCTGAGCATATCACCCATGTCAAATGGGTTCTGTGCCGCCTACAGGAACACCAGCTGTTTGTTAAGGCAAGCACCTTCCATGTCACCACATTTAACTTATTGTGTTCCATGCTGACACCCGGAGGGTGTGCGTCACTGGCCACAACCCAAAACTGTCAAGGAACTCCAAAGATTTGTCGGGTTCGCCAACAATTACCAGCGGTTTGTCTGCGGTTTCAGTTCCACGGCTGCTCCCCTCACTGCCCTCACAAGCCAGATGTCTAGAATGCCCTCGCCGCTTTTGACACCCTAAAGCACTTTTTCACATTTGCACCTGTCCTCCATCAATCAAACCCCTCTCAACCATTTGCCGTGGAAGTCAACGCCTCTGAAGTAGGTGTGGGGGCAGTGCTATCCCAACGGTCTGGAACACCACCTAAGCTACACCCCTGTGCATTATTTTCAAAGAAACTGTCCGCAGCTGAAAAGATCTACGATGTGGAGAATAGAGAGCCATTTGCTATGAAACTGGCATTGGAGGAGTGGCAATAGTGGCTGGAGGGGTTCCTTTGGGGATCTCTAGTCTTTTCATTGCCTGTACCGTTGCCTGATCTGCCATTCTGTAACCGACCCTGTCTGTTTTCCAAATTTTCTGCCTGCTCCTTTAAATTAAACCAGCGTGCTCTGCGCTTGGAACCACACCAAGAAAACCTGATCCAGAGCACATAGGACCTGTGTTGTGTTGTTTTCCTGTAAAATATAGACAATATAGACAACCTACCTCACAAATCGAACCCATTACATCTCCCTCAGTCACCAAAAATCTGAAATATCTACAGTCACGCAGGGGGTCCCCCAGGGCTCTGTTCTGGGTCCCTTACTCTTCATTATTTACATCCTCCCCCTTGGTCAGATCCTCCGCCACTTCAACCTTAATTTCCACTGCTACGCTGATGACACACAGATTTATCTCAGCACCAAGTCTCTCACCAACCCACCTCTGGCCCATATTGAATCATGTCTCTCTGAAATAAAAAAATGGATGCATCACAACTTCCTCAAACTCAACAGTGAAAAAACAGAACTTCTTCTCATTGGCACCAAATCCACCCTTAGTAAAACTGGCACATTCTCTCTCACCATTGACAACACTGTAGTTTCTCCTTCCCCCTGTGCTCGCAACCTTGGGGTCATCCTTGACTCCACCCTCTGTTTCGAGCAACACATTAAACATACTGTCAAATCATCTTTCTTTCATCTTCGTAACATTGCAAAACTCAAATCCTCCCTCCCCCCACCTGCAGCTGAAACTCTGATTCATGCATTCATCTCCTCCCGTCTTGACTATTGTAACTCCCTCTTGTCCGGCATCAACTCCTCATACCTCCATAAGCTCCAAATGGTTCAAAACTCTGCTGCGAGGCTTCTTACTCATTCAAAGTCCTGGCAGCACATCACCCCCATCCTCTGTGAGCTTCACTGGCTCCCTGTCAAACAGCGCATTGAATACAAAATACTCCTCCTGACTTACAAAGCCCTCCACAAACTTGCTCCCCCCTACCTCTCGGACCTTCTTCAACACTATCAACCTTCACGCTCACTCCGCTCTTGTACAGCAGGCCACCTCATCATCCCCAGATCCAAGCTACGGAGCTTTGGTGATAGGGCATTTTCCAGGGTTGCTCCCCGGCTCTGGAACTCACTGCCACAATCCATCCTTGACTCTGACTCTCTTAACACCTTCCGACTACGCCTTAAGCCATTTCTGTTTAAACAAGCCTTCCCATAGCCCCTTTGTTGTTGTATATTTTATTTCTCAGTGTTCTTTGTTTTGCTTGTTTTTGTAAAGCGTCTTTGGGTCATTGAAAAGCGCTATATAAATCCCATGTATTATTATTATTATTATTATTAATATAGTTATATTTTATTCAGA